>NC_081795.1:19280693-19644026 GCF_963082965.1 Carassius carassius | reverse complement strand
GGTAAATCGTCCAGGGTCACAGTGCTGCCTTCAATACAAACTGAGCAAAAACAACTGCGTGTGACCCCTGTGGTGAAGTCATGCTTTTGCATATTTCATATACTCCTGTTTAAGACCACAAACGGAACAAAACTGGATGTTTATAAAGAGGTACATATTGTAAAAACCCGACATCATGCTCATACTCTGTATAACTGCAGTTTAATGGCGGCGTATGAATTGAAGAGTATCTTTATAGGCTTTAAAACATGTACTTAAGGCACGAGCCAGTGGTTTCCATCAGCTGGTTTTAAACCTTTGTTAATGTGAGTTTAGTCTTTAATGACTTCAAACTTCATAGGAGCGTGGAGATGCAAAGTATGTATAACAGAATTGAAATGTGAGAGAATGACGCAAATAGCATAACCGTAAAGTATATAGTTACATAGATAATCATCGTGCTATCTTAATGCATAATGCTTTCTAAATGTACTGTTATCCAATATTAACGTCTGGTAAAGCTTTACATTGCCTATTCTTATTCTAATTGGGTTTGTGACTTTTGTTTGAGCCATGGTCTTGAAATGTGCCATAATACTCATAACCCTCAACTTTCTTGCAAGAGATCTTGTAGTCAATTAAGTATTATGTTATCAATCTATGAATATACACACACATATCTATATATTTGCACTTTGGTGTAGGTTATACATTCAACTACAGAAGAGGAACCTGCCGCTGCTGCTTTTCTGGCTCATTTGTCTCTTGCTCTCGTGAGTTTGTCAGAACCTCTTGTTGTCAAGTGCTCCAAATTTCATTTACGCTCTGCTTGCAAGATGACGATGAAGGTGAAACTGGAATTTTGGTTATTTTGATGGGCAAAAATAATCGTGTTGCTACTAAGACTATGATGGGCTTGTTATTGGTCTAATAATTGGGTTATTTCTTTTTTCTCTCCAAAATGTATTTCTCCTCTGGGAGAGCTTTACATAGCATATGGGTTTGAAAATGAGCGACTGGACTGGGAATACTCAACATGTGAAATCTGTATGGATAATATGTGAAATATGTATCAGTGTTTTCCAATAAAAAAATAAATGGATATGTTTATGCATACACTTCTGTGTTTGTTGCTCATGTTGTCTTATGCAACTGCGACTTGATAGGTTTTGTCATCGGCTCCAAGCTAATCTGCTCACTCACCCGAGAGGTCTCAAGCCGACTGTGAACTATATTTGGGAACTCTGCTGGATGTAGCTGTAATCTGGGGTTAAATAGAGACGCACCTACTTTCCCTTTTGCATAAGACCTTACAGTGATTTGCCGTTTTAATTATGTGCTGTCATGATGGGTTCACCCAGAAGAACTCAAAAGAACTTCAAAACAAAGAAAGATGTTTTATTGTAAATGCATATTAGAAACATAACAATTTACAAAGCAAAATGTCACAATACATATAAAAAGCAGTTTAATATGGCATGGGACCTTGAGCAAATTTTGGGGCATTTATTTATATATTGAAGATCCAGGTCTCCTGCGTTCATATGAGAGCTGCATATAAAGGAGGTAGCCTGAAAATATATATTTTTTGACTTGAATACTATTTAAGATAAGCTCTAAAATATTTTATTCACTTAGAAAATTAAAGGTTTCTTTTCCATTGCACAAAAGGTTCTTCACATTAATTCATTTAAAAATGAAGGCTTTCCAAAAATGGTTTATGCTGCAGTAAAAAAAAAAAAAAAAAAAAACTTGGAACCTTTATTTTTAAGTATTGTAGATTTTGGGAGTAAAAAATAAAATAAAAAATAATCTAACCTTTGTCGCCTTTATCTAGTAAATCACAAATCAGGAGAGTGATGTTACTGTATTGGTTCAAACATGGGGACCCTGAAGAACATTCAGCTCCTAGAACTTCTGAAATTTTGAAATTGTATTGTTTTAATTATAATTAATTTAATTCTAATAGACAGTGTTGTCGAAAGAACCACTGCACTAGATTTGATTGGGAGTGAAACACAAGCTGGACAGTTGATGGCGCCATTGTGATACCTATTCATTATTTAGCATTCCTGTTCAGTCAACATATTTATGTTTATAGAATTTTATAGAATTATAAAATAAAACCGTTTAACCAGTCTGATAGAATAAGAATAATAAAATCACATTTGATTTGTCTTAATTGAAATAAATAAAACTTAAGAAGGTTTAAAGATTCGAACACACAAAGTAAAATCAGTAATAGTGATACCTTGCTAACAATGCTAATTAGCATACCAACAAGTCTGTGAGAAAGCTATGCCATCAGGACTCAAGGTGGGGAAAAAATACAAATCTGAGAAGTTTCTTTCAAATGATTCTGAAGTATTCTCTAATCTCTAAGTATTATAGTTTGGGAGTGTACATTTAGGCCTAATTTATCATTACATCTTTCATTAGTATAGACATGGTTTTAAACAATTTATCCTGACGTAAAATATAAAATTGTGAAACTACATATGTCTTGCAGATAATACAATACACAGTGTATTTACTGAAACTTTGGCAACATTAGCCAATTGCAGTTAATGAGAGATGCTAAGCGAGTTTACCATCATACCAAAGTGTAATAATGGAAAAATAGCAGCGATGGAGTGATGTTAATCTAAAGCACTCTCACTGTGGCCTTTGGAAATGTTTGTGTGGTCTACACACTGTTGACGTTGACATGTATTTACTGATCCATTGCCAAATGTTGGAGAAAATAGTCTGGTTTCTTTCTTCCTGCCTGTACAATTCCCCCCATCCTCCACTGCTATCGCACCGTGTCTGTTGATTGTAATCTGAGAAAAAGGTTTTGTGACCATACGTGCTCATTTACATTAGTGCTTGCATGTGCATTGTCCAGCCTCAACCCTATTCTCACATTTATACTGCTACTACTGTAAGGCTAATGTTCTGTGGTATGTGATTTTTTTCACACAATTGATGCATTTTAGAAATAAAGTGAGTAGTAACGTTTAGTCTCTCAATTTGCTAGTCACTCAATTTGCTAGTCACTGACACATAAGGCATGTCACTGAAGCCATGTCTGAAGTGTCACATGATGCCATTTATGGGTAATTTTATGAGGTAAAGCAGAGAGACTAAATAACCATGGTAAAATAAAGCAATAAGCCCTAAGAAGCTGTGGTTTACAGTGAATTTATAACAGCTAAGGGGCGTTGTTAGGCAGGACGTGAAACGGGGCTTATTGCTTTTATAAAACAGCTATTCCATATACATAGTAAGGTTTCACAGAATAAAACAAAGCAAATAAAGTGAAATTATATAAATAAAAACAGTATTCTTCCACCAAACTATGTAGTTCCTCAGAAACAGTTGTGGCTCCAACAAAGTGGTTGCCGAACAACACACAGAAGTAAACAAAAGTGTATGTTTGTAGTGTTTTTTTTTGTTTGTTTTTTTAACAGATTCAAATGCGTCTCAACCAATCAGATTCAAGGACTAGAACTATCTGTTTTATAATCATCATTTCATATTGAGTGGCGTAAGGCTGGAATAAACAATATGGCTTTTCATATCTAGGAGACACATGAAATTAAAAATGTGTTTAAAATTGTCTCAAAATATCAAACATGTTTGATGGAAATATCAAACATGCTGCAACTGGATGGATTCACTGCCCATCATAATGCAATTTTCTGTGAAATCTGTCAGCTCAAATCTGCAGATTGGCTTGACAAAAGTAGTGTATAGTATATTCCAGCTTTTATTTATTTTTTTTTTTTATTGGGACGTGATTACATTATTCTGATTAGCTAAGTTTCTGCAGTTTGATATAACTTCACAAAATTACTTCTGAATTGTTACAAAGTTTTAAGCTACTGTTATTTTACCGTCAAGTTACACGCACAAGAAGAAAAAAAAAGAATGAAAATTGAAAGTCTTTCTGTTGAAAGCACAGCAGCTAAATGGATGCTGATATGGGAAACTGTCTGAAAATAGCATAAAAAGTAAGGGGTAATAATATAGACCTTATGCTTCAGAGAAACAAGTGTGCAGCCATCTTTAGACTTTTTTCAATGAACATCTGCTTTTGTGGTAGCTCTGTAGTAGGCATCCCTGTTAAAGAGCTGGTATTAGCTTTGTAATGTTAAATGTCAGTAGACAGAGATGTTTTTAAATTAGTGCTTCATAAATCATAAGAACATAACTTCATACATGTGGAAATACACTCCGTGGGACAGAAAACAATGAGTGCAGTGTTTGAAAGGGGCAGGGCCACATAAGGTGTATAGAAATATACAGCACTACTGCAAAAAAAAAAAAAAAAAATCAGTTCAGACACAAAATTTTAAAGATGGCTCTGGTGTATAAGGTGTATACGGCATTAATGAATACACCCCTCTGAAACTAATTTAGCCATTTCTCTTTACACAGAAGACATATTAGGGTTCCTTGAAGATATAATGTTACAGTAAGTGTGGTTGAACAATGACTGTAAAAGCAGATTTTCTCAGTAAAGTATACCCTCTAGTAAGTGACTAAATAAAAAATAGTTCTTTCAAGTTTTGATCAGCAGGTGAGTATTTTGAACCAAAACGTAATTGGCAAGAAATTGCTATTTATTAATTTGGTAGTTCTTATTTAAGAGTGTTACATAGCCTGCCTGAAGAGTCATTCTTCGACAAAATGCTGACTAGTGAAGTTGAGAACAAATCGTTATTTTGAACTTGTTTCAGTTTAATAAACTGGATGAACCTGTACACCAAGTTGGACTGAATCATTTGAAACAGTTTGCAGCTTGGGTCAACACTTATTCATATAAGTTGCTTAGTCACAATTCAATTTTCATACATGCCCGACAGTCACTCTGACATAAAAAAGCAATATCCCAACCAGAGATTTCACCAACCCTTCTTTTCACCACTTAAGAAGAGGAAAAATTAGAGTATAATAAATAATTCATAGTCTACTGGAAATATATTTATGGCTTGACCTCTGAATCAGAGTTTGATCCAGCTTTATATAACAGTTAAAGACCCGGTTTGTGGAAAAGAATCAGAATTCCCTTCACTAATGCTGAAAACAATGGATTCGCATTTGTCAGGAGACTTATTTCTTTACACAAAATAGCACAATGGTACAAACGATTACCAAAGCAATGTTTTAAGTGTTAAAGGGACAGTCTAAATAAAACCATCTAAAATAAAACGTCCTCGTCCTAAAAAATCCTCTTGTACTAAAAGTAATAAAAAAAAACTATAAAGCTGCAAGCAGCAATTAAGGGGGAAAGCACTACAGAAGCAAGCAAGCAAGAATCAGACCAACTGCAGCAATGAGTAACTGAAGCCATTTTAAGATGATTTAAATAAAAAAATGACTGAAAAATATTAAAACAACCACTAATAATATGATTTAATGGTTCATCATTTTTGACCAATAGGTGTTGCTATTAAGAAATTGATGTTACTGGTTCAGTGTTTCAATATGTCAAAGCTTTGCAGAGATACAGCCTCAGATGCAGTTTGGTATATTGATCATTGATGCATTAAACAAAATCATTTTTCTTTTATCAACACAAAATCCATAACTTTACCTGAGTCAAATTTGGTGAAAATTGGACCAATGATCTTGGAGGTGTTTGAAAAAAAAAAAAAAACAGATTTATAAAGAAAATCAAAATGACTGACAGGACGTTTGGCTGATTATGGTATAATTGCTATCAATGTTCTCAGCATGATCTAAGGAACCTACCAAGACCAGTCTCATGACAATAGGCAAACTAGGACTGGACGATATGGCCACAATTTATATCACAATACAGGTGCTGGCCATATAATTAGAATATCATCAATGTTGATTTATTTCACTAATTACATTCAAAAAGTGAAACTTGCATATTATATTCATATATTACATAAATACTGATATATTTCAAATGTTTATTTCTTTTAATTTTGATGATTATAACTGACAACTTAGGAAAATCCCAAATTCAGTATCTCAGAAAATTTGAATATTGTGAAAAGGTTCAATATTGAAGACACCCGGTGCCACATTCTAATCAGCTAATTAACTCAAAACACCTGCAAAGGCTTTCTTTTAAATGGTCTCTCAGTCTAGTTCTGTAGGCTACACAACATGCTGAAGACTGCTGACTTGACAGTTGTCCAAAAGACGACCATTGACACCTTGCACAAGGAGGGAAAGACACAAAAGGTCATTGCAAAAGAGGCTGGCTGTTCACAGAGCTCTGTTTCCAAGCACATTAATAGAGAGGCGAAGGGGAGGAAAAGATATGGTAGAAATAAGTGTACAAGCAATAGGGATAACCGCACCCTGGAGAGGATTGTGAAACGAAACCCATTAAAAAATGTGGGGGAGATTCACAAAGAGTGGACTGCTGCTGGAGTCAGTGCTTTAAGAACCACTACGCACAGACGTATGCAAGACATGGGTTTCAGCTGTCGCATTCCTTGTGTCAAGCCACTCTTGAACAACAGACAGCATCAGAAGCGTCTAAAGACAAAAAGGACTAGACTTGCCCAGTGCAAAGTCTCCACAGTCAGTGATGGTTTGGGGTGCCATATAATCTGCTGGTGTTGGTCCACTGTGTTTTCCGAGATCCAAGGTCAACACAGCCATATAACAGGAAGTTTTAGAGCACTTCATGCTTCCTGCTGCTGACCAACTTTATGGAGATGCAGATTTCATTTTCCAACAGGACTTGGCATCTGCACACAGTGCCAAAGCTACCAGTACCTGGTTTAAGGACCATGAACAGGGGTTCTTAATTGGCCAGCAAACTCGCCTGACCTTAACCCCATAGAAAATCTATGGGGTATTGTAAAGAGGAAGATGTGATATGCCAGACCCAACAATGCAGCAGAGCTGAAGGCCACTATCAGGGCAAACTGAGCTCTCTTAACACCTGAGAAGTGCCACAGACTGATCGACTGCATACCACGCCGCATTGCTGCAGTAATTCAGGCCAAAGGACCCAACTAAGTATTGAGTGCTGTACATGCTCATACTTTTCATATTCATACTTTTCAGTTGGCAAAGATTTCTAAAAATCTTTTCCTTGTATTGGTCTTAAGTAATATTCTAATTTTCTGAGATACTGAATTTGAAATTTTCCTCAGTTGTCAGTTATAATCATCAAAATTAAAAGAAATAAACATTTGAAATAAATCAGTCTGTTTGTAATGAATGAATATAATATACAAGTTTCACTTTTTGAATGGAATTAGTGAAATCAACTTTTTGATGATATTCTAAATATATGACCAGCACCTGTATATTTCATCAATTCGTTCGATACAATATAATTCTGATATCAATATGAACTATAATTTTAAAAGCCTTAGAAAAACTGACAAGAACATCCAGAATGGATGTCTGTACCTACAAACTTCCGAAAAATGTATTTGCAAAGTCTATCAAACCTCCTCAATTAATCATCACAATTAAAAGAACCAAAGACTTAAACTACTTCAGTCTGTGTGCATTGAATTTATTTTCAGCGCCATGGAGCTGGGCACCTGTTCTGGCCACCATAAAACCTGCCGGTTAGTGGAAGAGCAAGAGGCCCAGGGATGGGTGACCCAGAGAGGGAGAAAGCTGCTCTTGGGGGATGGTGAAGGCACCTCCCCCGGAGGAGGGCCAGGTATAGAATCTGGAAAATCTCAATAGCCGCATTTCCACTGTATGAATAGAGATATTATTATTCATTCTAAATGTGATGTATAGGCTACTGGCTACAGATAAATAGAAGCTGACTTTTTTTATTTTCATAAGCGTTAAAAATAAATAAAATAGAAATGTATTTCTGTGTGATTAATTTTGAGTCCTGATAAATTAATTCATTATGATCAATGTATCACTTATTCTATAGTAAAACATTGATGCTTTGAATTTGAATATTTAACAAAGCATGCAAACAAACGGCCACTTTTATCATGTTCGTTTTTTGATCATGCATGTTCCAGTGACTTATTTCTTAGTTTTCTGATAACTTCTCTTTGTTGGTGAAATGATGAGGTTACGTGATGTTGTTCCTGAGAGGCGTGTAAAGGGCGTGTTTTAGTAAAGCGCAGCGGAGCTTCAGGCCTGACTGTGGAAACCCTATGCTATTCTGGCCTCAGTGGTACTGGACTGAGGCTATTAGCCCCGCCTGGCCCGTTTTAAGCCCTGGCTCGCACTGGCCCAATAGTGGAAATGCGGCTAATGAGAGAGCTATTTTCTCTGTTCCTGCTTCCTGGAAGGGCATGGAGAGTCGCGGATGGACCAACACCGGACCAGGCTGATCCTTTTGCATGTCCAGCAGGCAGCAGTGGGCGGTTCGAGAGCATTAACAAAGGCCCTACTTACTGTGGAACTAGATAAGCATTGAACCGCACATTCAGACCCCTCTACAGTCCACTGACAAGCCACTCTGTGTTCCACCTTGCTGACCCAATCCAGGTACGGCGGTGGTTCCACTGGTCACACTTGCACAGTATCTGGGTGCCTGGCTAGTGCTACCCAGCCCATCTCGCTGACTTCTGTGGCTATGCAATTTAGTTAGCCCGGCATCCCCCCCAAGTTCAATGGCATTGTGAAGCGGCCGATGCTCCTGTCTTGCGTTCATGCTCTTGTTCCCATCAGAGAGGAGGGTGTTTGCATCCTGAGAGCACCGGGAGAAATTGCAGGCCACCGGGATTGTTTTGAATATTGTTGCATCTGAGCGGATGCATCATCTTACTGGGATAACTTCTACTCTATTCTCGAAATATTATGACTTTAATCTCGTAATCTTAGATTTTATTTAATTTTTTCAACGTGGCACTAAAACGCAGTCGTTCCAAACAGCCTAGAGAAGAAAACAAAAACAGACTAGGGAGTGAGCTCCCAATTGGTATGCCTCCTTTATAATCTAGAGGTATTATGGAGGCGTAACAAGAAGAGATGAGTTAAACTAGTTTAAAGTAATATTAAAAAGGTGGTAAGAAGAAGAAAGAGAATGCACTTCCGTCCTCAGCCCCTGAAAACTCCACACAATTCTTTCAAAGGAAAAGATAATGGTCATTTATAAAGCTTGGAATGTAAGTTGTAACAATGAACAGAATTTAAATCAGAGTGAGTGTAGCCTATAACAACAAACAAAAAAATAGCTAACTAAGGATCAGAGAGGCTGACTAACCTATACACAAAACAAAGATGAAAACCAACAACATAAACTTCCATCAGCTCCTTTTGTTATCAATAACCAGGAGAAAAGGATATCTAAAAATAAATAAGGCACTCACTCTCTTCAAGTTGGTTGCTTAATGAGCTATATAAAAGTGAATCTTCAGGCTAACTAACAAACAGAAAGCTACTAGCCATCTACACAAGTTAGGTGAGCTACTTAACACACACAGTGCCTTTTAGCTACCCACACAGGCTAGGTAAGCTGGTTAGCCACACATAGTAAGCACATAGGAATTAGTCACATTACCTTTTATTTACCCTCACAAGTATTTAACTATTAGGAAGAACTCACAAGTGAGAATAAATTCCTAACACAACAGGGCTAGTAGCATGGGTAGACAAGAAGATTCAGTGCTGGGGAGAAGTGATCCTCCCTAGCAGCGTCTGAAGGCTATTTTCATACAGGCCCCATCCAGATGCGTTTCTGTGAATACGCACAAATGTTTTATCGGATAGGCATGTCGTCCACACGGATCCAGCATTTTCGGAAGCTAAAACTGCTATTTTCTGAAAACGGATCCCAGAGTGGATAAATCTGAAAATGCCGTCATTGTGTTTTCGTGTGGACTGGGCCTTCCGAATATTTTCTGAAACGATAATGTCATCACCCCACGTGTCGACCCTAGTCAGACACTGCTACGTCACATAAGAGCAAGGTTTATGCACATGCTCCAAGTCATCTTCTTCATTTTTAGTGTAAAATTACAGCGCCACATACTGATCCGGCATGCATACTACATCGTTTTCAGTTGGTTTCACTGGTTTTGTGTGGACGCAGATATTTCTTGATACGATGCCGTGTGGATGGGATGTTTTTTAGAACAAGGGAAAATAGATCAGATTGGGGTAAGCTATGGCTTCGTGTGGACGTAGCCACAGCTCACAACGAGCGACAGCTGGGGGTAATTAACCTGAGAGCAATAGTGTGGGAGAGGAGAGCACAAAACAACAACAACAAGGTGCAAGGCCTACATTTACAGTAAAAAGGAAATCAAATGCCTTAGGGCATAAAAGGGTGTCATAACAAATGTCAGTGCACTGACAAAGATTTCAAAATAAGTGGTTCATTTGCAATTCCATAAGCTCTTACCTTCAAGCTTCGAACACAATTTGTGCCCATTAAATTCCAAGCAAAAAAACATCATAAAAAATTTTCTGTATAGCTTATGCTACACCTACTACCTATATCATCCACTGAAACGCTGCTCTCTTTTTTACACAAATGCATCACTTCGCTTCTGAAGGCCTTTATTAATTCAGTGGATACTTGTGGAGCACTTTTTCTGATTGATCAATCCACTTTTTTGGGGATTTAAAATCTTGACCATTCACTGCCATTCTATAGCTTGGAAGAGCCAGGACATTTCTCAGATTGCATTTGTCTGAAGAAAGAAAGTCATATACACCTAGGATGGCTTGAGGGTGAGTAAATCGTGGGTTAATTTTCAATTTTTGTGTGAACTATCCCTTTAATTAAAAATATGCATTTATGTGCATTGCACAACAGCTTTGAACATGGCTTATCAAATACAGATTTAGAGTAGAGTATAATATAAAATTAAAACCTCTTTAAATGAATGCTTACCACATGGATGCCCCCGTTCCACACTTCTTTTTTCAGAATAACTACATAAGGTAACAAAATGTATGCTGATATGTAATGCTGACCTGAAGCAGGCATGTACTCTTGGAAGGAATTAGTTGACCTTTAACAGATTTCAAATAGACAGATGAGACTGTAAAATACTGACTGCTGTCACTGCTGTTAAAATGTTAACAGTTTGACTCGTGACTCTATAAAAGGCCAAACATCTGCTGTGTGCCTGATGTCAAATAGCATCTCACTTCCAATCAAACATGCAAGGCCCACAAAAAATGTTAAATCCCTGTTTGACGTCAGACTCATCACTCCCCTCTTTTGTGGGAAACTGAAAATGGACGTAGAATACCAACAAATCAAGACAAATTATGCAATATTGAAAATACTGTTCATAATAGGCTCATGTGTGATATTAACCTTTGGATTCGTAGGTTGAAATCTGGTATAAAGATTAATGCTGAGAATATGACCAATTCCCGAAAACATTTGACTCATTTGCACATATCATTTCAGCATTGGAATCAGTGTTCTTTTATTTGATCCTAAACAATGCTGGTTGTGCTGAATATATAAAAAATAATAATGTAAAATAATATTATTGCTAAAATACATTAAATACATTACATACATTACATACATTAAATTTTTTCATCTCAGTAAACTAATAAGAAATTATAAAATAATAAATCTGTATATAATGATCTCATACAAATATTATATTAATATTTGCAATGTTAACAAATATTCAGTTAATATTTCACTGTAAATAACAAATATTATAATATTTTAGAATTTGGGAAACTGATATTGATATAATGTGACGATCGTGCACCAGAGAGACACAGGGAGATAGAGAGATCCAATAGCAGATGTCTTTAATGAGGGATAATCCAAATCGTAGTCAACAAGCCAAGGTCAAAACCAAACACTCAGTCCAAAACAAAACAAATAAAGGAAAGGGAACTCGGAAAAAGAGAGGACTCGGAGGACGAGCAGACCAGGAAGAATCTCGGGGGACGAGAATGCTGGATACACAAAGGGTAAGGACTCCATACAAACAACAGGAAAAGACTGGTATTTATAGGGAGGCTAATGACAATGAAGTGACTGCACCTGGTGCAATTAACAGGAGTGCAATTACTGTGATGACAGGACAAGACTAGAGGAATTCTAGTGCCTACGGTGAAGTGCCTAAGGGGAAGTGAGCACAGTAGTGGACACCCAGGGAATCAGAGACTAGATAGCGTGACATATAATTGATTTTTCTGATTAATCTAAAGGCCTCGGCAGTGTTGGATATGCTGTAATTTAGAAGAAAATTAAATAAAATCAAAATAACCCTATTTGCGTAATGCACATTCCTGGTTAATGTGAATGGTCCATCTGAATTGTAAATATCTCCATCACAAAACTCTTTTCTCTATACCCAACTAATCTGGTAGGTATTCTTAAGAAAGTAAAGTAAGGCGTTACTCTTATTTTTTTCTGTAATTTCATAACAGTTATTTCTGATGCAATTGTATTACATCAGATTGTACTGTATTGAATTGTATACATTAAATATTGTATGGACTGTAATACAATTCCATATTAAACAACAATGTAATCTAATTAAAATGTTCTAAATGTAACCTTCTCCCTTTAAATACTTTGGTCAGCTCTATAATAATTTAAATTATATATATATATTTATTTATTTAAAAGAATAAAAAGAGCAACATCTTTTAAAGAGTAATTTATACTGTAATCTAATTACACTGTTGAATAAGTAATTAGTAGCTTATAATTACTTTTTTTTTTAGAGTAAATTACTTAACACTTTGTCATGCCCTCATAGGAGAGAGGCTACCGAAGACGATGATAATACAAGATAACATTCAATAATAATCTAAAAAGATGAAGATCAATTCAGACACAGAGAACACAAGTAACATGTAACATAGTCCATATCCTGTAACGGTCCATATAGTGACACGCATCCAAACTTTCCATGAGGACAGTAAGAATGTTAGGGCTCTAGATATGGCTTTGTATGCGTCTAGCT
The DNA here is from genome assembly GCF_963082965.1 of Carassius carassius. Taxonomy (NCBI): domain Eukaryota; kingdom Metazoa; phylum Chordata; class Actinopteri; order Cypriniformes; family Cyprinidae; genus Carassius; species Carassius carassius. The sequence continues at coordinate 19,631,184 of NC_081795.1, read as the reverse complement.
CAGGGATTTCTGTACATTGTTCGGTTCCGGCAACAGGGCCCCTGAAGCAGGGCAACTGGGTGACAGTGAGGCGGCATAGTCGTGGGTCAAAACACCGCTCTTCTGTTCCGATCAAAACATTAAACAGGTTCTCCCCACTCAGTGATGCACCCACTGAGAAACCTGATGAAAGTGCTCTTCTTATTGGTGATTCTATTGTGAATATAGAGACACCAACCACCATAGTCAAATGTTTACTGGGAGCCAGAGCACCTGACATCCTGGCAATTTTAAAAGTTCTGGCTAAACGTAAATACAGTAAGATTGTTATTCATGCCAGCGCTAATGATGTTCGACTTCGCCAGTCGGAGATCACTAAAAATAACATTAAAGAGGTGTGTGAACTTGCAAGCATGATGTCATGCTTAATAATATGATCACTGATCATAATCTAGATGTGCTCTGTTTGACAGAAACCTGGCTAAAACCTGATGATTACATTATTTTAAATGAGTCCACCCACCAAGATTACTGTTATTAACATGAGCCACATCCAAAAGGCAAAGGGGGAGGTGTTGCTTCAATTTATAACAATGTTTTCAGGATTTCTCAGAGGGCAGGCTTCAAGTATAACTCATCTGAAGTAATGGTGCTTCATATAACATTATCCAGAAAAACAAATGTTAATGATAAATCCCCTGTGATGTTTGTACTGGCTACTGTATAAAGACCACCAGGGCACCATACAGACTTTTTTATTAAAGAGTTTGCTGATTTTACATCCGAGTTAGTTCTGGCTGCAGATAACGTTTTAATAGTTGGTGATTTTAATATCCATGTTGATAATGAAAAAGATGCATTGGGATCAGCATTTATAGACATTCTGAACTCTATTGGGGTCAGACAACACGTTTCAGGACCTAGTCATCATCATACTCTAGATTTAATACTATCACATGGAATTAATGTTGATGGTGTTGAAATTATGCAGCCAAGTGATTATATCTCAGATCATTATTTAGTTTTTTGCAAACTTCATATAGCAAAAATTGTAAATTCTGCTTCTTGTTACAAGTATGGAAGAACCATCACTTCTACCACAAAAGACTGCTTTGTAAGTAATCTTCCTGATGTATCCGAATTCCTTAGCATATCCAAAACCTCAGAACAACTTGATAATGTTATAAATGTCCATAAAAAACTATGGACTCTCTCTTAGGGCCGCTACTCTTCACGCTTTACATGTTACCCTTGGGAGATATCATCAGGAAACATGGTGTTAGCTTTCACTGTTATGCTGATGATCCTCAGCTCTATATTTCTTTGTGGCCCGACGAAACGCACCAATTTGAAAAACTAATGGAATGCATAGTCAATAGTTAAATAACTGGATGACGAGTAATTCCTTACTGCTAAATTCTGAAAAAAAACAGAGGTGTTAATTAAAGGACCTAAAAACTCTGCATGTAATAACCTAGAACACTGTCTAAGACTTGTTGGCTGCTCTGTCAATTCTTCGTCATCAGTTAGGAACCTAGGTGTGCTATTTGATAGCAATCTTTCCTTAGAAAGCCACGTTTCTAGCATTTGTAAAACAGAATTTTTTCATCTCAAAAAAATATCTAAATTACGGCCTATGCTCTTGATGTCAAATGCAGCAATGTTAATCCATACATTTATGACCTCAAGGTTAGATTATTGTATTGCTTTATTGGGTGGTTGTACTGCACGCTTAGTTAAACAGACTTCAGCTAGTTCAAAATGCAGTAGCAAGAGTTTTTACTAGAACCAGGGACCATATTAGCCCGGTCCTGTCAACACTACACTGGCTTCCTATCAAACATTGTATAGATTTTAAAATATTGCTGATTACTTATAAAGCCCTGACTGGTTTAGAACCTCAGTATTTGAATGAGCTCTTGTTACATTATAATCCTCCACGTCTGCTGTATTCTCAAAACTCAGGCAATTTGATAATACCTAGAATATCAAATCAACTGTGGGCGGCAGATCCTTTTCCTATTTGGCGTCTAAACTCTGGAATAACCTACCTAACATTGTTCGGGAGGCAGACACACTCTTGCAGTTTAAATCTAGATAAAAGACCCATCTCTTTAACCTGGCTTACACATAACACACTAATATGCTTCTAATATCCAAATCCGTTAACGGATTTTTAGGCTGCATTAATTAGGTAAACCGGAACCGGGAACACTTCCCAAAACACCCGATGTACTTGCTACATCATTAGAAGAATGGCATCTACGCTAATTTTAGTCTGTTTCTCTCTTATTCCGAGGTCACCGTAGCCACCAGATCCAGTCTGTATCCAGATCAGAGGGTCACTGCAGTCAACCGGATCCAGTACGTATCCAGACCAGATGATGGATCAGCACCTAGAAAGGACCTCTACATCCCTGAAAGACAGCGGAGACCAGGACAACTAGAGCCCCAGATACAGATCCCCTGTAAAGACCTTGTCTCAGATGACCACCGGGACAAGACCACAAAAATCTGATGATTCTTCTGCACAATCTGACTTTGCTGCAGCCTGGAATTGAACTGTCTCAGGTTACTTATGTAACGTCTCGGTTACGTACGTAACCCTCGTTCCCTGATGGAGGGAACGGAGACGTTATGTCGAACAACATATGGGGTCTCACTTGGGAGGCCAATCATCTCTGAATTTAAGAGAAAACGTCAATGAAAATTGGCTAGTGGATTAACACACCTGAGCCACTCCCCGTGCCACGGGTATAAATAGGGTGACAGGTGCATCCACTCATTAGGTTTTACGCTGAGGAGCCGAGAACGTGTCCCGGCAACAGAGAACGGTTCAAGGTTGTGGCATGGGGACATAACGTCTCCGTTCCCTCCATCAGGGAACGAGGGTTACGTACGTAACCGAGACGTTCCCTATCTGTCGGTCACTACGAGTTATGTCGAACGACATATGGGGTCCTATGGAAAACGCCACAACCTGAACAACGTCACAACCCTGTGGCGCTGCAATTGTCGACAAGCCCTTGCGTGCCACAAAGCTACGCTTAAGGTCGTAACCTTCCCAAAGCCCCAGCGCAAATTCACTGACCTTGGTACCGAAGGGGCCAAAGGGTGAGTACATCGCTGCTGGAGAAGGCCACGCTGCTGTTACGCCCACATAAAGTTAATGGAAGGGATTTCAACCTTCAGAGAAAGATTGCTTCAAATCTTTCCTATTTGTTCTTTCAGCTGGCAAGACAATGGGGAAGCGAGCCTAGGAAAAGGTCGCTACGGAGACCACATCCTACCCGTAGGGAGGTGACATGTGGATATACCGATATGGACTGACCCAGGGGGCAGTACTACATATGGAAGGGGTCTCTGAGGCAGGTCCTACCTTGGAGTAGGGATGGAACGGCTGCCAGAAGAGACTGACAGAACGGGTCTGCCAAGGGAAGACACGGGTTTGCCAAAAGGGAAACCTTACCGTGGAAGAATACACATATGGGATTACCCATAGGGAACCAAGCCATATGAACACCTAGCCCAGTACAGGGGCTGACCGGAACTCCGGGCATGCTAACGCCAGTACTGGGCCTGGCGACAGACTGCTCCGCCAAGTCTGACTGCCAAGGGTGCTGGAGGATGCTCGACCAGGGTACGCCAACCGGGGAACTCTACTGGGAGAAGAAAGGCGCTCACATCCCCGTGTTAGGGGGAATGGCGCAGCAAGCGTGACACCCAGCCAGCCCTTCCCGCCAATTACCTGTTACCCAACACACGGGAAGAAACTGGCTCCACACGGAGGTTGTAAAACCTCGCAAAGGTGTTAGGTGTCGCCCAGCCCGCAGCTCGACAGATGTCTGCCAGAGAGGCGCCGTGCGCCAGTGCATAGGAGGAGGCCACACTCCGTGTGGAGTGGGCCCTCACCCCCAGGGGGCACGGCTCACCTTGGGAATGGTAAGCCAAGGTGACGGCATCCACTATCCAGTGGGCAAACCTCTGCTTTTCCACCCGGCCCTCCTCCGGGGGAAGGAGTGGCGCTGTCTTCGCCAGCTCCTGAAGAGCAGTTCCCCACATCTCCGAGTTGCCCGTGTCAGGGCCGCTTAGTCGACTTCCTTGAGGACTTCGCAGCCGGGAGTGACACGGGGCGGAGCTTGTGTGGAGGACGCAGGGGGGCGCACACGGCGACGAGCAGGCTGAGGCGCTGCCCGCGACGGAATGGTGTCAACCAGAGGCACACGTCGGGGCAAGATGTGTTGGATGGCCTCAGTCTGCTTTTGCACCGCCAAGAACTGCTGGGCAAAGCTCTCGACAGTGTCGCCGAACAGGCCTACCTGGGAGATGGGAGCATCGAGAAAGCGGGCCTTGTCCATGTCCCTCATCTCAGCCAGGTTCAGCCAGAGATGCCGCTCCTGGACCACCAGCGTGGACATCGCCTTCCCGAAGGACCGCGCCGTGACCTTCGTCGCCCGTAAGGCGAAGTCAGTCGCCGTGCGCAGCTCCTGCATCAACCCCGGGTCGGTACCACCCTCGTGCATTGCTTTGAGCGCCTTGGCTTGGTGTACCTGCACGATAGCCATGGCATGCAGGGCGGAGGCAGCTTGGCCCGCGGCACTGTAAGCCTTGGCAGCGAGCGCGGCCGACAGTTTACAGGCCTTGGACGGGAGACGCGGACGATTCCTCCAAGTGGCGGTGTTTTGTGGGCACAGGTGCACCGCAACCGCTCTATCCACCTGGGGAACATCCACGTACCCCCTGGCTGCCCCGCCATCGAGGGTGGTGAGGATGGAAGAGGTAGACGAGCGGCTTCTGGCCGTGAAAGGGGTCGTCCACGACTTCGTCACCTCTTCATGCACCTCCGGGAAGAAAGGCACCGGAGCAGAACGAGGTTGTGAGCCGCGTCCCGCCCTGAGAAACCAATCATCCAGCCGCGAGGGCTCGGGACTGGGCGTTTTAGTCACCTCCAGCCCGATACTCACGGCTGCACGGGCAAGCATGGCCGACAACTCAGATTCGGCAGCAGCGACAACACCCGAGGGGGGCAGCCCCGCCGAATCCTCATCCTCAGAGGTCGATAACCCATCCCCCGATGCAGCGATCGACATCTGATCTTCGGGCGGCGCTCCGAAAGACACGCTGGGACCGCCGTGAGACGGCCCAGCAGAATCAATCGGCAGCTGCACGGGACAGGCGCTGCGGGAGGAGTGAGAGGTCCGTGGGGCGTGGCCCGGCGGAGAAGCTCTCACTGTAACCCTCAGATCTCCCAGAGCACCAGCCGGCGGTCCTCTGCTCGAGCCAGAGAAACCAGGACGGGTGGCGACAGAGGGGTCTGCTGCACTCCCCTTGAGGAGTGAGAGACGCGATCGCAGCGCTGCCATGTTCATACGCCCACAGTAGACGCATGAATCATCCACGAGCGCAGCCTCAGCATGTTGGACGCCCAGACACTGCAGACAACGCTCGTGACCGTCCACCGAAGACAGGAAACGACCGCATCCAGAAGGACACGGACGAAACGGCATCTTGAAAAAGACGCGAATCGCCCATGATTTGCTCTTTTAGAAAACTGTTTCTTTTAGCCGAAGCGCCCAGGGGAATCGCCGTCACAGCTGTGACACCGCTGTACCGCGCCGTCACACCGACCAGGAACAGCTTCTTTAAAACAAAGATGAATGGCTTTGTAGTGACTGCTCTCATCGACTACTCGGCTCCGAAGCAAAAATCTAATGAGTGGATGCACCTGTCGCCCTATTTATACCCGTGGCACGGGGAGTGGCTCAGGTGTGTTAATCCACTAGCCAATTTTCATTGGCGTTTTCTCTTAAATTCAGAGATGATTGGCCTCCCAAGTGAGACCCCATATGTCGTTCGACATAACTCGTAGTGACCGACAGATAGGGAACCATAGTTCCCTGAGTAGGGAACGAGACACTGCATCCTCTAGGGGGCGCTTTGGGGAACACCTCGTCGTGACCCGTGTCTGAAGCATACATTGAAAAAACACCAACTTGTTGGCCGGCGACAGCCTCCAACGTCACTACCGGCGTGACTATAAATCAGCACCGGGAGAGCACGTCATTATCTTCTTCGTCTGAAGCTTGCGTCCGAAGCATGGCAGGGAGCTAGAGGACGCAGTGTCTCGTTCCCTACTCAAAGGAACTATGGTTACATACGTAACCTGAGACAGTTCCCTTTCGAGGGAACTTCGAACTGCGTCCTCTAGGGGGTGCTTTGGGGAACAGTATACCCACGCCGCCATGCTGAGGGGAGTGCAGGCCAGAATCATGGCGAGCACTAAGTACCAACTCAACCATTTCCATGGGAGTTGCCCCTGGGACGTTTAGACGGCTGTCTGTGACAGTACCCCTTACGGCCAAAAGGCCTAAGCTACATACCCAACTTAATTGTTAGGGCCTCGGCCCAGGGTAGAGCTGAAGGCTTGGAATCAGGAAAGATTCCTTTAAAGGGATATGGCTAAGAACCTAGCATTTCTACCAAGTCTTGCCTGTCACACAGGGGCTACCGCTAGCTTACGCATAAGCTTGCTGAAAGAGCTGTCTCGACAGTTCTCTAGTAGGACCAGCCTGTTTAGAAGGGTATCCGAGGACACCAGTAACGTGCGGTGAAATCTTGTCATGGGTAGGCTGTGACCTATCAATGTGTGGAATATATGTTCATATATTCATTCAGTTAATTTAGCAACCCAAGTTCATATCAGGCATCATCAGATCGCTGCCTGCATTCAGCAAAGTCAGTCATGTGAGGCTAATGCACAATCAAATATAATAATCAAATTAATGGACACATCTATCTTATGACTTATACAACAAACAAATGTTTTGTGCGGGACACAGAGAAGGAGGCGGCGCGGCAGCCTAGTCACTCCATCAAAATGCGCAAACGCGCACAGACAGCCACGGCGCACACACACACACACACACACACACTTTTGGTCTGGTGACGGCGCACCAGGCTACAGTCAGAAAACATTGCGTCAGCAGTACAGCTTTAAAGTACAAAAACAGCTTATTCGCTCCTACAAACTGCTAGGCGCACACACCGACACGCAAGTATACTAGATGCTAGTATTCGGGAAGCGCGCGGATTGAGTGAGAGCGAGTAGATCACGTGACATGAAGCAAGCTCGGTCTCTGCCTCAATGTTGATATTTCAAGACAGCATGAGAACTGACTGCGCATGCGCAAATCTACATAAACTACGTTCTATGGACCAAAGAGGCACCACTCACCTCTGCCTCAATGGCCATGGCTTTTGAATTTCCTGCATGAAACAACGGTTTTTAGGAGCAAACAATGGCAAAATGAGTATATTATGTGTATTCCTAAAAAAATTAGTTACAAAAAATAATATTTGGAATAAAATTAATGCAATTAATAATGTGGTGAATTAATAAAGCTCTTGGAATTAATAAATGTAATGTCAACATTTCCTTTGGTGAGGCACTGCCTACCCTGCCTACCCTGACCGCACGTCCCTGGAGGACACATAGGTGGAGTGGCACCCTAGATGAACGGGGCTTTTACCAACTCAAGAAAGGGCACGAAGCAACCGCGTGAAGCCCTCACCATATATGATTTTAGAAAGAACGCAGAATACTAGCGTGCGAACTTACCACAGTGTGGATTTCAGAAAGTGTGCAAAGACTTCACGTGCACACTTACCATAGCATGGATTTTCAAATACTGTTCTACTGAGGGGCTCTCATGGCACTCCGATAGAGCGGCTTATAGATAGAATGTTGCATCTCAAAACAGTATGATTGAGAGTCATCAACTCGATTTATGGAAACAATACTGGAGCGCTCTGGGGAAATAACAGAGAACTCAGTGTCATATGAGAGGAGAACTCCAGGCTCAGAGTAGCGCACTCATAGGCAACCCTTTTTTGGAAAAGGGAGCGCTGCTAAATTACCACGAGAATCACCCAAATAGCCCCTCATGTTGAGGGAAGCGATGCTTGAGGTGTATAAACAAATACACACTGGCTGAATGGAGCCCAAGGAACCAAGGTCTAATCATCTCAAGAAAGGGAACGAAGCGGAGCGCGTAACCCTTATCGTACAAGATTTCAGAAAGTTTGCAGAGTCTTGCATGCAAACTTACCACTTGTGGATTTTTAGAAAGTGCGCAAAGTGTTCACGTGCACACTGACCACCATGTGGTTTTGAGAAAGTACACAAAGCTTAGCATGTGTACTTAAAGGTTCCTAAGCATCGCAGACGCGCTGAATCTCACGGGAGAGGCAAGCTCAATTTTACAAACCCCGGGCGAGGGGAGCATCACCTGAGGCAGCATATACAAGAAGACTTACGTAACTGCCACCTCCACTTCCCGGTAGATGTGACAGCACCCCTAAGTGGCCAGGAGACCCCTCGAGGTGACCTGGCCGGACATCCATGAAATTCCCTGCAGTGCTGTGCCAGGCCTGATGATCAAGGAGGCTCCCTCAGAAACCTGTGATCTTAGCCGCCTAATACCGGAACATGAAGCCGGATGGCTGCTGCTGGCGAATGTTTAGTAAACACTGTAACTGAGCACTGCAAAAGGAAACTCACAGAGTTTATTAGTAGACAAGTAACCACCAGCAATTAAATACACATAAGTATATACTACAGAGAGGGTTACATTTACTCACCCACCCTCCTGCGATGGAGCCCCGCTCAAGGGGCGCCTCCTTTTAGTCTGGACCATCAGTCAGGTGGTTGTTATGAACATAGAACTATAAAAACAATATAGGTCCAGCATAGGAGACTGTTATGCGAGAGCAGCTCAGCTCCCTGATCAGAAAAAGGCCCCTGCCTCTATCCAGGTCTCTTAGCAGATCAGTCTGATATGCTTGAAGCACCAGCATTGTGCTGTGATAAAGCCACAGCCTGACCTGCTACTGCGTATGCCTTGCCATTTTAGCAAGATGATTTTCTGAAGGGGCTTAGATGGCAAGGAGGGAGATTAAGAGAGGATGTTCCCCTGCAGAAAGAAAAAAATATCACAGATAAAAATTATTTATAAATTATTTTTAAAATTTTTAGCTCTTTCTACAGGGGGCATTCCCTCCTAGCCGCTTTCGCGCATCACCTCGATGTCGGCAGATTACTTTCATGCCGAAACGATGGATGCGAGAAGAAAACTGCATCTTTCATTTCTTTTTAATCTCTGTATGGAGATCATGCACACATGAAAGGCTCACCTGAGCTGGAGGGCTATGGTCAAAAGGTAATTTTCGCTCGATAACCTCCAACAGCTCTACATACGCAGGGCAGGAGAATTGAGAAGGCTCAGCCTCAGCTTCGTCACCATCCTCAAATATCTCCTGCTTTTCCTGGGTAAAAACCCAGCAGAGCACTAACCTCAGTATCAGAGAGTGTTAAAGATATAACATCATCCTCCCGAGGCTCTCTCTCTCGTCCGCCGCCCATTTTTTACGAGCGCGAAAGGGAAAGTCCCTCTTTAAACCATTCAGACAGATCCACCTGTATTCTCACGAGCTCATTTTCTTCCACGCCTCAGCGCGGACAGATCCTGAACCGCGGGAAGCAGATGGCTGCCTTTTTCCCCCCTTTTCTTTCAGAAGAGAGACGAACGTTAGTGGAGCTTTTTCCATTGAAAAAACGCTCACAATGCATGCAGATTGCCTCCTCAAAGACATCGCGTGCGTGCTCTTCACCCAAACAAATGACGCAAAGATTGCGTGTGTCATCGGGTGTCAAATAATGCAGACACGGATGCACACATCGTCTAAACGCTTACTAGTTGTCGCCATGATAAACAGAGAAAGATCGCCCTTACTGGTTCTTTCAGATGCACGCTTCAAACAAAACAGTCAGTGAAGATGAAGAAGATAATGACGTGCTCTCCCGGTGCTGATTTATAGTCGCGCCGGTAGTGACGTCGGAGGCTGTCGCCGGCCAACAAGTTGGTGTTTTTTTCAATGTATGCTTCAGACACGGGTCACGACAAGGTGTTCCCCAAAGCGCCCCCTAGAGGACGCAGTTCGAAGTTCCCTCGAAAGGGAACTACTGGTTTCGTCTGGTCAGAGGAGAACTGGGCCCCCAACTGAGCCTGGTTTCTCCCAAGGTTTTTTCTCCATTCTGTCACCGATGGAGTTTTGGTTCCTTGCCGCTGTCGCCTCTGGCTTGCTTAGTTGGGGTCACTTCATTTACAGCGATATCGTTGACTTGATTGCAAATGAATGCACAGACACTATTTAAACTGAACAGAGATGACAGTTCAATGATGAACTGCCTTTAACTGTGATTTTGCATTATTGACACACTGTTTTCCTAATGAATGTTGTTCAGTTGCTTTGACACAATGTATTTTGTTGAAAGCGCTATATAAATAAAGGTGGCTTGACTTGACTTGACAATGGAGCCAGAGGGAAGAAAGGATGAGGCGAAGCCGGAGGATTGTAGTCTTGAGGTCAGGGCAGGTTGACTACCAACCAAGGACAGAGCCGGAGAGACGAGGCGGAGCTGGTGGACTGAGGAGCCACAGTGAGGATGAGGGAGCTAGGAGTCACAGTGGAGCTGCTGGGTCAACTGGCCAAGGTGGAGTCCGGGTCTTGAAGGTTGGAGGCTGAGACCGTGGAACAGCCGACCACGGTGGAGCTGGAGACCGACAAACCTAAAGAGAATTCACTCCACAGATCAGATGTCGAATGAGCCTCTGGCTCTAGAGCGATTTTTAGCTCTGTTGTTCCTTTTGATGATGACTCGTCGGTCGCGGCAGGTTCTAGCTGATGCTCTGCACAACGGGGTGATGTTTGGCTGGGCTCTGGGTCTGGAGTGGGGCCAATGGTGAATTGAAATTCATTTCTCACCAATACCCACTCCACAAAGTTGGTGAAATTCTCTAAAGGACCATCTCTGAACATCTGCGCTCTGCAAGGGTTTTCCAGGTTTGTTTCGTAGAATGTGCAGATGTATTAATCCAGGTATGGCTGAGATTGGATAATTGTGTGTATGGTCCTCGAGAGTGTCATCCCCCATTCAAGCAGTAGGAGGAGGAAGGATAATCCATAAAGAAAGTAAAGTAAAAATTAAATGAAATGGGACAAAACAAACGAGAGGGAAAAACGTCATTAAATATATCCACTGTTTTCTGGTTGGCTATTCTGTCACTTTTGTAGGAGAGAAACTCACTAAGACTAGCATTTAGTAATAATCCAAGAAGATGAAGATCAGTTTAGACACAGGGAAACACAAGTAATGTAGCTTGTAACAAGTCTATATAGTGACACGCTACTGGTTATAAATATTGCTGGATCTAAAACATTATAAAAATGTATAGTCACAGTACACTGATTCATATACAGTAAAATAATATTTACTACTTTTTCTTGGATTAAAAATTTTGAATTTACTAAAAATAACAGTAATTAATGTTAGCCATTTGCGATAAACTGCAAGATATATTTAATATTGTAAAAGCAAAAGTATATTTTATTATTTTTTTTAAAGGCAGACGTTAAGGTATGTGCACATAGAGAAATGGCCATGGGGTGTCATCATTATATACAAAATGAACTTTATTTACATGTTCCTGATCTTATTGTCAGTCATTCATCAGTGCATTTTTATTTAGTTTTGTTTCATCAGTGCAGTTCATTTAGTTTATCTTACTCACTTTGGTAAATTTCTCTAATCATCCTTCAAATTTGCAAACTAGTAAGTGCATTTGTCGTACAAACAGCACCACACATTGTTTAACTGCAAAAGCTTGTATCTTGCTCAGAATCCTTAGTTCATAAGTATTTATGTCAGTGAACATATGAGTGCCATCAAAATGACCATTCTTTCCCCCCGACCCCCCTCTCTCTACACACACTACTATGAAATGTCTTAGGCCATTAGTAGTATATTCACCAACAAAAAATGGTTTTAAGCCAGTTATTTCTATCTTTTGCTGTATGTTTACATTTCCAAATGTTCATTTTGCCATTAATTGTTATAATCCAGTGAGATGTTTGTATGTGCTAGGAGTCTGACAACACCTGGTATGCTCTACACAGAGATCTGATCTCACTATCATCCAGTCCTAATGGTATTACATAAAGAAACAAAAGTGAGAAAACTGAGACGGACTAAATCCAGAAGAACTGTGGCAATGTCTCCAAGATTCTTGAAAATCCTTCCTGCAAAGCTACCTGAAAAAAAAGCATGTAAGTGTGCCTAGGACAAAAGCTGTTTTAAACGGAAAGGGTGGTCACACTAATGATTTGATTAGTAGAAATTAATTGATAAGATATATTCATGGCATTTATTTTTAGAAAGCATCCTCAATTTACCGCATTTTTACGCAGGTGCCTAAAACTACACAATACCGAAGCTTTGCAGGTAGGTGTCTTGGAGACATTGGCACAGTTTGTCTGGATTTAGTCTGTCTCAGTTTTTTCTATTTATTTATGTAATTCCAGACTGGGTGATTGTGAGATCAGATCTCTATGTGAATGCTCTGGCTGTCATCAGACTTTTTGTGCATTCAAAAATCTCACTGGATTATTACAATTAATGGCAAAAGGAATGTTTGGAAATGTAAACTGATATTTCCTACTGACACACTACAGCAATAGATAGAAATAACTGGCTAAAAATATATTTTTTGATAATGGCCTAAGACTTTTGCACAGTACTGTACATTTCAGCATGTTTCTATGTAATGTATATTTACTTATGTAAAATGCAAGGGGACTACTGTAATATGAAGCATTAAATTAAGTATACAGTATTACAGTACAGTACACATTGTATGACTGCATACATGCTCTGTATACAAACATTTGAATGACTGAGGACACAGGTGTTCTCCCAGCATTCAGCTCTACCTTTTGACTCTTCTCTACCATTGTAAGGCCATGACTGAGAACATGGTCCACAATAAGTGAAATGAGCCTATGTCTCTGGCTTGTTCTACCTCTTCCACCGTTTTGCGTCACTACCCTTCCACCTCACATATTTACTTCTCTTTGTCTTCCCGGCTGTTGACTCTGTTCAATTCCTTGTTGTTCTCCTGTTGTCCAAATGAAGCTTCATGACATGTACAGTACAGACCAAAAGTTTGGACACACCTTCTCATTCAAAGAGTTTTCTCTATTTTCATGATTATGAAAATTGTAGAGTCACACTAAAGGCATCAAGGGCTATTTGACCAAGAAGGAGAGTGATGGGGTGCTGCGCCAGATGACCTGGCCTCCACAGTCACCGGACCTGAACCCAATCGAGATGGTTTAGGGGTGAGCTGGACCGCAGACAGAAGGCAAAAGGGCCAACAAGTGCTAAGCATCTCTCGGGGAACTTCTTCAAGACTGTTGGAAGACCATTTCAGGTGACTACCTCTTGAAGCTCATCAAGAGAATGCCAAGAGCGTGCAAAGCAGTAATCAAAGCAAATGGTGGTTATAGAAATATGAAATATGACATATTTTCAGTTGTTTCACACTTTTTTGTCATGTATATAATTCCATATATAATTCCACATGTGTTAATTCATAGTTTTGATGCCTTCAGTGTGAATCTACAATTTTCATAGTCATGAAAATAAAGAGAACTCTTTGAATGAGAAGGTGTGTCCAAACTTTTGGTCTGTACTGTACCTCTGAGCTATTTTATAGAACTGGTTGATTTTTGGTTTATCTATCGCTTTACATTTTGCCTCTATTAATGAAATTCAAGATTTACCTGTGCATTTCATCAATTTAGGACACATTTACAAAAAAAAAAATAAATAAATAAATAAATGAATAGATAAAATAAGTTGTACAGAATGTAGAAATGCATAGAAACAAATTATGACAACTAGTTGAACCATTTTATAATCAATGAATTATGCAACGAATTAATGCCTAGATGCTTTGTGGGGTAAGACTATTCATCAGCGAACCAGTTGATATATTTTGATAAACATGACATTAGCAGTTGATAATGTAGGAAGTAGCAGAGAATTGTGTATAATCAGTTGCATTAATGTACTAAAGCACTGGTAATTGTTTGTTCAGAAGAATGAGAACTTGCTTTGATGACTTGCTCAACTGACTAGATGATGTGGAGGTTGAACAAGTAGTTTTCAGAATTTCAGTTGTGGTCTAAGAAATGTAATGTAAGTGACTGACAAAAAATTTAAATGTGTTATGTTTCCCAGTTTGCCTGAAATCTCAGTTCTTGATTACATAATGTTACAGTATGTTTCTTATCTTAATTTATATTAATTCATTGCTAATTGATCGTAACTTAATGACACCCGAGCTGCTTCTTCAAATAAATGAGTATTAACAACAGGCCATTTGTTGAAAGTTGTACTGGAGTGCCCAATCATTACAGAGAAGGACTGCAAATGCAGGACGGCAGCCCACATCTGTCACGCTTTATACACTAACTGAAGCATTGCAGCATTACAATAGCACAGATCAACAGCACAAAGCAAACTTACATTGGCTCTTATAAACACAATGCCTAAATGCCTCTGACACTCAGTCATATCAGGAAACCCTTGTACAGTATATGCAATTAGAGATTTGAAAAAGGGATAGTTCAGCCAAAATAGAGAATTCTGCCATTAATTACTCCCCTTCATGTCATTCCAAATCCGTAAGACATGTGTTTATCTTCGGAAAAAAAAAAGGAAGATATTTTTTATCAAATCCGAGAGCTTTCTGACCCTGCATAGAAAGAAATGTAACTACCACGTTCAAGGGCCAGAAAGGTAGTAAGGACATTATGTGGTTCAACCTTTATTTTAGGAAGCTGTGAGAATACTACATGAGGGTGATCAATTAATGACAGTTTTCAGTTTTACTTTACTCAGATGGTCACTTTAACACATTCTGTTGACTTTAAGTAAGGCTACACCATGTTTACTAACTCTCATTAGGGTATTAGTAGAGTATAAGTAGACTGGTAGGGTTAGAACAAGTTGACATGTTCTTGTTCTTGTTCTTATGTTTTATTTATTTATTTTAATTATTAGAGAAACACGTAAAAACAATAGGTTACTGTTTTTAACCCCGGTTCTCTGAATCAGCGAGTGGAGTGATCCACATCCATGCCTGACCTCTGCAGAAGCATCCACTTGCACCAAGTATGGCTTGACAGATACAGTAGGAGTGCATGTCCAATGGCAGGTAAGGGGGCTACACATTAACTGATCTGAACTCACCATCATCCAGTCCATTACGGTATTACGTAAAGAATCACAAAACAGAAAACTGATTTTCTGATTCGCCTGCGCCCCTATTAGGTGTAGGCCAGGGCTCAGAACAAGTAGCTCCACTCACTGTTGTCAAAGCACTACCTCACTGGATGAGATTGGATAACACTGGGAAAACGTACCCGGTCCGCTTGGAACCGGGACGCTGCGGAAGCCCCATCCTTCCCGAAGGAGGTCTCGGAGGCAAATACACATATAGCATCCGTTTAGGTGTATACGGAGAAATTTGAGGTGATTAAAAACCCTCTTGGGAAGGCAGAAGTCTGCCGGGGAAACACAGGCTCTAAGGCTATACCGTGGACTATACACATACGAGTACCGCTTAGGTCTCAATATGGAACCCACCGTTCCATGGTTCTCACGGATACATCATGAAGGCCTGGCGCCGGACGTTCTGCCGCATCCAGCTGCTTAGGGTGATGGAGGATCTCAACAGGGTCTACAGTATGGACACTCTGGAGCAGTTTAAGCAAGCCGACACTAACCGGGGCCTCTCAGTGCCACTACCCTTTGAGGTTAGAGCACAGGAGGATACCGGCTCTACACGAGTGCTATAGTGCTCTATCTTCACTCTGCTGACCCATGACTGCACACCTTCACACAACTCCAAACTCTTTATTAAGTTTGTAGATGATACGACTGTGGTGGGTCTCATTAGCAACAAAGATGAGACAAACTACAGGAGTGAGGTGAGCCGCCTGGCCAAGTTGTGCAGTGACAACAATCTCTCTCTGAACGTGGAGAAGACTAAGGAGATTGTTGTAGACTTCAGGAGAGCACACACTCAGCACGTTCCTCTGACCATCAACGGTGTGACTGTGGAGAGAGTTCCTGGGTGTGCACATCACAGAGGACCTCTCCTGGACTGAAAACACTGCAGCACTGGCCAAGAAATCACAACAGCGTCTCTACTTCCTCCGCAAACTGAGGAGAGCCAGAGCCCCGGCCCCCATCATGTACACCTTCTACAGAGGCACCATCAAGAGCATCCTGACGAGCTGCATCACTGTGTGGTATGGCGCCTGCAACGCGTCCTGCCGAAAGACTCTGCAACTTTTTTATGGACATTTATGGAACCCGTCTCACCCGTCCTTCAGTCTGCTGGTCCTGGCCTGGAGACTCCGCAGTCTCCTCCCTGATGGCAGCAGACTGAAGAAGCTGTGTGATGGGTGTGTGGGATCACCTGTGATGCAGAGGGCTTTGCGAGTGAGATGTGTTCCGTAAATGTGCTGGAGGGAGGGGAGAGAGACACCAATGATCTTCTCAGCTGCTCTCACTATGCGTTGCAGAGTCTTTCGGCAGGACGCGTTGCAGGCGCCATACCACACAGTGATGCAGCTCGACAGGATGCTCTCAAAGGTGCCTCTGTAGAAGGTGCACATGATGGGGGTGGGGCTCTGGCTCTCCTCAGTTTGCGGAGGAAGTAGAGATGCTGCTGTGATTTCTTGGCCAGTGCTGCTGTATTTTCAGTCCAGGAGAGGTCCTCTGTGATGTGCACACCCAGGATCTACTGCCTGAGGTCTTCCAGTCAGAAAGACCAACAGCCAGTTGCACAGCGAAGTGTTGAGCCCCAGCTGGATCAGTTTGTAAATGAGCTGTTGAGGGATGATTGTGTTGAATGCAGAACTGAAGTCAATGAACAACATTCTGACATATGAGTCCTTTTTGTCCAGATGTGTGAGTGCTGATTGGACGGCAGTGGCGATGGCATCATCGGTCGACCAGTTGGACCGGTATGCAAACTGGAAGGGGTCCAGGGAGGGGGGGAGGGAAGACTTGATGTGGTGCATGACTAGCCATTCAAAGCACTTCATGAGGATGGGAGTAAGTGCAACAGGACGGTAGTCATTGAAGCAGGATGGAGATGGCTTCTTCGGAACTGGAATGATGGTGGTAGTTTTGAAGCATGTGGGAACAACAGCCTGACTCAGTGAGATGTTGAAAATGTCTGTGAAAACATCAGTGAGTTCTGCTGCACAGTCTCTCAGTACACGCCCAGGGATGTTGTCAGGACCTGGAGCTTTGCGTGCATTGATCCTGCTGAAGGATCTCCTCAAGCTGTCTGGGGTCAGCGTCATCACCTGGTCGCCGGGAGGAGGTGGAGTCTTCTGTGCAGTGGTGCTGTTTTGTTGCTCAAAGCAAGCGAAGAAGGTGTTCAGCTCATTCAGCAGAGAGATGTTGTTGTCACAGGTCCATGGTGGGGGCTTGTAGTCCGTAATGGTCTGTATCCCCTGCCACAGGTTCCTAGTGTCTCTGTTGTCGCTGAATTGATGAGCTATCCTCCTGTAGTACTGTCTCTTAGCCTCTCTGATGCCGCGGGACAGGTTGGCCCTCGCTGTTCTCAGGCCCACCTCATCTCCAGCTCTGAAGGCAGCGTTCCGCATCTTCAGGAGTCTGTAGACCTCCCCTGTCATCCACGGCTTCTGGTTGGCTCGGACAGTGATGGTTTTTGTGACCGTTGCATCATCAATACACTTGTTGATGTAGGCAGTGACAGTCTCTGAGTACTCCTGGAGGTCAGAGGTGTTATTGCATGTGGCAGCCTGCTTAAACATGTCCCAGTCAGTTGTGTTGAAGCAGTCTTGAAGAACCTCTGATGATCCTTCTGGCCACACTTTAATCTGTTTGTGAACTGCTTTGGTGACTTTAATGAGCGGTCTTTATGCCGGCATTAGCATGACAGTGATGTGGCCTGAGGCTCGAGGTGGGGGAGGGGGAGGGCTTTGTAAGCTCCTCTCTGTGTGGTGTAAACAAAGTCCAAAATGTTATTACCTCGTGTTGGAAAGTTAATGTGTTGGTGTATTTTGGAAACACACTCTTTAAGTCAGCATGGTTGAAATCCCCAGCTATGATGAGAAAAGCATCGGGGTGTGCTGTCTGCTGCTCACTGATTTGCTGGTACAGTTCATTTAGTGCGTCGTTCCTGTTGCAGATGATGTTGATCGGGGGAATGTACACCGAAATGAGCAGTATAGCAGTATATTCCCTCGGCAGATAGAACGGCCGGCACTTAATAATCATAAACTCCACCAGGGGTGAGCAGTGAAAAAAAAAACACAACAGTCTCTTACAGTCCTCTGAGTTGAACGTAGAAATCGAATGTAGTCCAGTTTATTGTCCAACGAGCGTACGTTAGCCAGTACGATGGTGGGGATAGATGGCTTGTGTGGGTTAGCCGTTAGCCTAGCCCGGATACCTACGCACTTACCCCTCTTCTGCTTCCTCTCACATCGCTTGTGGCGCCTCCGCTCTTGGCGAGATGCAGTAGTGGGGGTCAGTGATGGTGAAGGCCTCCGTAGCAGACCGAGATCCCTCAGCTGTTCCGTGTGCACGGAGTTTAACTGTAAAAATGCGGTTCTGCCGACATCGAGCAGAAACTCGCGACTGTATGCACGCTTACAGACAGGTAGACGCGATGACGACATACAAAAACACTGCGACTCACAAAACACGAAAACACCGTTCTGTCGGGACAGAGAGAAGCCGCTGCGTGTGGACGGGCCGCCATCTTGGTTTGTGTTTTCTATTTTTTTATAGTTTATTAACTAATATTTCATTTTCGTCTTTAAACTGTAGGAGTATGAAAGATTTTGTTTTGCAAAAGCCAAAAATGTTCTGTGGAAGTTATTTTTTTGCAGAATTGTCCCGGTAAGATATTTTTTCACAAAGCAGATGAAGATGGACGATGAATGTATATAATAATCATAACCATATTAGTGATTTGCTCTTTTCAACTAATGACATTATAAATTACTACCTACCCCATGTTTATTGTAATTGGAGGTGATTTTAATTTAATTCTGTCATGGTGTCTGGTCTGTGTTTCCCCGGGTGTCCACTAGTGGTCTCACTTCCCCATAGGCACCTCACCCCAGGCATTTCATTTCCCACAAAGCCTTGTCCCTTCATCACTGTAATTGCACACCTGTTAATTGCACTCAGGTGCCTTCACTTTCATCGTCATTATCCTGTCTATTTAAACCTGTCTGTTTTCTCTCCGTGTCATGGAGTCCTTATTTTCTGTCACCTGGTTTTCTCGTTTTCCCTCTAGTTTCAAGTTTCTTGTTTCCTGTTTGTTTGTTTCTGGACTGATTTTTGGTTATGACCCCTCCTTGTTTTGATTCTGATTTTTGAATTACCCAATAAACACACACTGCTCTTGGATCTCTCGTCTCCTGTGTCCTGATCGTTACAAATTCCAGATGAGTGGCTAGATGGAGATCCTTCAAAATTAAATTTCTCCCAAGTCAACATTGTTCAAAATGATTGCTCCTCAAGGTTTTTGATTGATATCTGAAGAAATCAGAATGCAGGCGATTTTCTTGTTTTAAACCCACTGCAAATGTCAGATCGAGAATTGATTATTGGCTTGGCGCTAAGGCTGTCTATAAGCATGTATATAATTGCTCTATCTTTAATGCTCCATTACCCTCATCATTTTGTAATTGATTTAAGTTTAAAACAAAAGGGTAAATCTAGTAATCCTAATTGGTATTGGAAATTGAATACTGGTCTATTACCCTAGTACCGGTAGGGATTATAGGTTGGGGGCAGGGGGGTTAACAACCAATGCTTTTTTCCACCCTTAATACCATGACTGAAGTCCTTCCTTCCCACCAAACCCCCAAATGCTCCTCGGGCTGCTCCACTTCTCTAGGTGTGTGTGTGTGTCCACTGCTCCACTTCTCCAGTTGTGTGTGGGTGTGTTCATTACTCACTGCTGTGTGTGTTCGCACTTGGATGGGTTAAATACAAAGAACACAAATTGACCAAATCGATTTTTTTTTACACCTACCCACCCCCACAAAAGCACCATGGTAGTGATCTCACACAGCTATGGCCGTGTGTGCACACATCTACGTGTAGACTTTCATCCACATTTGAACCCTGGGCAGCTATCAGACTGATAAGAAAAAAAGAAACCTGCTTAAAAACCCAGCAACACAACTATAGCTGTATAACTCTATATCAACAGCAGTGTTTTAACAAAAAAGCAAAAAAGATTTGATTTGCAAATTATTTTGGCTAAATTAATGAAAAATAAAACCGACAGATGTTGACATTTCCCATCAGCACAGCAGTAATGACTTTATGAACTACTTTGCTTCCAAGATTGATACTATTAGAGTATCAACTTAGTAAAATTGTAACCATGTAGCTGTCAGCTACAGTATCGCATCAGACAGTGCACGAGAGATCCCCTGAGGAACAGTTCCACTCATTCTCTACTATAGGAGAGGAAGAATTGTATAAACTTGTTAAATCATCTAAACCAACAACATCTATGTTCGACCCTATTCCATCTAAGCTCCTGAAAGAGGTGCTTCTTGAAGTCATAGATCCTCTTCTGACTATTGTTAATTCGTCATTGTCATTAGGATATGTCCCCAAACCTTCAAACTGGTGGTTATTAAGCCTCTCTTAGACCCCAAGGAACTAGTTAATAACAGACCAATCTCAAATCTTCCTTTTCTGTCCAAGATGCTAGAAAGGGTAGTATCCTCACAATTATATTCCTTCTTAGAGAAAAATGGTATCTGTGAGGATTTCCAGTCAGGATTTAGACCGTATCATAGTACTGAGACTGCTCTCCTTAGAGTTACAAATGACCTGCTCTCATTTGTAACTCTTAAGGAGAGTTCTAAGGAGACTCTTTTAGTGCTATTGGATCTTAGTGCTGGATTCGACACTATTGACCACAACATTCTATTGAATAGACTAGAAAATGTTACTGGCATTAACCCTCTGATGTCTAAGGGTATTTTGGGGGCCTGGAGAAGTTTTGTCATGCCCTGACATTAGTGCTTTTTTCAGTTGCTTATAAACATCTAAATGGCTAAAGTCTAACATCACTGTAATCAGCACAAACTGGGCAATGATAATATGTGTATTGTACCATATGTATGTCTTTGATTGTATTTTTGAGGGAAAAACGTATGCGTGGTTAGTGAAAAACTCAAAATTGTAAATCACTTGAATAAGGCCATAAAACACATACAGAACATTGGTTCCCGGGGTTTTTGAGAACTGGAGCTTGTAGCCTAGATTTTTTCTTTCTAAATTATGTGAAAATCATCTTGTTTACTCACTCACAGAAAACAATATATTGATTTAAATTTTCTAAGACACTTTTTGTGTTAAAAGGGTCCAAGCGAGAGGGCATGAACTATCGTGCATTATATTGTTATTTACACCTGAGAAAACAAAGACCCGCATAATGAGCTGCCATTCAGTCAGGTTTGTGTCTGAGAGGGAAGAGTTACAAGAAAGAATGTGAGGACAAAATAAATGTATATATTTTTTATGTTTGTAGTTTATTTAGAATATATTTAATTATCCCACAAAATTTAATATTCACTTGCAAGTACAGTTAAACAGTTTATTAGGAACAATCAAAGCTGACTTTCAAAGCTGAATTTTAGCATCATTGCTCCAGTCACACACTGATTTTCTAAAAAAAAAAAAACATTTATTCTTATTAGTATTATTATTATTATTATTATTATTATTATTATTAATAATAATGTGGAAAAGAGCTGATAATATTTTTTTTCAGGTGTTTTTTTTTTATTTAAATTGAAAGAACAGCATTGTTTGTTACAGTTACATTTATTTGCTACATTTATCTTATTTACACCAAGCTTTTGAATGTTATGTTTCACTTGATTATACATTCAGTCAGGAATTATAGTTTGGAAAAAGTCTAACTAGTAAAATGTTTACACATTATGTGAAACCTAATACAATAAATAAAAAGAGACTTACTCATGTTTATGATCTCCACTGAATAAAGCGCTTCATTCTTTTTTCTTAGGAAATCTCAAATCCCGAGGTAATCCTCGTCACATCTTCTTGGGGTGAATAATGTCTTATTCCTCACGAAGCAAACAGTAAAATAAAATAAAAAAACTTGAAGAAAAACGTATTGTTACGTTTCTCGCTGCTTTGTTTTCTGTTGTATGGGCATATTCAAGCCGAGCGCTTCAGTGAAGCATAATCTCAAGCGTTGCACGGACGTTTTTGCATTCGATTTAATGAAGGGAGATGTGAAAAACGGACATTACGTTGTTTTCATATGGATTTCTTTATCACAGAATACTTGTTTTCAGTAGCACTTGTTTAAAACTAGACATGTCACTCTTTCTGTAGATATATCTCTCATGTCTCTTTGTGGAGTATTCACTGAGTTACAGTTGATTTTAATGATGCGTTTCTAAATGAAGATCACCACAGACCAAAGCTGCAGACAGCACACATTGTGTGTTTTCTTTATTTTATAAATGCACAACATTTTTTGTTATTATGTCTGCATAGAAATAAAAGTAGACCCTTTACAGATTCGATTGATGTATTACTCTTATCTGTACAATCAAAACTTCAAGGGCCGAAAAAACAAACCAATTAGTTTAAATCCATGTTTGTTTTTGTCTGTAGACTAAAACAAGTGCTGAGATCCGCCGAGACCTCAATAACATATTTAATTAATTAGAGTAAAACTGTAGATAAATTTATCTCACTCTAACGAGCTGAGATGGATCAGCACTAAAGATAAAAATCCAAATAGTGTTGCGTGGTTGTTAAGTGTGAGATGCGCTGCCATATCACGTAAAGCACATAAACTGTGTGTTATCTCATGCTATCTCAGTGCAGTATCCATTGCCATAGTAACAGCCGTAACCTGGAAGTTCTAAGAAACCTTTACCTGGGTAATTTGAGCTATTTGTAAACAAATAGCATGAGCTAAGCTAATGCCTTTGCATTGAAGCATACGCAAAGCTAGTAGTCTTTAAGGCTAGCAGTTAGCACAAAGCATTTTTGTGGGCTTAAATGCAGTGTGTTTTCGCAGTGTTTGAAGTGTTGAAGTGAATTTACATCTGTCACATCTGAACTTTAACTCACTCTCACTTCAGTCTTTCTCTCTTCCACATTAATTAATTTCTCTCTTCTCCTCTCCTCCCATTGAAAAAAGTGTTGACAGATGCAAACTAAATAAACTTTAGCTTGTTTACTCATCAGGTGAAACACTGTTGTTTTATTAATAATTAATGAGGGTTTTCTTATTACTTTAATGATACGTTGTGATTAATTCTGCTATAACTGCTTTATAATTTTAATGACATCAGCAGATAATATTAATCTAATTAATTATGGTTCTGAAATTTTGAATTTATTCCATATTTAAGTACAGATCTGGAATTTTTATTTAATTTCATAAATTAAGTTCAGTTCAGTTCCTGCTTTCAAATAGCAACAATATTTGTTGGTTAATTTAATTATAATTGCTCTTATACTCTAATGACAACAACATTAGAGATTTCAATCCTTGAAGTGCAGTGCTTTAAGTGGCCCAAAAGAGGTGCCGGTACTCTATTATAGCCTATATATATATATTGGGGGGCTTGGGGGATAAGTGGGGTGTCTGCGGTCTTGGGTGACGGGATGGGGGGCTTATGATATTAGACTTCGTAGCCTATAATAAAAGATAATGAATTTCAAACCTTAACTAAACAAATTTATATTCAAAGATCAACCGTCTGTCATTACTCTTTAGTCTAACACAAGAAACAACAACATTAAAATCATGAACTCAAATGTCATTGTAAAAAAATAAATAAATAAACAATGACTTTTGTAACAGTGCGTAAATCAGACCTTTCTGTAACGCTAACGCTAATGAGCTTAAACGTATTTTTTGTACACAGTGCCGCGAACTGTCCATCACTCCTGTACGCGTGCATCGCTGTCCTCCTCGCAGCTGCAGCAACTTGCGCTCTCTTCATCAAGCTTTAAAACAAAAAGGGGACAAAAAGGTCGTATGGTCTTTGTGCATATAGATTAATTAGATAAATGAATATCTAAATTTGTGCCTAGCCGCCTACGGTATTTTTTTAGAACTTAGAAAAAAGATGCTGCAGCCAGCGGGGGCTGGTTGCAGGACGACTCAACCTCCACAGACAGTTTTTAATGTTTATCAGACGCATGCGCTTTTTACTTGTAAAACTAAAGGATGTGTGGGTAATGTAGACTCTGCTCTCAGTTGGACGAATTAGGAAGCTTGCATTGTGAAGGGCGCTCTGAAAAGCGGCAGCACAGGCAAAAGATTAAAACCTCTTTTAAAACAGATGTCCAATTGAGCGTACCGGTACGCCAAAAGCACGTTCTGGGCGAATGGAGAGGTGGCGGTACGCTCAAGAGCTATATTTGGAAGTGGCGGTACTGAATACCGGTGCATACCGGCCCACTTAAAGCACTGTTGAACTGTCAATATTGGTCTGAAATTTTAATTTCTTCTGCAGTTAGGAAGGGTTTGGGCTACCCTGTTTCAAGATACTTATTGATTAATTTAATTTGAATTGCCCTTAGCAATTTTAAAGATAACGATTAAAATTTTAAACAGGAAATTTGAAATTTCTAATTTGAAATTTGAATTTAATTTCCAATTACGTTTCGGTTCTACCTGTTAGGCCTTCTTTTCTATCTCTTTCAGTTATTTAATTAACTCCCAAATTTTCATAGGTTGTCCCATTTGGCTTAAGCCTGTTAGTGGCAAAACCCCAAAAGGAAAATTAGGGTTTTCCTCAATACTTGGGTTAGTAAGTGTTATCCTGCTAACGCAGCAACACCAACCCCTAGGTGCAACAGCGCCACCACCCTATAATTATTCCTGTCATTTTTCCTAACATTGGGAGCAAAACTTCCTCTTCTTCTCTCTCTCTCAGCTGTCTTCTGATTTGAATACTGTTGTCATTTTGGGTTTGTACCTGTGAGAATCATAAAAGCAGAGAACTTTAGAAACATTTAACCAAATTTTGTGAAACTTAAACACTTCGTTTCAAAATTGTCTGACTCTCTTCCTTACCTTCCCTTCCCTTCTCACCCTGGGATCCTACCCAGCCAAGGCCATATCCCATCCTGCCTCATTCCTGGGACTGATTGCACACACACACACACACACACCTGCATCTAATTACACACACACATCAGCAGCTAATACACACACACACACACACATAAGCATCACAATCACACTTTTTTAGCCCCGCCTAGGATTTCAGAGCGTTCTTCCTGTGTTTGTTCTTCCCGTGTCTGTATTTAATGCTGTTCAGTTGCTTTGTTTCAATCTGTATTGTTAAAAGCGCTATATAAATAAAGGTGACTTGACTTGACATCAAAACAAAAATTTCAAAAGTGCTCCATAACCTTGCAGTACTTTGATGTCATACACAGAACAGTGTGTCTGCAGATGCGTTTGTTTACTCCTGCACGGATTGATCTGTCCACCCACAGTTTCTGATTTGAGAAGGACCTTATAGTTATTGTATCCGTAGCTTGTTCGGCTAGTGTGTTTACAAAGCTTAATGCTACATCTGTGAACTCGCCGACGTCAGATGAACTTGTGTGAAACATTTTCCAGTCTACGTCATCAAGAGATGCCTGTAGCATGGCTTCTGATTGCGGGGACCATCGCATCACCACCCTCTGCACCTGGGGATCTTGAACGAGCCTTTGTTTATATTCCGGTGTGAGGAAAATGGCGGCATGGTCCGATTTGCCGAAAGCCAGTAGTGAGCAAGCTTTGTAGGCATTCTTAAACTGAGTGTAGCAATGATCCAGTGTATTTGGTCCTCTAGTTGGACAGGATACATATTGATAAAAATTAGGCATAACTTGCCTGAGTTTGGCTTTATTAAAGTCCCCAGCGATGATAATAGCAGCGTCAGGATGTTTGTTGATGTTGCCGCTGAGCGCATCGTGAAGCTCAGACAAAGCCAAACCGATGTCTGCTTGTGGTGGGATGTAAACAGAAGTTATGATGATCAATGAAAACTCCCGGGGCAGATACAATGGGCGGCAAATAATGGATAAATGTTCCAGATGAGGTGAGCAGGAGCGCAACAGAGTGGAGATATTCCTGGGGTCACAACATTTCTTGTTAATCATGAAACACACTCCTCCACCTTTGAATTTGCCGGCCTCGGCTGTCCTGTCCATCTGTAAACAGAGAAGTTTTCAGACGGCGTTACAGCAGCATCCGGGACCAAGGGCATGAGCCATGTTTCAGACAAACAAAGGATGTTACAGTCCCTAATGTCCCATTGGAAACTTATCCTGGCTCTAAGATCGTCCATCTTATTCTCCAGAGACTGGACATTGGCGAGCAGAATGCTCGGCAGAGGAGGGCTGTGTGCTCTTTTCCTCACTCTGTTGCGAATCCCAGCGTGTTTCCCATGGTGTTTCTTGATCCGTCGCCTCGGGTGGTTATTCAGGTGGCCAATGTTCATCTCAGCATTCCAGAGAATCTCAGAAGGCCATGATGGGTTGGAGGATAAAGTGTCCTGAAACAGGTCAGTGAAGCGGTCTCCAATGTCCAAAAGTGTTTCTTTGTCGTAAATTATCAGTGCAGAGGTTATGTGTGTAAAAAGAGAAAGCAAAAGTAGGTAAAAAAGTAAATAAAATCATAATCTAAGCGGAGCGACCTGGACGGCGACCTGGACGGCGACTGGACTCGGCGGCGCCATCTTATTTGCAATGTAAGTGGTTGAAGGCTTCAGTGGCTGCAGGGGTCCAGGACAGAGACTTGGGCTTATTCCGGAGGAGGCTGGTAAGGGGACTGTAGTTTTGGATTAAACGGCGATAGAAGTTGGAGAAACCGAGGAAACGTTTGAGTTCTTTGATGGTTGAAGGAGTTGGTCAGTTTCTGATGGCATCCACCTTCCCCTCATCCATCCAGATGCCACTGTTTTCGATGATGTACCCAAGGAACTGCACTGAGGGCTGATTGAAGTAGCATTTTTCCGCTTTCAGGTAGGGTTGGTATTCCCTCAGGCATTTCAGGACCTCCGCAACGTGGTGACGATGTTCGGTCAAGCTCCAGGAGTAAATTAGGATGTTGTCAATGTACACCAGGACAAACTTGTGGAGGAACTCCTGGAGCACCTCATGGATGAAATCCTGGAATATGGAGGGAGCGTTGACTAGGCCATACGCCATCACCAGATATTCATAGTGCGCTGTAGGTGTGATGAAAGCTGTCTTCCACTCGTCCCCCTAATGTATCCGGATGAGGTTGTAAGCGCTGCGGAGGTCCAACTTGGTGAAAACAGTGGCACCGCGGAGATGTTCCAATGCTGCTGGGACGAGAGGAAGGGGATATCTGAATTTGATGGTGATGTTGTTGAGGGATTGGTAGTCGATGCATGGCCGCAAGCCTCCGTCCTTTTTCTCCACGAGGAAGAAGCTGGAAGCAGCAGGGGATGTGGATGGATGGATGCAACCTTGGGCCAGAGCCTCCTCGATGTATTCCTCCATGGCCTTCTCCTCCGGGATGGAACGTGGATAGATCCTTCCTTTTGGCACTGGTTCACCCGGAAGCAGATCAATGGCGCAGTCCCAGAACCAGCACATGAATCTTCTCTTGGTGGAGTATAGCGATTTTCAATGTAAGTGGGTACTCTCTTCGAGAGACGACTGCATACGAGTGGCGAAGTGGATGGAGAGTTGGATAAAGTGTTCTAGCCCGATAGTATCCTCATATGCAGAGATATGCAACCACACTTGTGGATTCAAACCCTGCCGGTAGGTGGTGATGAGGGCTTGTTCGTTCCACCCACTTAGGCTGCGAGAGTCTTGAACTTCAGAGCTTAATCATTAACAGACATCTTGCGTTGTTTTAAATTATATAGTTTCTCACCAATCGACGAATCCCACACGGGTTTTCCAAAGACTTCTCTGAAGTGGTCTACAAAACTGGGGTAAGACTGAATGACAGGGTTATTTTGAGTCCACATAGAATCCGCCCATTGAAGAGCTTTACCTTGCAGTTGAGAGATGAGAAACACCACTTTGAATCTTTCGGGTGGGATATAAGTGCGGCTGCATCTCCAGGACCAGCGAACAGTGGAGAAGGAATCCACTGCATTCCTCTGCCGAGCCAGAGAAGGGCGCTGGATTTGGCCATGGGACTGGCATGTACCGCCGGCGAAAGAAGTGGTGAAGTTGTTACCTGAAGTGTCGGCAGGCAGTGGAGGTGATGGAGTGGCGGTGAGTGTTTGCTGTAAGGTGTCGACGAGGTCCTGGAAGGGGTCTGGTTGGCTCATGCTTGTGTAAGACGGTCTTCTGTTACAGGCCAGAAGGGTCAGAGACAAGAGATGGCAGGTAATGGTTTTATTAACACAAGCAGAGGTGAGATGAATGGCTGAGAGGATACCGGGAAGTGATACTGTCCTTGGAGTTGAGCTGAATGGTGATCCGATAGGCGATGGTGGAGATGGTGATGACGACAAGGGAGACACACACACTCACGGTAGAGACAGGAGGGAACTTGGAGACGTTGAAGACAGATAAGTACGATACTAGGAGTCCTTGAAGTAAGCAGGTAGGAGAGTCCTATGTGCAAACGAGACTGGACATTGGTGAAGCGTGAGTGAGCGTGAGCCTTTTGAGTGTTGGCTGATGGGCGTGTAGATGAGCGGCAGGTGTGCGTGATCAGTATTCCGGTGAGGGAGTGCGCTGTGATTGAGTGGTGGTGGAGGCTGGCGTGTCTGTGACAATTAACTTCTTATTATTCAATTGTTGTAAATAAATATAAATAAATATTTGCAACTGGTCAGCGTTCAAAAAATTATGGGAAATCACTTAATGTAACCATGACATGACTTCTGACATGTTTTGATTTATTTCAGTTAGTGGATTGACCCACACATCTTTTCGGACAAACTTTGGAACTTATTATTTCTCATGGGCTCTCTATCTCCTTTACTGAAATATTTGAGATTGCCATCTCAGATCACTTCCCCATTACTACTGAATCTCCAGTCCCACAATCAACAGCCAGCAGGTCTCCTGCTTCATCGTGTTATCATTGCATTCTCACCTCCTCAACAGCCAAAGACTTTACTACTGAATTTATGGACTCTACACTTTGTGCCCATGGATCTGTCTCTCCTGCATGCCCTGATGGCCTTCTTTCATCTTTTTACTCCACTTGTTCCGGTATCTTGGACTCTATTTCCACTTATAAGAACAGATCTCCTAAGCTAAGAGCGGATCCCTGGATAAATTATGTCGCCCGTGCCCTTAGGTAACATTGTAGAAAGGCAGAGTGGAGATGGAAGAAGGACAAATGATGTGTCTCTGGAAATATTAAGGGGCTTTTTTTCTGATTATCAGAGGGCTGTGTAATTTCCCAAAGTTATCACCAACAGTGGCCATTGTCCCAGAGTGGTGTTTAACACAATTATTTCTGTTGTGAACCCACACACCTGTCCTCTGATTGGCCCCTTAGTCTCCACTTGTGAGAATTTTCATCACTTTTTTTATTAATAAAGTGGAGTCTGTCAGACAACTCACTAGCAAGAGCTCTGGAACTGACTTACCTGTCGCTGCAACATATTCTGTGGTATTTGATCAGTTTGAATGGGTCTCACTATCATTCCTCAATGAAGTATGCAACATATGAAAAATTGCAAACTGCCCCTTGGACCTCGTTCCAACCTAATTGCTAAAAGAGGTTTTTACTACTTGGGCCTTTTCTGTTGGCTTTTATTAATTTATGTCGTAGCTCAGGATCTGTCCCTGCTGCTTTCAAACATGCCGTGGTTAGGCCTCTTCTTAAAAAAACTAATCTGGATCCCTCAGTCTTGTCTAATTTTAGACCAGTTTCTCACCTGCCATTTCTTTCAAAAGTTTTCATACAATTAAATATTTTTTTTTAAAATATCTCTTATTTTGAGAAATTCCATCTGGATTCAGATCGCAATTGAGTCTGCACTGTTAACGGTGCACAAAGATATTGCTCCATTTGTTGATGCTAAGTGCCCTGTTAATCTAGTGCTACCTCATTTCATGGCAGCCTTTGATACAGTGGACCATGAAGTCCTTCTGTTTTGCCTTAATCACTTTGTTGGCATTCAGGGTCCTGCACTTCAGGGGTTCACGTCATAATTGACCAATAGAACATTTTCTGTAGTAATTGAGGACTCGTACTCCTCCACCACTTCTCTCTCTTGCGGGGTACCACAAGACTCTGTTCTCAGTCCATTTTATTTTCACTTTATATGCTGCCTCACGGGTCCATTATAGCCAGGCATAATATAGATTTTTTTTTATTTATTTGCCTCTGAGACCAAAAATGCTGATGCAGTTGGGTCGCTAATTGATTAAATTCATAATATTAAAATATGGTTTGAGCAAAATTTCCTTCACCTAATTGTAGAAAAGACTGAATATATTTAATTTGGAGAAACTGTAACTTCTGACTTTAATGCGCTGACTTCAAAGCTTAGCTTAGCCAACTGTCAGAAATATGTGACTTTTGAGAGTAGCTTGAGATTTGATAAACAAATTGACAGTGTGGTTAAAGCTAGTTTTTTTCTTTTGGACAAGGTCAAACCATTTTCAATTGCTCTGAACTTCAAAAAGCTATTCATGCTTTTATCAGTTCAACATTATATTATTGTAATGCGCTTTATGTTGGGGTCTCACAATTGCCCACCAGTCCCCTTCAGCTGGTGCAGAATGCTGCGGCCCGTCTTTTAACTAAAACATGCACATCAACCCAGTTCTTTATTTGCTCCACTGGCTTCCGGTTTCTTTTAGAGTTGATTTTAAAATGTCATTGTTTGTTTTTAAAGCTCTCAATGGCCTTGCCCCACCTTATGTACTGTAATTGAGATGCTGGCTTTTCGTCAGCCAAACAGGGCTCTTAGGTTAACAAATCAACTTTTGCTGGAAGTCCCAAGGCCACGTTTCATATACTGGGGGACCAGGCTTTTTTACTGTACCTGGGCCCAGACTCCAGAATAAGCTTCCCCCCAAAATGTACGCCATTATTGATCTAGGTTTTTTAAAAGCTTGGCTTAAAACTTATTTAAACCGACTTTTAACATCTAGCAAGGTTGTGATATTTTTGTGTATTTTATGTATTTTTTGGCTTATATTTTTGTTGTTATTGCTCTGAAAACACTTTGGTTCACCTTGAGTGTTGTAATGGGCTGTATAAATAAATGTTGATTGTTGACTGATTGATTGATACAGAAAAGACCACAGCTGTTACGAAAGGAGCAACTTCATTTACATTAAAGGCAGTGTTGGGTGCAACACATTACTAAGTAACTGTAATTAAATTACTTATCCACTGAAAAAGGTAAAGTATTGGATTACTGTTCATTGTTAGTTAATTTAATTACAGGTACTTATATTTGCTTTACAGTTCTAAAATCAATTCTGAATTTGAAATGTAAATGTATCGTCTAAATGTAAAATGCATCTTCTTTAGCCATCTGTGCACTGGCACGTTCACTTGCAGTTTTTTTTCCTGAAAAGGACCTAAAATACCCAGATTCAGATAAGGCTAAAATCAATCCAATCTATAAATAGTATACTTTAATTTGTGTACACCATGAACTCCTTTCTGAAATACATTTAAAAAAAAAAATTAGACTCTGCGAATACGTCACACACAGACATGAGAAACATATCTATAGAAAACTTGAAGTGTCTACTTTTAAATGAACCAATTCAAATCGAAAATGAATATCTTCTGATAATGTAATCGGTATGAAACTAAAGCGAGTTAGTCTTTCCCATCCCAGAACTAATTATCTGCTGCCATACCTGCGTGCAAACGCCCTCATCACCTAGATACAAAAACTGGTTTAAAAAAAACCTTTAATCTACTTTCCTTTCTTTTTTGGAAGAAGACTTGAGGAATAAGCCAGAATTTACCTCAGATGAACAGTGCGATCTGACATGGCTTTATTAAGCCATGGAGATAATTCCTGTACTTACTGTACATTAGTTAATGTGTTCTTTTTTACATAAACTTGTACACATTTTACTAGTTGGGATTTTCCTATCTTGCTAAATTGAAATGTGTGAAAGAGAGTAAAATATGCTGAAATATGATATATATTCATATAAACAGTATATAGGCAAAATGTACAAAATAGGCTATACATATAGGCTAAATGTACAAAATGAAGATGTAAATACAATTATGAGATACAATACAAATATAAAGTAATGTGAATGTTTACAATGCATCATCATTAATGTAACAGTCTGTTTAGATCAGTGTTGATCTACTATCAGATGTCGATGTTTATAGTGTGCTAGGCAATAATAATTGACTTTATAAAATATCAGAATGTTCATGAACTGTGTTGTAACACCCCGCGAAATAGCCTACGTTATTTTCTTTGAGTCTGCAAAAACTATATACAGTGTGGTAAAATAGACAAAGCATATGTGCATGGATGACAGTACAAAATCGTTTTTTTTGTTTTGTTTTTTAAGGTAATGGTAATGCTAATGTTGCTGCTAATGTTTTATACATGTACTGTACCGTAGGCCTATGTCAGTGTGTATGAAAAATGATACTAATTGCTTTTAATGCTTACAGCTTGAGACATGTACCCATGGTTTCACAGACAAGGCCGAAGTCTAGTCCCAGACTAAAATACATCTCTGAGCTGTTTTAACTGAAAGAAAATTGCACTGACATACCTTAAAGGTCCCGTTCTTCGTGATCCCATGTTTTAAACTTTAGTTAGTGTGTAATGTTGTTGTTAGAGTATAAATAATATCTGTAAAATTCTAAAGCTCAAAGTTCAATGCCAAGCGAGATATTTTATTTAACAGAACTCACCTACAACGAAGTAGTTGTCGTCGAAACGCTGATATTTTCATCTCGGATTCCAATCATCTTTGTTTGGGCTTCCCAGGGACGCTGTACTTAGAGATCGATGGTTACAATTTATGTTTAACTCGGTTCCCGAAAATTATCATCCACATGTAAAACTATGTGCAGCACATTTTGCTGAGGACAGCTTCCTCAGTCTCAACCAGTTTAATGCCGGATTCGCACAAAGATTATTCTTCAAATATGGAGCAGTTCCCTCTTTGTCTGGAGAAGGCGTTGTTTATGGACCACAACCGGTAAGTGTATTTTATTATTTAAGTTGGTGCGTTTAACAGTTTCTGTAACTTAATACATAAAGGGCAATGTTTAGCTCTGTTAACTAGATGTAAGGGCTGTGCAAAAAATCGAATGCAATTTTCATGCGCATCTCGTCAGTAAAAACGTTCATAAGTACATCTCCAGCACGTGCGTTCAGATCAGGATTGCCAGGTTTTCAAAACAAATCCTGCCCATTTGCTTCTCAAAACTAGCCCAATCGCGTTTCCAGGAGGGCAGCGTGCGCTAAGCTGGTGTCGAATCACAACACAGGAACCGCTGGCCCAATCAGAACTCATTACGTATTTCTGAAGGAGGGACTTTATAGAACAAGGAAGTCATCAGCCCGTTTTTATGACAGTGAAAACAGCAGTATACAGATAGGTGAATTGTGTGATAAATACTGTGTTTTTTTTACATTCAAAAACATGAACACATGTTATATTGCACACTGTAAACACAATCAAAGCTTCAAAAAAGCACGAAAAACTGGACCTTTAAAACATGTCAGTTCCATTGTTTTATATTAGTATGCACCAGTAATGTTCTCTTCTGGAACATTTATAAAAGTTCCTTAAAACTTTAAATTTCTTAAGCTTTTTTGATAATCAGATATTTTGCTAAATACATTGTATTTGTTAACTAAATAAGGTTGCAATTTTATTGAAATGTTTAAGTATTACAGTTGTTTTAAAGCTAAAAGGCTAAACTATTCCAAGTTTAACTCAAACTGAAAAATAAAAATGTAGTTTTATTTCTATGCATGAAGGTTTATAGGGATTGTATGAAGTACTTAATGATTTAAATAATTAAGTTACTTATTGAGTAATTAAGTTACATTTCAGACAAAGTAATTGATGTAATTAGTAATTAGCTACTTTAAAGTAACTTGCCAAAGTAACATGCCCAACACTGATTAAGGGTCATAAACTGTAACTGATCACTTAAAACTGTGCACCGATCTATGATATTTTTATAAAACAGTATATCAATTATCCAAATTGCATGCCTGAAGAAATAGACAAAGATGCATGTTTGTTTGGAAAGGGTGTTTTGCGCTTCACTAAGTGTCCATTGTCTCTAGCTTGAGTCAACACTGCATGAACAAATCCAATGTACACAAAGCACTGTACAACACTGTGCAAGGAAACATAAGAACACATGATATCATATCACGATAAGGCATCAGATTCACATCATGCATGCAGACACTGCACACTTTTACCAAACATGGAGAGGAAGTGAATTTACCCTGCCACTCTACAGACTTTGTCAAACATGTTACACTGTCTACATCAGTATGGTTTGACCTCACACTGCTCAGTTTGTTTAGTTAAATGTCCTGATCCTCCTGAACAGACTGTTAATAGGTCATTCTAAGAAAAACAGTCGTTTGTGTGATGAATGTGATCCCATTAAAGGATACTGAATTTATTAATATTATTCGTTAGATTTACCTATTTAGAGTAAACGTTTAAAATAAAACAAGTTTACTTGAATCTGAATGTTCCAAGTCAAACAATCAGCTAAAGATTTATATATATTTTTTCTTTAATTATAATTAAAACATCATTCTTTTACTATATGTAGTTTTATAAAATACTTTATGTATTGTCTGATGATATGTTTTGAAAATATTACTCATTGCTTAAAAAAAAGAAGCTAAACAAACTAAGGCTATATTTACAAATTTTTGCACTTCAACCCTGAAACATTTTCAGTATAACAGCATTAAAACAAAAGAAAAAATGTTGTGGGTTATCATTTTTGTCTTGAATGTAATTTATGGTTTATTTAAAAAAAAAAACTGAGGAATACTGCCAGAATATAATCAGTTATTTATTGAAATTATAAATAAAATACACACGTACTGTGATCAGGTTGAAATAAAGTACCTCTTTACAGTTAGCCTTAGGGGCTAGTAATGATAAATAAATAATAACAATTTACCAAAATAATAACTAGCGATTATTGGCCTAAAGTGGGAAAATGTGATTTCTTTCCACAGTTCACAGTAACATTTGCAAATTGAATAATATTCTTGCGCTGGTTTCTGAGAATGACCTTATAAAACATATAATGAAACTGTCTGTTTTTGTTATCAATGTTTTATAACAGACCAGTGTAATATAGTGGCAGTTTTAGCTGCAGATAGCTTCAAACAGAGTATATAAATGTTTACAATAATCATACACCATATGTGGTAAAAGCAAATGTATTTTAAAGACAGCTATCCATGTTTTTGAATGAAACATGTTAGGTGATATTAGTAGCTTCGAAAGCAGGTATGAAATTGTGTTAGGATAGTTTAAACTATATACATCATCTGAATTGGAAACATACTGTATGGTCCAATGTATTTACACTATACACAAGCCTCTCCTCTGACACCATTAACAGACATGAAATGCTAAAGCATTAAGATATAAAACATAAAAGCCATCTCTTCCACATACATTTTGTTCTTATCATGCCAATCGCTCTGTTTCTATTTTGGTGGCTGGGTAGCCCCGCCTACAGTGCAATCTTATTGGTCCAAACTCCTGAACTGCACAGCTATTAGCTTTAAGCTTACACTCATTTGTATTATTTACATTAAATTATCACAGTTAAATTGAATTAGCTTTTCTTAAGTACCACTATAAAAAAAAATTGTAGAAATGTAGTTTTTAAATTTTCAACAAAAGGCGTTCTTCCAAAAACACATCTTAACAACACCCAATAAATCATTTTGGTATTATAACTAGCATGAGTTAATACCAAATAGTATTTTAACATCTCAAAAATTGTTACCTGGTATCCATGGTAATTTTAATCTTTGTTTCTCACTGTTATGTTATGTTACCCTTGATTAATTTCTTCTAAGTAGGGTTCTGAATTGTTTTAAACTGTACATGTGGGCTAATGTGCTCATTTGCTGAAAAATTTAATTAACAAATATAAATACGCTATTTAACTTCTGTGGAAATATTTCTTCATCAGTTAATGTGATTGCTTTTACTGTTTGATTCTTTAACTGTTTCCCTCAGATTCTGAAGACAAACCAAGCTGTATGAATATTTAATGAGACAAAAAATATGATTGGTTGTCCGCTACTAAACAACTTGCTTTAACCGTTCAGCACATATTTTGTCACACCGTATACTTTTGGCACTGCAGTTTGGGTTTGCATAAAAGTGTGTCAATTTTAGAAGGATGTTAACCTTTAAAGCTGAAAAAGTGATACATGCAAAGTGTTTTCAACCCATATTTTGGTTGCATGTCGTTATTGATTTTTGCTACTATATCCAATGTCTCTGCAATAAATTTAGACTTCCTCATCTATTAGTCTATTACTAAGCAAGTTGGTGGCCAACTTCATCTTCTCAAAGTTCATGATGTTCTATCCTTGGTGATTATTGGTAAACTGGTATGCGCCAGTTCTCCAAATTGACACTGGTTTCATTCCTTTCCTTCACATCTTTGCAGAACCAAATTCTGTGTTTTATTTGCACAGAAGAGCCTGTTTATTGATGGGCATTAGTTCACATATTTACAAAATATTTCTCCTGCATTGCCAATGGAGAGGAAACAGGTCCTTTGACATCCATGCTTTTATATTTGGTCCTTAGTAGGATTATAAGTCTCATCGTCTTGTTATATCTCACTGCACACCATTGTAAGTGCATAGTCGCTCATCAAGGCCTCACTGGGGGAGGCTGCAGTAGATCTTAGAAACAGCAGCGGAAGAGTGCACAGATGTGGTGAAAGACCGCCTTACGGAAGATGATGAAGATCCAGGGGTCCAAGATGGGGTTAAATGCAGAGAAGCGGAAAGCTATTAGGTTCTGTTGATCATTCCTAACCGAACTAATAGCGTTCACAAAGCCACGGATCTGAGGAGGAGAGAGAGCAATTAGAACAGTGGGAGATAAATAAGACCATTGCCAACTATCACATATTATACAGAATTGGAATACAATTGCGTTCAGTTTCGAGAAGCAGTTTGTCCCATATTTTATTGCTTTTCACCGAAACAGATGACAACACTGTAGTATTCATTGCAAGTTGAAGTTTCGCAATTGTCAAAGATTAAAATGACGGATCAGAATGGAAAATAAATTGTAAAAGTTACACTTGTGAAATCAGATTTTCACAAGTCTGTAAAGTCAAGTCTCAAGTCCTAATGATGCATCAATTCTGTTTCCAGTCACAGTCTTTTAGTATTATAATTTGCCTAAGTAGAAGCCATACTGATGTGTGTGTAATGTTTTTTGACACATGACAAAATTATGGTTTGTACTTTCTGGAACTGTCAAAAGTACACCATTTCAAGAAAAAAAATATATTTTCACTGAAACCACAGGAAACAGCACAACATCCCTGCAGAAACTTTCTCTCTGAATGACTGTTATTATCAGCTCCACATTTCCTGCAATAAATATCAAACAGATTAGCTTTATGATTAAGGCTGTGTTCTGGAAAAACATGACATGTCTGCTGGCACAGGTTGCAAGTTTTTGGACTAAATGTCACAATCCAACACTATTGCTGTAGATGAAGGGAAACACAGCAGATGTGGAGCGCCCCATTTCTCAAGAGAACCAATTCCCACAATTCACCAGCTCTGATTTTAATTGTTGCGTAGGATGTATAAAGAAAGATAATACGTCAAATGACAGTTGGAAAACATTTGGCACAATGCTGTATACATTCAATGCACGAAAGTGATTCATTTCCTTAAATTTGACATGTTATTCAAGAGAAAAAATCAAGGCATGTTTCAAATTGCAGACATATCATTTCTTAATCAAATTTACATAAGATTTCACTTCCCACCAAAATTAAATACACCTTTACTTCATGCATAACATCCAATGACACTGGAAATGGAAAAGAGAGTCACCGTTAATTCAGATTACCCTAACCTACAGGAAACCACTCACATACTGTGTATGCACCTTCATTATGGAAATGTCATAAATAGATTTTTTATCATCATATAAAAAAACAGAACATCTGCTGATTTCAATACTGACAGTATGATTTCTTTCTGCCACCTTGTTTTAAAACACTATTAATGCACAACTAAAATGTATTATTATATAATTTAATATTATTTTTAGTACTATTATTAGTACTAAAGTATCATTAAAATATTACATTTTTCCTATAACATTTCTGTATAATTTCTATATAGTGTTAACTATTTAATTGTCTAGTATTGTCTCATTATTCACTTTTTGCATAAAATGTATTCATCATCTAATTTTTATGCTGCAAACTGCAACTCTGCCACAGTTGATCTTCACTGAAGGACTTTTCTTCCCCCTTTAGACTGACAGAACAGTTTTATTTAAAATAATCAGCAAATATGCAATACAATATATTATTACTCTTATCATCATTTTTATAGTCTAACAACAATGATTAGCTTATACATAAATTCACTGTTAGTCATGACTCTTATGTTCAATGAAGTATGGATGCAAAGGTCAACCATCAATGCCAGAAAAATTATGTTTAGATGCTCTAAATGGTCATTAGCCTTCAGAACCCTTTGTTGCTCTTTACTTGCCAAGAGATTGATAGCAAATGATAAAGTCTTGGCAATATGTGGCTTTGGTGCTGATGAAATATCAAGATTAGAGACGCTAAAGTTGCAGCTAATATTTAAGGTCTAGTTGCTGCCTTCCTCTTAGCGAGACGACATCTTACTTCAAAGCCTTTTTAGATAACACCTGTGATTTCTCATTCCACATTTAACCCTGTGTTATGCATGTGAAGACAGCTGAGAAGCACTCTCGCTCAACACAGTGGAGTGCATCTTTTGTTAACTTTGGGACACGGTAACACACAGCCCTCTCCCAATATATTGCTTTACACATCTATCGCTTTTGCTGCTCAGAAATATTTACACAATCAACAGAAGATCTGCACTCCGGCACGGTTAACACTCACACTCACTGATCTATATATAACTGAGCGCTCTTGTCCACTTTTTCCAACCGAGCCAGGGACTGCTAAACAGAATTATCACACTAGTAAAACGAACCAGGCTTTGGGGGTCAAACGTGCTCCGGCACGGTTAAGATTGCCTAGTGTGAGCAAACCCTAATTATTCTCCCGCATTCCACACACACGTGTCTCTACCCACCTATCAAGTGTTGTCCGGCGCCGCACTCTGCTGTGTTGGGTCCCGCGATCATGCAGGTCTCTTCTCTGAAGATGCCAGTTATAATTTTATGATAATGTTATGATGTTATGAACTTGTTTTTCTAAAACAAACTATAAAATATTTTCTATAAAAATGTTAATGTCCTGGCAGTGGCAAATAGCTTGTTTTATATTTATTACATTAATGTCATAAGTTTTACAATACACATTTTAATTGCTACTATGTAAAAAGAATTTTAAATTAAATTAAAATACACTACTTATGAATTATTATTAATTTTGTGCATAATGCGATTAATTGCAGACAATAATGTGATTAATCGTGATTAAAAATAATATATTAACCCTCTGGAGTCAACACGTATACGCGTTATGAGTCATTTTCTCCTGATAACCCCAAAAAGAACTTAAATTACACTTTCAGTTTTAATCGTACAGATAAGAGCAATACATCAATCGAATCTGTAAATGGTCTACTTTTTTGTATACAGACATAATAGCAACAGAACTCTGTGTACTTATAAAATAAAGATAACAAACAAGGTGTGATGTCTGCAGCCTTTGTCTGCGCTGATCTTCATTTACAAACATGTCATTAAAATGAACTGTAACTCTGTGAATACTCAACGAAGAAACATAAGAGAGTGTGACGAGTGGGGCGGGGCCGAGGGACATGGGAGCGAGGCCGGGGGAGTGATTGGAGATGAACTACACCTGTTCGTCCCACCGGTCTCGA
This sequence comes from Carassius carassius, assembly GCF_963082965.1. NCBI lineage: Eukaryota > Metazoa > Chordata > Actinopteri > Cypriniformes > Cyprinidae > Carassius > Carassius carassius. The sequence goes on along the minus strand of NC_081795.1, from coordinate 19,591,152 downwards.
GGCCCATGGAGGAGATGGAAGGATATAAAACTGGAGCGACGACAGTGAAGGACGAGAGAGGACCAGGCCTGGGCTTTTAGTTGTGTTTTGGTTTTTATTTTATGCGCACCAGTCGTCCGTGAGGGGCTGGTGCGCTGTTTTGTGTTTATTTTGTTATTAAAATGTTTTTGATTGTCCGCCGGTTCCCGCCTCCTTCTTCCGGATGAATATGAAGGTTGATATCGTTACAGTGGTGCCGAAACCCGGGAGAAGGAGGGACGCGCTGCTGAAGATCCCTCGCCGCTGTGGTGAATCCGCGGTGCCATCGAGCTGGCGAGGAGTGTGCCGCCATGGACGCTCGAGGCGGTGGACTGGAGCGAGTTGCCGGGGACGGGCGAGCTCGCTACCGGCCGCCCACGATGTGGAGAGACGGCTGCCGTCCGTGAGGGAGCGGAGGAGTCGGCGCCGTTCGCCAGGTGGCCGGAGCCTGCTGCCTCCGCCGGAACGGGGAGGAGCAGGGAACGGGGGACTCCTGCCGGCTGCCCAAAACCGGAGGAGCCGTCGCCGTCCACCGGGCGGCGGAGGAGTGTCGTGCCGTCCGCCGAGGGCCGTCCAGTGCCACCGCCAGGCACCGCGGAGGAGATCACCCAGCTGGTGGAGGGCCGAGCAGCGGTGCGTCTGGGAACCGGAATTTTTTTTTTTTTTTTTTTTTTCCTCTCTCCCCTCTCTCGTCTCTGTCGCTCCTCCTTCCATCTCCTTTTCTCTCGCCTCGCCTGTCCTACCCCCAGGTTCCCGCAGGTCCCCGGGAGCGGCCCCCCCGGAGGGAGGGGGGGGGGGGAGTAGAGCGCAGTCTCGGGAGTACCCCCCGGCCTGCGAGGGGCGATGGGGGTATGTGACGAGTGGGGCGGGGCCGAGGGACATGGGAGCGAGGCCGGGGGAGTGATTGGAGATGAACTACACCTGTTCGTCCCACCGGTCTCGAGGCCCATGGAGGAGATGGAAGGATATAAAACTGGAGCGACGACAGTGAAGGACGAGAGAGGACCAGGCCTGGGCTTTTAGTTGTGTTTTGGGTTTTATTTTATGCGCACCAGTCGTCCGTGAGGGGCTGGTGCGCTGTTTTGTGTTTATTTTGTTATTATTAAAATGTTTTTGATTGTCCGCCGGTTCCCGCCTCCTTCTTCCGGATGAATATGAAGGTTGATATCGTTACAGAGAGATGTCTATAGAAAGCCTGACAGGTCTACTTTTAAACTAAACAAGTGCTGTCGAAAACAGATATTCTGATAAAAATAAATAATAATAATAGTTGCCCAGCACTAATATATACACAAACACATACAGTGTGGGGGGCGCTGTGGGAGTCCCTCTACGCTCCCTCCCTGGACCCACAAGGAAACCAGCATGCATGCGAAGAGACCGGTCTCTCGAGGAGAGGCGTGCTCAGCATTTAACAGTGGCGGTAATGAGGATCCATTCAGTTCATGTGTGCCTCATCACATGTCACTAACTCTTGAGGTGTTTCTCAATGTCAAGGAAGGATCCTCGGAAGCCAGTATTTCGAGGATGCTACGTCATCGACATCCGTCGAAGGACTGTTCCAATGTCGAGGATCCTTGGAAGTTCAACCAAGGACTGAGTCCTTCGTTCGAAGAATATCCCATACACAGGAAAGGATGCATATGTGTATCCTTCGTGCTCTCAAATCACCCACAATCCTATGCGCGCAGCTTTGCTATCTTGTTCAAAAATTCAAAAATGCCGAACGTTAGCGAAGTCGGAGCGTTAACGGTTTTTATTTACGTTACCAAACATTTGTTATAACTGTAGTAAATATAAGTAAAGTTTAACGTTTAAATGCCAGTACAAATTACTACCATATTGATATTGTAAATTATACAAATACAAATGGTTAACTGAACCGGACCTGTCATTTAACAATTGGTTGCGTCATCGGCATTTCTTTTATAAATAACTAGTTAAGTTGTCCAAAGTAATTTAACGATACCATTCACAGCGTTATTCAAACGGACCTTTTCACTGACGTAATGACGCAATTACGTGCACTTGCTAGCCTGTTCCATTTACGTGTTCTCCGAATGCTAAAGAGGAGTCTCGCCTAGCCTCTGAAGGAAGTGACTTGGAAGGACCAGTCCTGCCAAGGAAGTATCCTTGACATTGAGAAACGCCTCAGCTGTTTCTGCGCCCCTCCTCTCTCTCACAAGGGAAACTGCTGAAGGGCGGCCATTAAGGGACAGACAGATGATGATAATACGTTTTTGGAAGCAGCCGATCCCTCACAATGTATATACATATTAGGAATGCCCATGCTTCAATACAAGGATTGATTGGCTGTTATGAATGCTATAAATGCATGTAATGTTTGTTTCATTTTAACTGTGAGAGTACTCCCCCCTCCCGGAAGGCACGACTTCGTGCCATAGCAGGACGAACAAAGGTGGCAGGGAGGGGGTTTGGGAGGAGGAAGAAGCGGTGGTGAAGGGCTGGAAGAGAGGCAGGCAGATGACCAGCAAGGATGGAGGGAGAAGCCAGGTAGAGCTGGTGGACTGATGGGTCACGGCGGAGAGGAGGGAGCTAGGAGCCATGGTGGAGCCGCTGGGTCGATGGGCCAATGCGGAGTCTGGGACTCAGAGGCTGGAGGCGGAGACAAGGGATCCTCAAACCATGACAACGATGGAAACTTCCCGAGGAGGTGGTGAGGACTGATGAAGAAGTGATGCGAGAGGGAGACTGGGTAGGGGTTTTGAGCAGTCTGGGGTTTCAGAGATGGAACACACACACACAAGATGGCCACTCCCTACACTGGGAGCGCCAGATGAAAGGAAACAACCTCCATGGCCTAGACTGGGCAGACAGACAGTTCAGGGCAGACAAACAGTTCAAAAATGGCCTCCTTTGCCCTAACAGGACAGAAAAGACTGGGTAATTCTGAATAAAAGTCCTGCCTCAGTTAACCCTCAGTAGTGGAACCCATGCCCTCACTCTACACTTTTACATCCACTGATGCATGCATTGTTGCCGGCTTTAACATCTGGTCAGACGATCGGTAAAGCTCTGGCTCCGGGGTGATCCTCAGCTCTGTCGTTCTTTCTTGCAATGGCCCATTGGTCATGGCGGGCTTTGGCTTTGTGTTTTCGTTGGGCTCTGGCTGTTGCTCTGTGCAGCAGGGTGAGGGTTGGCTGTGCTTTGGGTCCGGAGTTGGGCTGGTGGCAACATCGTCATCAGGGCAGACAGTGAACTGGTTCCATTGCTCACCAGCACCCACTCCATAAATACGGTGGAATTCCCTCGAGGACCTTCCCCGGACAATTGCACTCCGCACGCGTCGTCCGGGTAGCTGGTGTTTCTGGAGATTCCTAGGAATAGTCTTGTGTGGTCCTCGAGGATAAGCTCCCCTGCTCCAGCAGAAGGAGGAGGAATTCAGGGCGATCCATATGAAAAAATAACCAAAAGAAACACTTTCAAAAACAGAAAAGAAATGCCAGCATTTGCCGCTAAATTTAGTTAATAATTTTTAGCGCTGTTGAGTGAATTTTTAAACAGCTCTGAGTGGCCATTGTGTTTACACACTCAACAGATATGTCTGTTATTGGCTACAATAATCATCGCTTCAAGCTCTACACAGAGCGCTTACACAGATACACAGGGAAAGCCTCGTCTATCATCGGATCTGTTGATAGATGAAGCTTTCAAACGCTCCTGTGTGAACAAAATGGCAATCCTATTGTTTCCTTATAACAAGAAGTGCCTCCACCTCACTACCAACCTCACTCTCAACATGAGGAAAGGTGTCAGTGAAAAAATGGGAAAATACAGTAATCTTATTTAAAAAAGTAACTCAGATATTTTGTTGTAAATTAAAAAGTAATTGCATTACTTTACTAGTTACTTAAAAAAGTAAGCTGATTATGTTATTTACAGCATTGTCAACCATAACATGAAAATAATCAGTATTATTTTAATTTTGGTGCATCCCTACTTTCATAATTACATTGTGTTTATCATTTCAAGTGCGAAAAGCCCTGTACTCTTAACATATATCATATCTGAATACAGATATAAGAGACAAACAGATCTTGGAAGACCTGCATAGTTTCTCTACTGTGATGCAGCACTGTGATGATGTCATCGTTTATATTCCATCATTACAGAAGCATTGAGACCCAACACTGACACCTGATACGCTGAAGTACAAAGTGTCCTGGATGCTGGGGGAGCCAAAAATCCTAGATAGATCAACACATTAATTGCTCTTTGTGCCATTTCAAACAGTGATTATGGTAAAAATGTATTAGTAAGCCATGAGTGAAGTTAATGACCCTGTCATTGTCACAGTTCAAGGTAACTTTTTGGGCACATAAATGGTCACCCAATATCAACAGCTCTGGATGTCATCACTCGTCAGCATTATTCGTTGTCAAAACACCTCAGCAAACACATCCCACAACATTCCCCTACATGTTGCTAAGACCTCATATGGTCCTCTGTGATACTCGCCCTGGTAGGAAATGTATTTGGAGAAAAGTGTGGCCGGGAGCATGCAAATTATATGTAGTGGTTAATTTGACTTTAAAGAAGAACTTCAAATGAACTGCATCCAAATCAAACAACTAAACTGACTCACTACCGTTCAAATGTTTGGGGTTAGTTAGAATATATATATATATATATATATATATATATTTTTTTTTTTTTATGTTTTTGGAAGAAGTCTTATGCTTGCCAAGGCTGCATTTATTTTTAATATATTTAGGAATATTGTGAAAAATTATTTAAATCCTCTATTGCTGCTCACATGGCAGTCGAAAATGACCCATTTGTTATTTAATTTTATTTCAATTAAATTAATACTATTTTTTTATTTAATATTTTGTATTTTAGGGGATTTTATGGTACTACATTATATATTTGGAATAGTTATGGCCTATTTATTACTACTACATCATAATTACAACTTGTCAACTCCTAAGTATGAACTTCCCAGGAGGACTTACACACAGCATAATACTGGTTGTCAAAGCAGCTTTTCAGTGTCAAATGGGAAAATAGTTTGTCAAAAATGCAAGAAGATAAAAACAAAGAGTCATTTTTCGGCTAAAGTCAGTTCATTGATAATTCAGGGATGCCATCATCCAGTTCAGCTCTTTTACAATAGTGTCTGTGCTATGCACCCCCTCAGCCCCTTTTAGTGTCACATGATCTTTGAGAATTCATTCTAATATGCTGATTTGATGTTCAAGAAGATTTCTGATAATTATCAGTGTTGAAAAAATGTTGTGCTATTATTTTGTTTAATATTTTGTGGAAACTGGATTTTTTTCAGGATAGTTAAATCCTGTTCAAAGTTCAAAAGAACAGCATTTACTTGAAATAGAAATCTTTCATACTCAAACAAAATATCCTGCTAAATATTTATATACGACTATTTTATATAACAATGAACTAACTATTCAAAATCTTGGGGACAAAGATCACTTACATGAAAGAATCAGTAATAGGAAACACAGCCCTCTCTAAGACCCATGAGGCTGCAACACCTGCAAACTTTAACTCCTCCATATTGCTATGTTACCTTATTTATTTATTCATTACTTGAGTTTCAGGTATTTGTTGTGCAAATTTAGAAAGGGGCAGAACGTGGCAGCTTCAGATCTGTTTATCAGTGCGTAAAACAATTGTGAAGTGCACAGACTGTAAAAGAAGAATCAATACCCACAAACAGTTTATTAAAAAGATCAGATCATTTAAAAAACAGGGGCCTGTTTCAATAAGGAGGTTCAACCAACTCAACCGTTTTACCTTGAACTCTGAGTTGACTTACCCTGAGATGGGGAACTCTCTGTTTTTGATGTCAGAGCAGCTAAATTGTGTTGGTTTAATCTAGTCAGAGTAGGTTGACTCTGAGTTTAGTGTGTACACGTCTATGAGTAGTCAAGATCAGTGGAGCTCTGAAATTACAAATCACCATGGGAACACCACTGACTGGGGGGGGGGTATTTGTGCTGGTGGGTGGCTATCAAGGAGGAGGTTCTGTTGGAGGATGGAGCATGGGCCAGCAGAAAAAGACCTTGATAAAACGAGCAAAGGCAGCTGTCCAGGTAGTGTGTCAGGTTCACTAGAAACACAAAGTTCTTGATGTGGTCTTCAAGAGAGCGATCCTCCTGCTCCAGCAGAAAAAACTGACAAAACCAATGAAAAAAGAAATTTTGGGGAAACACACCACTTCACCTTTTTTTTTTAAGGTCCGGTATTCTGTCACAGTGTGGTGCAGGAGAGAAGCAGGTAAACGAGGCAGATGATGATATTGATATAAAGTTTTTAATAATCCAAGGATAGGAGGTACTGTAGAACCACACGAACACATCAACGATACCAGTCCAACTAACACAATAGAAAGGAACTTATATGAGGAACGTTAATGAGGATAATTGATAATAGCGACCTGACACACCTGAACAACATGACACAATCAAGGGGAGACAGAAACTAGGTCACACATAGAACATGAGGAACATAACACAAAGAGTTAAGGGGTGTGACACCTGTTACATTTCTTAATTAGAATAAAGAAATTAACAACTGACTTGTTCTTAGTCGACAAAATTGTCAAACTTAGTCGAAATTGTGATTAATTTATTTAGCAGCTGTGGTCTGTGGTGGTACCCCTCCATCTGGCATGCTTAGGGGGCTTTCACACTGGCAGTTTAGTGCGGAACGGGGCACGGATGTGAACGCTGTCATCGGACCCTGATGCGCACTGGGGTACCGAACCGCGAGACTACCTGGAGAAGGTGGTCTGAGTTTGGTTGCTCTAGAACTGTGGTGCGGTTCGCGTGAATGTGCAAGCAACACATTCAAACAAACACTTTACAATAAGTAAAGTATCCCGCGCATTCGTAACACTGTCAATATCATTGTTTTCTCAACACACGAGAGAGCCGAGGTTGATTACACACACTCCTAAAAGTCAAAATTAAATTAATAAAAATTAAATAATTTAAATTAATTATTATGCTGTGCATAATAGCACCAAAAAAACAAAAAAAATTACAACTATGCTCAGTCACGTTGTGTTCTCCATGCGTTTTCCGTGTGCGTTTGCGATGACGTAAGGTGATAAAATATATATATATTTGAACCCTGATGCTGACAATTGTACACGTTTTACATAAAATGCACTTGTTCACCCTGGAAACAAGACTAAATACCTTAGCCTAAGAATTGTTTGATATTTATACTTGAAATAAGACAAAAATACTCAGTAGGAAAAGCATTTTTTCAGTGTGGATGAATGAACGAGGCATTTAAAGGGGGAGGAGACTGTTACTAACTGGGTTAACCGAAGAAAACCTGCTCCCAACCAGGTTAGGTTCACAAAGTTACAACGGTAACTGGCTCTCAGTTTAAGTTACCACTCTCTCAGAAATGGGCTTGACCTACTCTGCTTTCTCAGGTTGGCAAACCTCCCATTCTGAATCAGAAAACCCTTAGTTTCCCTCATTTCAGTTTTAACTTAACCTCCTTTCTGAAATGGGCCCCATGAGTCTGACCTTATTTAAACTGTTCTCAAGATAGAAATTATTATTATTTCCTGTTTTAATATATTTTCGACCTATACTTTAAACAGCTACATGGCTTGTATTTTACCTATGTGAACTCCTTATTATGTCTCAGCATTTCACAAGTGAGCAGTTCTGAAAGTGTGAGCATTGCTAGAGCAGACATCTCTTGACAAATTAACTGTATGAATTTCCCTAATACTGAGAGTTAGCAGGCTTTGCTTATTGGGATTGCCAAAGATGAGCCTAAAATGCATGAATTCCCCAGGGTATTTTTTCCCACTTCACATTTAAACACAGAGCTCTCCATCACCACTTCCAGAGTCATCCATCAACCTGCCCAGCTTTGAGGAGTGTTTTTCCATCACATGCCTTAGATATCATCATTTCCCTCCACTCACTTCTGCAATGGCCTACTGGCATCTGTGTACTTTTCCTTGTACTCTGTGAGACATTAAAAATGTGTCAGTAGTTAACCTGACAACACAATGAAAAACAAGTATGCTATGCTTTCAAAAAGAGTAGTGATGGACATGATAGAATGTATGCTGCAATATTGAGGCAAATAGTGCTTAATACATCATTATTGCATGTACAGTACCTTTTGAGGGATTAAAATAATGTCATAAACTCTTTTCATATTTGGGACAGAGGATTTTTTTTTACAAATTTTAGGGCTGTCAAAATTATTTCAACATAGGAAATTAATTTAAAAAAACTTCTATAAATTATATAATATTATACTGTTTACATATGTTTAATGATCAGCGCAGAATTCAATAATCTTGTGGACGGACCACAACAAGTCATTTTGCAGTTGTATCCATCAAAATGCTATGCTCATTTTAATGCTTCCCTTTGTTTTTATTAAAGCACACAGGCTTGGAGCAGGAACTCATCAAGGACATGGCTGTTGGAATTACAGCTGTGGGTGACTAAACTGAGCACCATCAATCTGCAGTGATGTGGTCCAGGTAATAGAAGAAGAGATCTTGTGCAAGATCTGGGACTTGTCACAGAAAGAAACTCATTAAGGTTTAGTACAATTTGAGGTTTAGTAAATTACAATTTTATTAATTAAATTTTTTAGGTGAACCCTTTAAGAAAATTTAGATATTTGCATTGGAAAACAGCTTAAAAATTTAACGAAACATAATTTGACGTGTTATTTTCCGTTCAGTTCATTCCTTGAATATTTTATAAATGGTATTTAAATAGTCTTTATAAAGTTTAGAATTTATCTTCATAAAACCAGCAGAAGCCCTGTTTATGGACATCGCCATTTTTTATTATTTAGCTGAATGGTGTTGTGAATCCCGAAAATGTTCAGGCTCATAGCAGTGCTGGCATTTTGGCCATTAGCAATTTTGCTTAAAGGGTTAGTTCACCAAAAAATGAAAATTAGCCCATGTTTTACTAGTTGTATATGACTTTCTTCTTAGTCGCAATTTTGAAATACATAGGCCTACACTTTATTGTCTGAATAACTGGCGCGAATAGAGTGACCACCTGTCCTGTTTTATGTTGTACTGTATAGCAATTTTACCCTTTGTCCCACCTCATGCAAATTGAGCATCTGTCCCGCTTTTTCATTCGACCCTGCCTAATAAATACATGGATACGTCCATAGGCGTACTGTTAACTTATGTCCAATAGTTCTGAGGAGAGCAATAAAAGCGTTAGTCGATAAGCTGAGTTGTACGAGTATGTATCAAACTGTTGACTGGTGCACGAACGCCTCCTCAACATTGTCAACAATCTCAAATTGGAGAGCGTGCGCGCTGTTCGGTCAGGTTAAGCAGTCGTGGCCACGAGAAAGAGAAGATGCACTTTTAATAGCGAATGGACCACAACATACTCTTGGTTAAGACCTGTAGATGGCGAAACAGAGAGAGCTTTTTCTGTGGGACATGGTCCATGTGAGTACCACAGAAAAAAAGCACATCATCAAGAAACATGCAAATCAGTGCAATCGTTTTTCAAAAACCAAATGACCCACAGGCTGACAATGTTTCGTCAGCAGAAGTGACAAGTATTTATCATACCGTTCATCACATTCATATCGCTCTACTGACTGCAGTAACAAGTTAGCCCCAGTCATTTTTCCAGATTCTTAAATAGCTAAGAAAAAAGCTGTAGAAACTTTGGGTGATATTTTGGGTCAGGTAGTGTTTTAATCTTTTAGTCGGTGGGTTTAAAAAGAAATATAGGCCATATATTACAGAAAGCTTGAAATGTCTACATTTAAACGAAAATATTCAAACCAAAATAAATAGGCTACTCTCTGATTATGTAATCCATATGAAATGTGCATTTCTCTCTGGCGTTCATGGCGAGTCTGCATCGTCAACTTCATCTTAGCAGCGACACAGAAAACACCAGTTTATTACTAAACAATTAAATGTCTCCTTGCTAATTTAGACACATTCATAATCATTACTTTAACCAGTTCTTTGTGGCAAGCCTTATGTGCGCGGTCAAAACTATTATTTTCCTGTAGGCTATAGCCTATTTATGTAAATAAGTAAATATAAAGGGATGAAGCATTTACTACTTTTTAAAAATGCGGGTCAGGAAGCGGGTCGAGTACAATATTTTCTCTTTCTTTTTTGTGGTCCGAGTTGCAGGCGGGTTAGTTGAAAACATTGGTCGGGTGCGGGTTGTTTATACATTGACCCGCGCATCACTGCTAGTGATACAAAACACACAGGTCTGTTAAGAGCGATACTTTTAATATAGATAAATTATTGTTCGGCTGGGCTACTGTATGTTTTGTATGGCTACTGTAAGGTCAAAATGATCAAAAGACTTCTGTTTTTCCTGTCCCAAACTATCTTGAATAACAAAAGGCCCATTTGGCATTCCTGATGGCATTAAAGTGATGATATCAATCAAGGCCAGCATGTGTTTACATTGGGGCTCTGCTAATTGTCACACCTTTTGCACAATGGGTGAAGCTGTAGTCTGCTGATTGGTCAGGTTGAATGTCTCACATTTGGGTTTCAGTCACATGGTCAAGGAAGGGATAAAAGAAGACTGTGAATGTTGCTCTAGGCTTTTTCTCTCTTCTGACTTTTCTTTGCTGACTATTTCCTTTGCTGGAGCTCTCTTCTCAGGGCCTTGCCCTCTCTCCCTCTATTTCTCCCTCTCTCTATCTCCCCCTCTCTCTTTCCTTCTCAGGTAATATTTTACATACATGTTGGGTACAATTAACTATATGTTTTACCATCCTTCATCTATTTTGTAACCAATTCAAGTGTAACCATAACAAAATATTGTTATTAAACCATTTTAATTATTAATTATGTGCTAACTAGTCTTGACTCAATATTAACTTTGAAGTGCTACCTATTGCAATACAATATAGTCACTTAATAGCAACGCTCTCCCACATATTTAGCTATTGTAACTGCGCTTATTCCCGTCGTTGGTATAAGTGGCAGTGGGTGGTAATAGAGTAGAAATGTACAGTTTTATAACATCGTGCTGATAACGTTTCTTTAGTCCTTTCGGCAATCGTACAGCCTGAACCTCTGTAGGCAAACCACCCTTACACTACCGTATTCAAACAGCTCGTTTTTTTTACACCAACAATAATACTATAGCTGTACTACTTGCAGTGATTTTTCAAACTTGATATACTGTTGTGGTAGGCCAGTTTCAAATCGCATATTTGACACACTGTCTTTGTCTTGTCCTCAATCAGTTTAAAGTGCTCTCACACAGCTGAGGTCTTCAGCATTTTTGTGTATTCTCTTCCAGATTTCCTGAATCATGACGTTCATTTATGGGCGTTTCATTAGCCGCTTTTCCACTATTTGGCCGAACAGTTCCCTTTGCTTAACCATTCTGTGCCGATCCAGGCCAGTCAGCATGGATACGGTTTCATTTTCCACTGTGGTGCTTATAACGGAGCTCTTTGGAATGCAATACAATGCGTCAGTCCTTGTCTTGGTAATGCAAGTGTAATATAAACAGCGATATGGATGATGATCAGATATTTCTGTTTTGGGAGAGTGGCAAAGTCATGCACATACACTCTTTCAGCACAGCTAAGCACGGTTGTCTAACCGTGCCTTTAATTCCATGCCGAGAATGGTTTGTAATCGTGCCTCGCCGTACCAGGCTCATGTGGAAAAATAACTGTAACCTTAGAACTGTACGGCCCGGCTATATTCAAACGCAAATGAAGACCGTTTTGCTGAGGATGCCAGATGTTTAAAAAAAAAACAGAATGAATATTCGAATAATCGAAAATTCTGGTCCAGCCCTACATTCAGGTAAACGCAGTCAGATATGTCTCAAGTGATTGGAAACAGCTGAGAAAGAAATGGAATGTGATATTTATAATTGTATCGGATCCGTGCATCAGGTCTTAAAGGGATAGCGGCCTATAAATACTGCTGGTGTCATTAATGATCATTAAACAACAAAACAGCTGTGATAAAAATTTAAACAGTATATAATATGCAGTGTTATTTTCCCCAATTATTACATTTTTGTATTTGAATACTACCAACCTTATTTTATTTGTAGCATATTGTGTTGTATTTATCTATGCTTGTAATTTGTGTATTCTTGTCTGTTTAATCGTGTTTAAACTGTCTTAATTAATCTAGTAGTATTTGCTGTGGTATCAAAGAAGTACTTCGCTTTAAGAAATAAAGGAAAGCAAGTTAAATGTAAATATTTATCTTTTCTTGCTGATCTGAAAAATGATCCGATCCATGGGTCAAAAACTGTAATGTGATCCAAACCGTGAGATTTGTGATCTGTCGAACAAAAAATAATATACACAAAAAATATTGGCCGATATATCGATATTGGCCTTTTTCCCCCCCTAATATCGGTATCGGTATCAGCCCCCCCCCCCCCCACACACACACACAAAAAAAAACATATTGATTAGGCTCTAATCCTGTCATCACTAACATCTCCGATGTCCTCAAGGCATTTGGACTCTTAATGGGTCTGTATCTAGTAAACATCCACTTCCCCATGCGCATGAAATACACCACTGAGGCGCTGCAAAAACTTGCAAAGAACAGCTGCTCCCACCAATGTTCATGATGTGTTCACGGGTTCAACAGCAAGCTGTTTCATAAGAAGTAGTTTTTTTTGTTTGTTTGTTTTTGCTCGTTTTTTAAGAGCTTTAGGTTCTTTTGACCCTTTCACTACTTTTTAGAATGCACATTTAAAGTTTGTCATGTTATGACTTGGAATATGCATGTTCTCATGAAAACAAATGTTGTTTCACATCTTATTTTCTAATACAGTAATGTACACATTTTCCTTCTAATTGACAAGTGCTTTTGTTTTTTTGTTTCTTGTTTTATGACCACTTAATTGCATCATGATGGGGGAGAGTTTGGAAACTTTCAAGATACTTCTGATGTTAACACTTCTGTCTAGTCATATTGGGCTATGAAATTTAGAATCAGATCTTTGTGCTTCCATGTGCATTCTGTTCATATTTCATGATACAGAAGTACAGTACACTCATTTTTTTTAAACTAAATATGATTGCTTTTGCCTTATATATACATACTGTATATTATACAATATCTTGGTTTCTCATTTTGACCAATAGCTTTAACTTTAATCTATGGTGGGGGGAATGCATGGAATTTTGATATAACGAATTGAAATGCAACTATTTATGTTTCTCAATCCCATGCCAAGGTTATTTATTATACATCACATTTTCAGGTATCGGTTCAGATCTTTAGACGTGTCTGTGTTTGTATTTGAATGTCAGTTGATGAGTTGACAGCAAAATTGCTTGTTCAATTTAAATGTGAATGAAAGTGGTGTCTTGACAAGTGTTTTGACATTTTTATTTAAAAATGTAAGGCAGTGGGGTAACATTTGCTTACATTTATTGATCCAAGTAAAAAAAAAAATTCAGTATGCATGCAGCAGTGTGTGCTAAAGAAAAAAAAAATATTGACAAGTGATTATCACTTAAACAACAATTTTCTGAGTAAGTGTTGACTGCCTGGAAGTGCACAAGCCCCATGCTGCACCATTTATTCACACCATTCACAGATAACATCTAACCAACTGTATGCATCTCACAGTTCCTTAAATAGAAGAAGGTCTGTAACACATTAAGCTTTTCTGTCCTCGACAATTAGATTGTGTTTCACTATAAAAAAAATTAAATCTTTAACATACATTTGCTGCAGAGTCAAGTAAGAATTCAGGTACTACTGACACAAGTGAAGATGGAAGAATGGCCATGTGCAAACCTTAACAACAGCCATCAGCAAAACAGGAACATGGCAAAGTTTCATATCCTCCCAGGCCTGTTCAACCACATAAAACTAGAAAAAATAGAAGAAAGGGATGACAATTAATTTCACAACCCTCCCTGTCTGACTCTTTGCGTAATTTTGCCCTGTTCTCTTTTGTTCCTTCACTTTTTTTGTCAGTCCATATGTTTCCTGGCACAATTACAAAAGTGGAATACATTTCAGTTTCTGTGTCAGGATGAGTGTGTTTCACTGCAAGCAATTTGGAGTGCTCAGAATAAACCTGTAACTCAAATCAAGGGATCACACTTTAAATTTTAGCTGTGGGACAATAAAGAAGTGGGGGAAAATCCCATACACTGAATAAGTCACCCAGGCAGTGATGATTATCATAAAGAGACAGATGTAACTTGAGCCAGGAAGCAGCAACCATATAACAGACCCTTCATAACACCCCAGAAACCTCTCAGAACATTCTAGCAACCACACAGCAACATTCTGCAGTTTATACCACTCAAAATACTTTGCATAGAAACACTCGGCGACCACACAGCTCAGTTAAATTGTTTGCAACATTTGTGTTGAACTTACCATTTCAAGGCTGTAAACGGTTATTTTTTTATAATTAAAACGCTCAGCAGATAAACAGATATGCTTTCGGATCACATTTCTGAGTGAGGTCATTAATGTTAATGTGAGATCATTAATGAACCAGTAATGTTTTCCATTTAAATGCAGATGAACTTTGAATGCATTAGGATATTGAATTCAAAGGTCAGCTCTAAACCTTTTACACATGGGACTTTACACAATTAGGCAAAGTGTCAGGCGAGAAATTTGGATGGAAATATTGAATGCACAAACCAGCACTTCTGAATCATTGGCGTAAGCCATCATTTGCTTTAATGTGATTTGTGAAATATTTGAAAATGAGGTTTGAAATGATGAAGAAAACGTCTGTGACGAGTGGGGCGGTGGAGTAAATGATAATGAGCGACACCTGCGCAACTCACCGGTCTCAGGTCCCAAGGAGGAGCTCCGGAAGGATAAAAAGAGGAGTGACAACAGTGAAGGATGAGAGAGGATAAGGCCTGGACTATTTATGTTGTTGTTAACTGAGAAGCTGCGCAATCCAAGCTGATAATGAACGTGGATTTGTGCAGCTTGTCAGTTAACAACTGCTCTGTATAGTAACTGCTAAATCATTGTGGTACAGTATCTGACAAATGTGAGCAAGAATTGAAGCTGATTTTGTGACACTACTGTACAGATAAAAGTTCAGGCAGGAAATGAGTAAAGCAGTTTAACCCACATTATCAATTTCAGTAAAGGAAAGCAAGTGAGCACAAAGGTTAACGACCTAAATTCGGTAGAAATTCCAGCCACAGTGCAGCAGATAAACAATCTTAACCTACACTCACGTGAGAGAAGTTTCTTCTCACACAAGCTCAAGCATCTGCAGGAGAAACCTGACCCTGTTTGATAGCATCAGACAAAACGGTTTATATCAAGACAAGATGACTAACCAACTGCAAAATGTAACAAACAAGAAAAAAAAACAATCCAATCATTGTGCTCAACATGTTCTAAACAGAAGCTTCAACATAATGAGATGTGCTGAAACATCCAACATTTAGAATTTACGACAAGAAAATGTTCCAAATCAAATCTCCTTATCTCACATTTGTCTCCTAGATTTTTAGAAGAGATCGCAATAATGTCTCAAGCTCTGCTCAGATTTGCCAAGACGTCTGGAATTGTCAAATATCTCAACATGAACTCAAATGTTTTATACTTAGGAAAAACATGTTAAATTTGATGCTTAAAAGATATGTAACTGTGGGTAGTTTACACGGAGATGATAATGGTATCATTTACAAAATGTTGCACTCTGAAATCATTTTCAAAAGCCTGCATTTTCAGGCCCCCAAAACGCTGTTGACAAGTAAGTGAACAGCCAAAATGCATAAATGATATCTGTTTTTAGTTGAAAACAGTAATGGGTAAAAACCCCTTGAGAACTCAGTTAAGACTTCTGAGCTACAAAAGAGCAATAAAGTTGTCCTGTGAGTTGGCCGTTCTGGCTGACATGGAAGTGGAGTTAAATGACTGAAATTCAGGTGGCTTCAAAGAAAGTAAATTCAATCTCTTTGTATGTATTTAAAGAGAATGAGACCAGGGCTTGTAAAATCCATTGACTATTTATTAGTTTCCATCTGTTAAAAGCTGAAATCACTCTGAACACATTGAAATGTGCATGCAGCCACAGCCAACTGGACTTTCTGGAACAATCCACATTGTATTCTATTGTCTTATAAAAAATCTGAAAAAAAGAAAAAAAAGGCTATAGATGAAAGTGCATTTTGGGAAATTCTAAATTCCCAAGAATCTTTGTCACTCCCAGGAAAACAAAGGCAGGACTATATTATAATATACTTTGAAGATGAACTTTTCTCTCCGATGTACGTACAGTAAATACATGATTTTCAAACACAGAAAATCCACAGAAAAGCATACCACAGGCCCCCAAACCTCTAGGGATTCACTGAGCCACACTGAGCACTTCAAAACTATTCTGTTGACGTAGTTCAACTGCTTTTTTATCAGTCAATTTGTATTCTCTACTAACCACATGCCAAAATAAATCACCATTAACTGTGTGTTTTATATACCCTCTACATCCCCCAAAAATAAAAAGGTTCTCGGAAAGAAAAACAACAAATTCACATTAATGTATTCATCCATGTGCATCACACACAAACTTTTAAACTTGACCTTTTTCTCAAAGTTTGTTTAGATGAACTGTATTTCAGTTTAGCACAGCGAAAACATCAGATCAAAAAACTTACAGAATTTATGTCTGTAGGCATGTGATTTTGTTTTCAGAGAAATGAAAGATCAGAGAAACAGTTGCTGTTGACCTGAAACTGCATCTGTTCTTGTGGTTGGAAACACATCAG
Organism: Carassius carassius; assembly: GCF_963082965.1. Classification (NCBI taxonomy): domain Eukaryota; kingdom Metazoa; phylum Chordata; class Actinopteri; order Cypriniformes; family Cyprinidae; genus Carassius; species Carassius carassius. The sequence continues at coordinate 19,574,379 of NC_081795.1, read as the reverse complement.
AATTAAATTTAAAGTCTAATACAAGTATGCTTTGCATGCTCAGTGTTGCCACAGGGATAGTGGATGCAGACATTTCTTCAAGAACAATAGTTCTTGAATTTCATGGAAGAAAAAAAAAATCTTGGGCCGTATCATACACTTGGCACAATGCAGTGCCAGGCGCGACACAAGTGTTTTTTTGCTAGTTTCAGCCTGAGGCAGTTGACATTTTCACATTCTGCGCCACATTGTTTAAATAGCAAATGCTCTTGCACTTATTTGTGCACCCATGAGTGTACTGGTCTGAAAATGAGGTAGCAGAGCTGATCCTCCCTATACGCAAAATACGCACTGAGTAGGGTCCCCGAAACACCAGGGCGCTCCCTTGCTGTCAAATATAATTAAATTTTAGTTTAGTTTTTTAAATTGGTCTGCGGTTATGAAAACATGAATGACGTCTTAATTTAACGTGGTCCACTGTCACCCTTTTTATGTAAAAATCTGTCCAATCATGTTATGTGAATGTTGTACTGTCTTGCTCGAGACTTAAAAAAACTAGTTCAAAGCGAGCCACAGAAGACACACTGTTTCTCAAGTGCTTTCCGCGAGCGCGATTCAGAGCATCTCCAAAACGACACATCTTATGGTATTCAGTGGTAAGTACCGGGGTAGGGAGGGTTATTTTTAAAATGTATTCTGTTAGTTACAAATTACTTCATTAAAAAGGTATTCAGTAACGTAATCCAAGTACCACAATACACAAGTAATGTAATCTGATTACTTTTGGATTACTTCAAATTACATATGTAAATTTGTAATGTCAAAAAAGAAGTGTCAAAAAAGCTTTGTTTGATTTTTGGGTTTTGGGACTCCAATTTCCACATCTTCAGGCTCATTTTCCTAGAAAACTTACAATTGCAGGCATGCACGCTATGGAATTTTAAATCACTAACAAACACTAAATATTAGCTAACATGATTTCCATGCTAGCAATACTCGGTCCTACAAATTTTCAATTTGGTTGAGTAGCCTTTGTTAAACCAAGAGTCTTTATGCATAGCTTATGCTGTACAACTATGTTACCTTTATCCTCTTTGAAAGCAAAATAACTGTGAAATTTCTAGAAATGAAAATGTTTTTCACAGATGTTGAAGGACGGGCCACAGTGGGGAATTTTAAACAAAATCCTAATATTGAACAGCCCAAACACTTATAGATTAATTTACAAATGAATGAAGACAGAGTTATCTGAGAACAAATACATATTTTTGCTTTTAGCACAATTATTATTATTCTTTTATTCTTTAATATTTGTATTATTCGAAAGGGGATTATACCAAAAAATATTTAAGCTAAGGACATGCCTAATATAAATAAATTGGTCCCATCTTGTAGGACTTACGAAAGTATTTGGCAAAGGTTAAAACTTAAGTCTCATTAGCTAAGGGAATTCCCCTAATGTTATCACCTTTGAAAATGAAGACTTAGATGTTCAACAACCTCCATCACTATTCTCATGGCTATTTTTGTTTCTACAATCTACTGACACTGTCATTCTGAGAGAAAAAGAAAAGCAGCATCCTGATAAAGATCAGGAAGCACTGAGTGTTTAAGCTGTAGGCAGTATTTCAGCTGAACATCACAAACCTTTGAAATATAACATACATTTAAGTCTTTATATTTAAAAACATAAAAGATTATTCATGAAAACAAGAAAAGCAAAACTGATAAAAACTATTTTCAAACAGTATAAACATACGGTTCTCTTCTAGTTTCATATGTTCATGATCTTACAGGGCATGTAATGAGGTACCACACAAGGAGTATCATCTGAGATCACTTCATCAAAATTCATGATAAAACTTGTTTGCATAAGACAGCAAGTACACACTATTCTAATTTTCATTGTGGTTTGTAACAGCAGCTGGTGCAGTGCCACAAGACACCATAAGTTTGGAATATCACCGTTATTTTATATAGCACTTTATAAAATAAAAAGTCTAAGGTAAACTAGGCTGCTGGCTATAGACTCTGATTTTTAATTTGATAAATCATTTGAATTACAATGAGAATCAGCTCATGATCTTTGTCCAAGATAAGGCCACAGACCTGCTTTGTCCTGTGTACTGTGAAACTCAAGTGCAAAAATGCTCTTTGGATGCTTTTAATTGCCTATCAAATGAAGCATTTCTATTTCTTGCTACTTATTTTACCAGTGATGCATTTTTTTTCTTGTTAAGCCACCTGAATGTCTTCATTTTGTAAATTAACAATAACATAATTATGTATGTACTAAAATAATTCAATAATTCAACCACTGCAAATAAACACATACATATGTTTCAACTCCACTTTGCAATGAAACTATTTTTGGGGGCATTAGAAAGTTTGAAGACTTGCAGGTCTCTGGTGTTTTGAAGAAGCTCAACAAACAAAATATGTCACATCAAAATAAATGGCTCTGGGATTGTCAGCAATTGAAAGCACTTTATGAAACCTTCGAGACTCTTCCTTCAAGACTTTAGAGCATTCAGTCATTGAGCCACAACACCACAAGCCATAATATTTGAAAATCACAAGCAGTCAGCGTACAATAATATTCACTTTGTGATTATTTCAGCTGGGCAGAACAGGAAACACATCTTTTGACAATATGACCATTAATCATGAGCTCATGCTGATTTTTCATACTTTTACATAGAGCATCTGTCATACTGTAAATAGATGCTTTATCGAGTAAATGCTGAAAAATAAAAATCAGAAAAAAATGTATTTTTTACAGAAAAAAAAAAATATTATATTTTAAGTTTTACAGTTTTATTTAGCCCTTTTGTTGTTGCAGTATTTAGTAGTTAGAAAATTTAATATGTTTTAAGCAATATTCAGTTAAATTTCACCTAATTAAATTTTTAACGCCACCATACTTCCACAGCTGTTTATATTAAGACAATTGTTTGATATTACAATATTCTGAAATATATATATTTTTTTTTACTAAACTACAGATGGCCACTTTACTAGACCAGCTGGCCCACTTTACCTGAAAAGACATTTGTCTGGTGAGGATCTCAGAATGTTTATTGGTATATAAGCTGGTAATGAAGAAAATAAAATAAAGAAACAACATCTTGGGTCCAACTTCACCTGTTACATTGTATGATCTGTTTCTTCTTTCCTAAGGCTGTGATTATACTGTAGTTTATTGCTAATGAACAGCTCATCCCGATATATCACTTAGACCAAAGGGAGCCAAATGAGCTCCTAGTAACTAATATTGGTGGTATTTTTGATTATTAAAGGTTTGCTCCACCCTAAAATGAAAATGTTGTTATTAATTACTTACCCCATGTCGTTCCAAACCCATAAAAACTCAGTTCATCTTCGAAACACAATTTAAGATATTTTGGATGAACACCTGGAGGCTTGAGACTGTCCCATAGACTGCCAATTAAGTGATAGTGTCAAGGTCGAGAAAAGGTATGAAAAGTTGTCGTCAGAATAGTCCATCTTCCATCAGACATGCAATCTGGGTTATATGAAGTGATGGGAACAATTTATAACCCAACATATAGCCCAGATTGCACGTCTGAAGGCAGATGGAGTATTCTGACGACGACTTTTCATACTTTTTCTGGACCTTGACACTGTTAATTACTTGGCAGCCTATGGGACAGTCTCAAGCCTCCCAGTTTTCATCCAAAATATCTTAAATTGTGTTCCGAAGATGAACTGAGTTTTTACGGGTTTGGAACAACATGGGAGTAAGTGATTAATGACAACATTTTCATTTTGGGGTGGAGTAACCCTTTAGGAATATGTCTGGTTTAAAGGCCTGAAGAGACAAACAGAAAAGCCCAGTCCAATTCAGCAATGCAACAGTATTCTTTTCACAACAGCTATCTGTGTATTATGGGTTGTGGTGCAATGAAAACCATCGATACATAAATCTGTCTTGACTGCATCATTGGTCAGAGCAGGAAGGCACCCCACTTTTCATCAAACACTCTCCATGACTTACTTACATAACCCCAACAGCGATCAAAAGCTTCCTTTGAAGCATGGGCACACCCAAATACATGAGGATTTATGAACAACTTTCCAAGAGTTGAGATAGAGGATTCTTGGATAAAAAGCGGCAACTTATATCCAAAAGTTGGTTTGGCTATTAAATCCAAACCTTTTCCCAAAGGAGACTTGAGCATTTTGTTTGGGCCATCTTTCCTTCAAAGGTTTCGATCAATAATAAAGACAAAGGTTTGTGTGATTTATAACTGGGCTTGTACTTAATGGTTCTATCTTTGGCCTGGATGAATATCTGTGATCCATGAATAACCATGATAATGTTGGTTTCATATGAATCTATTTGGTGTGTATAAACATGCTAATATTATTTGATTTTTATATCTCAGTTAGTTTCAGAGGTTAGTGCAGAAAGTCTGTTAACATTGTGCTTCACTTACTACAGATCAGCAATGTTCAAGCTCAGGTAATAAAGAGACAAGGAGAATTCATGGATGATTTAAATATGGTAATTACTAATAAGGAAAAGTGGAACATCCAGCAATTATAATCCATCAATTTAAATGCTTCGACAAAATATGTCCAAGAACAGCAAACAGCCCAAGAATGCGAACCACAGCAAAATCATATTATAATAAATATTCCAGGTCCAGTACAAGCTATCCTCATTTGCCAGAATAATTTTGATAACCACAAAAAAAAAAAAAAAAAAAAATTACATTCTTGGTTACGGTAGTAACAAGGAAAGTGTATGAGGATAATGTTTGGTGGATGTAAAACCAGAGATGTGAGGATTCGAATTTTATTAAAGCACTTACAGTATTTCACGATCATGGATTTTATTTTATTTTTTTCTTCCATCATGTTTCATTTGACCTAGTTTCGGTCATCCTTTGATTAGTTCACTCTGTTCACCTATGTCTAGTTTATTATCTTAATTTGTCTGTGAACTTAAGCTCCTCCTAATGCGCTCTTCAATTGTCTGGTATTGATGTTGTTTTGCTGTGTGTTCCCTTTGCCTTCATGGATTATCATCTTCTTGGATTCTATTAAACTCCTGTGTAGATGACCTTCGTCTTCATGTGCCTTTCCTCTACACATTGCGTGACAGAATACCAGACCACAAAGGAATAGTTTAGCAGTGTTTGTATCCCCATTTATTTTCAGTTTTTGTGTTTCTTTAGGTTTTCATATGGATCGCCCCAAATTCCTCCTCCTGCTGGAGCAGTGGGAACTTACCAGACCATACCAGACTATTCCTGAACATTTCCAACAATACCAGCTACCCAGACTATGCACACAGACTATGCGCGTTCTACATCACGAGCCTCAACACCACATGCAGAGTGCAGTTGTCTGGATATGGTCCTCGAGGGGATTTCAATGCCTTCGTGGAGTAGGTGCTGGTGAGCAATGACTCAAATTCACCATCAGTATTGCCGGCCCCACTCTGGCCCCAGAACCCAGCCCACCATCCACCGCAGGTGGAGAGCCAAAGCCCCTCATCACCAAAGAGCCATCGCAAGAAAGAGTGAAAGAGCTGAGGAACTCCATGTACTGTATATCCTGAAACTATCATAGAGTTCTGTTTTGAACTGTTTGTCTGCCTGGAACTACCTGCTAGTCCTGTCATGACAATGGAGTCATGGCCAGAGGACCCTTGTCTCCGGTTCCAGCCTCCAAGGCCTGGACTCTGCAGAGGCCTGTCGATTTAGCACCTACACCATGGCCCCTCACTCCCTTCTGCTCCAACTAGGTACTCTGTCACTCTGGCTCCACCTTGGCCTTCTGGAACCCTGCATATGCTTCAGTCGCCTGAGCCATCTGCACCGCCTTGGCCTTCTGGATCCTCTTCATTGCCCTGGCTCATCAGCTGTCCACCTCGGCTCCAGGCTCCTCTCCCACCTGCTCTGTCGGTCGGTCCCCTGGAGTCATCCGCCCTTCCTCCACCATTGCTCCTCCTTCCATCAGCTCTACCATGGGCTGTATTCATGGCTGCGGTCTGAGTCCCACCTGGATCCTCCTTCTCCAAGTACCCGCTGTCTTCATCCTGGATCCTCCCTCTGTCTTCTCCTACCTGGCTCTTCATGTCTCCTGCCTGGCTTCTCCCTCCATCGTCGCCACCCTGGTTAACTGCCTGCCTCTCTTTCTGCCCTTTACCTCTACCTCATCCTCCTTCCAAACCCCCTCCCTACCTTCTTTGTTCGTCCTGCTTTGACGTGAGGTTGTGCCTTCAGGGAGGGGGGAGTACTGTCACAATCATGGACTTTTAGTTTGTTTTCTTCCCCACTTAAGTTTCTTCTTGTGCACTCTTCAGTTGTCCGGTATTGATGTTTTTTTAACAAATTTTTAAATTTCTTTGCCTTTATGGATTATAATCTTCTTGGATACTATCAAACTCTTGTGTAGATGACCTTCGCCTTTGTATGCCTTTCCTCTACACATTGTGTGACAAATTAATTAGGATGAATTAATTAATAAATGAAAATTAGGCCACAAATTACTCACCTTGAAATCATCCAAGATGTATATGACTTTCTTCTTTCATACGAATTCAGCGGGAGTTATTTAAAAAAATTGTCTTTGATCTTTCAAGCTGCTTGATGCCACTCAGCGGGTGTTGCATTGCATCAGTCCAAGATAATTTTATTAAAAAAACGAATCAATTAAAAAAAAGTGTATCACACGGCTCCAAGGGGTGAACAAAGGCCTTCAGTAGCGAATTGATGCATTTTGTGAGAAAAATACCCATATTCAAAACATAATAATCACTTTGATCTAGCTTGCACTCACTGTTGTAAAACAGATGCCGTTCTGGAAGCATGACGTATGGAGGTCAGCATTGTGCATGCGCCAGTGAGTCTCGTGAAAACTAACATTTGTTACCAGGAGTAAATTAAGCAATGTTTTCTTACTTTAGCCAAGGAAAACCAGTCTCCTCTTGGCTTATATCGAAATCCTCTGACAATCTTCTTTACAAATTCTTGGTTTGTACTTTTTTTTTGTTTTTATTTCTTCGCTGCATTTCCGTGTGCATCACTTCTGAGCAGCGTATGCACAGTGCTGACCTCATACATCATTCCACCAGAACGGCTTCTTTTATAACAGTGAGTGCAAGCTAGATTAAAGTGATTATTACATTTTGAATATGGATATTTTTTTTTACAAAAACACATCAATGAATCACAGGGGGCTTTTGTTCACCCATCAGAGCAGTGTGAGGCACTTTTTTTAAAGGATGTGCTTTTTATTATACTTCTCAAGGACTAATGCAGTGCAACACCCGCTGAGTGCAATTAAACAGCTTGTAAGATCAAAGAAATTTTTTTATTAACTACAACTGGATTCATTTGAAAGCAAAAAGTCATATACAGTACATGGATGACTTCAGGGTGAGTAATTTATGGCTTAATAAATTTTTTTGGTTGAACTAACCCTTTAATAAAAGAGTTACAAAGCATTATCTGAGCTGTAAAGACATTCCCATCATGTATACAAGCACCTTAAACCCATTAAAAGTAAATAGAATCAATTATGATGTATGTTGACCTTAAAGGAATATTCCTGGTTGAATACAAGTTATCAACACTACAAATGAAAGCACTTTCGGGATAATGTTGATTAACACAAAACACAATTACTACTTGTTTCTATGTTTTGATACAAGGTTAGAGTAACAATGTTTCCATCCTTGTAATTTTGTGTGAATTTTAGAACATTGCATTAAAAAAACGCAGCATGGAAATACCAAGATGTGCACGAGATCTTAAAATGCATAAAAAATGATGTATGTACCCAATTGAGGCAGATCATTTATTTATTTATTTATTTTATTTGATAATGTTCAGGCCCTACCTAATAATCGATATAAGCAGCTGCATAGGGTCCCTGTGGCCACCAGGGGGCCCTGTGTCAGGAGTTCAGACAGCAATCACGGGAGTAAAGCGATGATCACACTACACTTTTTATTCCATTGACTTCCATTCATATGCATGCAAAAGCATCAGACCGAAAACGCAAGCCCATGTGAAAAGTTTTCACATTTTGCTGCATTCCAAAGTTCAAACTTGTTGAACTCTGGCCTGCAAATTTGCATCACGTGACACCGTGTGACCAACGGAAGATCGATACAGTATGACCTCCTATCTGAATAAAAAAAATTTTAAATTTAAAACTACAGCGCTGCAGGAAAGTGGAGTAGAGTGTATGTTTTTACATTTTAGGTGTATTGTTATTTGTAATATGTGTTGAATTTAAGTTTTTAATAACACGCTGCATAGCATGACGTCATATCATGATCATTGCAGCATCTGAACAAATTTCTCATGCTCACTGTAGTATGACTGCGGCTTAAGGCGAGATAATGGTGGAGATGGCAACAGCAGAGCTGACCTCAAGCATTCTGTACTTCCATATGAATTAATTAAAAACGTCTGTGGACACGAACTGTTAGTGTCTGACAAATCTTGTAGAATGCAATGTGCTCACAGCACTAAAACTAAAGGAAACTAAAAAGGATGAGTGCGCGCATTCAAATGCAATTTCAATACCAACAGTTTGGGAGCAGCTGTGGCTCTCTGATGCATGAAAATTAGGCTGCATACAATATCTAGGCTGTAATTAGTATGCAGACTATAATAGGATGTGTGGTTATTATAATCATTGCTTAGCTCTGTATCATGCTTGAAGAAAATGTTGTTTTCTGTTTGTGCTTAGACTTGAATATTGAGAGAGTAGACTACTTTGAATATGGTTGCACTTTATAAGACTAAGAAATAACTGTTATGTTTTTATTTATTGATTTAATTTTTTTTTCAATCATCAATTTGTGGAAAAAAGTTCAGATAGGAGGTCAAACATTACATATACATATATAGTGGTATAATTAACTTCTAAATTTATAACTTTCAAATTATTATTGATTCTCTTCTTGACCTGTTTTCCAGCAAGTGAGGGTTTCTCTTAAACACAAGAAATGGAAACATTGCTTTATTCGCAAAAGTTCAAAGGTTAAATTTGAAACTTTAGAGGGAAACTTGTGATGCACTTACAAAGAAAGGGAGTGGGGCCATCATCTGCATCACTGTAATTCAAAAGAGCACCCAGTGAAAATAATTTTTTGTGAAAATCAACATTGAATCAGGAATATTTCTTCAAGGTCAACATGACAATAAAACTGATTCAGCTTACTTTCTTAATACAACTTTCTAGTCTTACTGCATGTGATTGCCAGTATTTCCAAAAAAGAAGAAGAATAAAGTTTGATTCATTGTCATATTTTATTGACTTTTTCCTTTTTAACTCATCATCAGCCCATATGAAAGTAATATTTAATTTAAGTATTGGTACATGAATAATTCTGTACCGTTTTTGTAAAGCGAAAAAAAAAAACGGTCAGAACAATATGTTTGCAGACACACATTCTGAGCAGCTCCATCTGTTCACGGTTCAAGAAAGACAGATTGAGCACATGGCCTGATAATTATTACAATCAGAATTATTTTCTCATAAAAGGAAATAAAATTATAGTAACTCTGTACAATAAAATGTACAATTACTTCGGCAAGAACCAAAGTTTCAGGTCTTTGCTTGCATTTTAAAAGCTCAGTAGTTGAAGTTCAAACAGAACACAAACACAATTTGTCTGTTTTTGTGACATTTCTGTACACAATAAAGAGTCATGTAGTAACACTAAAACAAAAAAAGAGGAAAAAATCATATATGAGCCTAAACATTTTAATCAGGTGGTGGATTACAGTTGTAATGAATTAACTGTGCTGAAATATTGCGTGCAAATGAAAATCAAGGTCTACTGTATCTTTATTAAGCAAACATTTAGGCCTGACAGCAGTCACACAATAAATTAAAATCAGATGACAGAGTGATCAAAGGCAGTAGGTTATTTCATGCTCCATCTGGTGTGACAGATATCATCACCTTTGGCAAATGCCCTGTGTCATGACTTGGTTATTGTTAAAACTGCTCATATTACAGACACACATTTCTTATACTATGGGATCTTTTGCACTTTAGAAAATAAAATCTTTTAAAATACTTCACACGCCACCTTTTTTCATTTATGCACTTACAATGTCTGACAATTTATCCATTGATAAACACTTTTTTGAAATTGAAATGACTGATGGATATGTTAAATAAAAACAAATTTACACATGATTCAGTATGGCTAATGCCATGGACATAGCCAACAAAACTTTTTGCATAATTTTACAATTATCATCCAGTTCATCACTGAAAAGTGTGTAGTTTGGTCGGATATGTCAAAAACAAGTAATTAAAACAATGCACAAGTTACTTTAACTTTAGAAAGAGAGCACTTCTATTGTGTGATCTTAGCACTCACTTAGCACTCGCATTTGGATCGTAAAAAAAGACCATTAATATGCAACATAAAATGCGACAGCTGAAACCCATGTCTTGCATACGTCTGTGCGTAGTGGTTCTTAAAGCACTGACTCCAGCAGCAGTCCACTCTTTGTGAATCTCCCCCACATTTTTGAATGGGTTTTGTTTTACAATACTCTCCAGGGTGCAGTTATCCCTTTTCTACCACATCTTTTCCTTCCCTTCGCCTCACTATGAATGTGCTTGGAAACAGAGCTCTGTGAACAGCCAGCCTCTTTTGCAATGACCTTTTGTGTCTTTCCCTCCTTGTGCAAGGTGTCAATGGTCGTCTTTTGGATAACTGTCAAGTCAGCAGTCTTCAGCATGTTGTGTAGCCTACAGAACTAGACAGAGAGACCAGTTAAAGGCCTTTGCAGGTGTTTTGAGTTAATTAGCTGATTAGAGTGTGGCACCAGGTGTCTTCAATATTGAACCTTTTCACAATATTCTAATTTTCTGAGATACTGATTTTTTTTTCTTAAATAAAAAATAAATATTTGAAATATATTAGTCTGTTTGTAATTAATGAATATAATATACAAGTTTCACTTTTTAGGGTAGGGTAGGGTATCACCAAAGTGTGGGTTGCTTCACAAACTGAGTCCAGGCTGAGGTCAAGCTACAAGTTTATTCTATTTGTTTTAATCCTCAACTCTGAAAGCCAGAATCTACAACAGAGGAAAAATCTTGGTTTGTAGTCCCCATGCTGAAGCCATCTAGATGGTACATACCTTCCCTTTATGACACAGCCTCTCACGATGCTACAATACTTAAGGGCTGTGAGTCTGCATTATTTGTCAGAATACTTGGCACTGTAGGCTACTCTCCAAGGAAACAGTCCTCGTCCTTGTCCTCGTCCTCCATAAAATACGCTTAATATTTGTTTTGAACTGCCCTTGGATTGAGTTATAAAAACAAATTAACCACTGATTTCTAGTTGTGTTCCCTTTTGGAAGGCCAGACAAAGTAGTTTTGCTTTCACAGCAAAACACAGCGTCTCCACGACATGACGAAGGTGGCAGCAACAATACTACAGCGAGAATAAAAGTTATGCCTTCTTTCTTTGTCTGAACATTTGGCCATTGTTACGCAAATCTTCACACACAGTGAGGTAGACATGTGGGGCGTGTTTAAATTAGGTGTTTTAGGAGGGCGTTGATGAGTCTTAAAGGGGTCATAAGAGGCAATTTAATTTTTTTATTTTCTTTAGTGTTTTTTGTTACTATTTGTGAATGTATAAGATCTGCAGAGTTACAAAGCTCAAAGTCTTCCACAAAAGGATTTATTCTATCTAAAAGAGACGGCTGATCCAGACCAGTCTAAAAATGGCTAATTCAAATACACCCCCACATTTACTTCACAATGTGGAAATATTTGTGTAATGCTGCCCAAATGTTCATGCAAAGAAAGAAGGCATGGTTTTAGGAACCGCATGTTGATGCAGCCATGTCAGGGAGACGCTGTGTGTTTCTGTGCGAAAGCAAAAGCACTTTATTTGGCCTTTTCGAAAGTAGATGCAATGTGGAATCATTGGTTAAAATGTATTTACAACATAACAGCACAACCCAGATGTTCGAATTTGTGCAACGCATTTCATGGATGACAGTTTTGTGAACCTAGGAGAGTGGCCTATAAGGCTGGATGTGCAAAAAAAAAAAAAAAGGGTAAATTCCGACTTTGCTATGACAATCTGACACAACTTGTGGGATCTTATCTGTTCACAAGAAGCTCGTAACACTCCAAAGACTTGAATTCACATCATATGAACCCTTTTAACTGTCAGCTTGAGATTTTAATCCTTGGCAGAAGGAAGTAGTTTGCACAAAAGAGGATTTTAAAAGACTATTGTTTTCTCTTTTTTTATTTACACACTTGTGCCATTGAACTGTTGTATGACAATCTGACTTTGCTGCAGCCTGGAATTGAACTACTGGGTTCGTCTGGTCAGAGGAGAACTGGCCCCCCAACTGAGCCTGGTTTCTCCCAAGGTTTTTTTCTCCATTCTGTCACCGATGGAGTTTCGGTTCCTTGCCGCTGTCGCCTCTGGCTTGCTTAGTTGGGGACCCTTCATCTACAGCGATATCGTTGACTTGATTGCAAATAAATGCACAGACACTATTTAATTGAACAGAGATGACATAACTGAATTCAATAATGAACTGCCTTTAACTATCATTTTTTCATTATTGACACTGTTTTCCTAAAGCAGTGGTTCCCAAACTGGGGGGCGCGCCCGGAGGTATTGCAGGGGGGCGCGGCACGGCTACGGCTTCCCGGGTTAGTTACAATGCTAGCATAACAGCATGGACAAGTTTGTGACAGCGCTCCCAGCTAAACGCAAACCAGATGATGAATCTTCACCAAATGTAGCAACTTCAAAAGCAAAGACAAGAAAATATGACGAGGCATATCTCGCACTCGGCTTCACCAGCACAACAGTGGGTAAGGAGGAAAGACCACAGTGTGTTGTGTGTCTAAAAATACTAGCTTGCGACAGTCTGAAGCCGAACAAATTAAAACGCCACTTGGAGACAACACATCCGGAGCAGAAAGACAAGCCGGTGGAGTTCTTCAGAAAAAACTCACACAGTGTCGTGCACAGCAGAGTCGCTTTACTAAAGCAGCATCCCTGCCTGCAAATGCTCAACTCGCATCCTACAAAGTTGCCTACAGAGTTGCTCAGTGTAAAAAGCCACACACTATAGCCGAGGAATTAATACTTCCCTCTGCGATCGACATGGTCTCAACTATGATCGACGAAGCCACTGCCAGCAAGCTAAAGGCAATTCCTCTCTCAAACAATACTATCTCAAGGCGTATTTATGATATGTCAATCAGAATCAGAATCAGAATCAGAAAGAGCTTTATTGCCAAGTATGCTTGCGCATACAAGGAATTTGTTTTAGTGACATAAGCTTCCAGTAAACAGACACACAACAACACACAGAAAAAAAAAAAAAAAAAAAAACAATTTACGGGAGAATTACAAATTGGCAAATAAATAAGTGTATAAACAATTGTGCTATAAATGATAATGGAATAGGATTGAGTGAGATGCAGGAATGTTCTAGGATGGAGGGGTAACAAATAAATATAAGGATATTGCACATTTTTGCATAAGCTTGCATAAGCTTATAAGACATAGAAGAGCAGCTAAATGACAAGATACGGGACCGACGCTTTGCTCTGCAGATGGATGAGGCGACTGACAGTAATAAAGACTGCTTATTGATAACATACGTCAGATTCATTGATGCCGATGATTTGAGGGAGGATTTGCTTTTCTGCAAACAAGTGACAAGCAGAGCCACTGCAGACGAACTGTTTAAAATAATTGACACTTACTTGAGAGAGGCCGATCTGAAATGGGAGGACTGTGTGGGGATCTGCAAAGATGGGGCTCAGGCCATGGCTGGGAGAAGAGGGGGGCTGCAAGCGCTCATCAAGCGCATCTCCCCTAACGTGCAGTGGACACACTGTATGATACACCGAGAGGCGCTGGCGTCTAAACAGCTGAGTCCTGACCTGCACGATGTTATGACGGATGTCATCACTACAGTGAACTACATTAAAACACGACCTGTCAAAGCACGTATTTTCTCTGCACTGTGTGAGGAAATGGGCTCCGACCACACAGCTTTTCTGTTTCACAGCGAGTCCCGATGGCTGTCACGTGGGAAGGTTTTATCCAGGGTCTTTGAACTGCGGGATGAGAACCGCATCTTTTTTGAGGAGGAGGAAAATGAACTTGCCCACAAGTTTAACAACAACTTCCTCATGAAACTTGCGTACCTCAGTGACATGTTTCAAAAACTCAATGAGCTAAATCTGCAGATGCAGGGCAGCAACACACACCTTCCACATCTGGCAGATAAAATCACATCATTCACAAGAAAGCTTGAGATGTGGGAGCAGTGAGTTACAGAGGGAAATATAGACTCGTTTGAGAACCTGAAGTCATTCATTGAGGTCAACAAGCTGCAGAACACAGTGATCCCATGCATGAAAGCTCACATCTCTGCCCTCCAAAAGCATTTCCAGAGGTACTTCCCAGTGCAGGATCCTACACAATATGACTGGATCCGAGACCCCTTCAGTGCAACACCACCTGCCGAATTCAGCACTACAGAGAATTAACAGTTCATTGATGTCACCTCTGATTCAACAATGAGGCTTGAGTTTAAGTCTAAGACACTAGCTGCATTTTGGATTGGAGTGGAGAAAGATTTCCCACTGCTAGGTAAAAGAGCTCTGGCCACACTCCTTACATTTGCCACGTCTTACCTATGTGAGATAGGTTTTTCTGCTGTGGCCTCCATCAAGAATAAATACAGATCAAAGCTGGACATTGAAAATGAACTAAGAGTAGCAGTCTCACAGCTGCAACCCCGATTTGAGGAGATCTGCAGCATGAAGCAAGCCCACAACAGTCACTGAAAAGATGTGGACATTAAGGTGCAGTTTTTGCAGAGTTAAATGTTCAGGATTTTGTTATTTTCTTCAGAGAGCTGGTAAAGTGTAAAAGGCCTCTTTCATGCAGGAATGGAGTTTATAAGAAGATGTGTTGAAAGCCATGAACACCATTACATGGAAAAATTTTATGATACATGATGCAGTGTCACTTTTAATAATTGTGAAGGTGATTTGTCTTTTTTTTTTTTTAGTTTTGTTCAGGAAGAAGTTGCAATTTTGTATGACTTACAATGTTAAGTAAGGTCCAGGGGAGTTTAGAAACAAAGGATTTGTATGTTTGTGTCAGTGTGGGGGGGCTCGAAAATATTCTTATCTTCAGAAAGGGGGGCCCTGCAGAAAAAGTTTGGGAACCACTAATGAATGTTGTTCAGTTGCTTTGACGCAATGTATTTTGTTTAAAGGGCTATATAAATAAAGGTGACTTTGACTTTGACTTTGTATAAACATAATATCACAATTGTACCTGTGCAATATAGCTCTATATCGTCACACTGTAATTACCTATGGCCAAATCACAACCATGCTGATATACAGCCATATCGTTCTCCTACTTGTGTGATATTGCTCACATATATATATATATATATATACAGTTGTGTTCAATATTATTCAACCCCCTTGACTTGCAAGACAATTTGCTGTGGAGGATAACATTTTATGAAATCAATTAAACAAAGGCATCAGTAAAGTATTAGAGAAAGTTTGTTAATACACTTTTGAGTGATTCTGAGAATGGAACATTGATGAATCATGATAAAATTAAAATTGACTCTAAACATTCATGTTCAAAATTATTCAACCCCCTTTGTGCAGAAATCTTTTATTCTTTAAAATCACCAATAAATGCTGTCTGTAAGTGTTTAGAAGCTTCTGTCACCTCTCTACTACAGTTTTGGCCCATTCCACACCTGTAAAAGCTTTCAGATCACTGATAATCTTTGGTTTTCACATTGCCACTGCTTTCTTCAAATTCAACCAGATATTTGAAATGAGAATTAAGCCTGGAGACTGAACAGGTCAATCAAGTACATTCTATGACTGATCCCTCGACCAAGCAGTAGTAGATTTGGATGTGTACTTTGGTATGACTGGCCTGCAGGAAAGCCAATTGATCATCAGCTTCAGTCTTTGCACCAAAGGCAACCCAATTCTTGTCAAAATGGCCTGATACCTCAAAGAATCCATGATGTCCCTCATACAGTCATGATTTCCACTTCCTTCTACAGTAAAGAAACCCCATAACAGGACTGATCCACCTCCAAGTTTGATGATGGAGATGGTGTTCTTCTGCTTATGAGCTTTGCCTTTTTTTGCAGCAGACATACCGCTGATCCATGGGTCCAAAAAGTTCCAGTTTGGTCACATCACTCCATAAAACATTCCTCCAGAGCTCCACAGGTCCACACAAATGAATTTTATCAAGTTCAAGTTGGCTTTTTGTTCTTCTTGATCAAGAGTGGTATTTATCAAGATACCATAGCCATACTTGGCTAGTGTTCTTCTTACACACTGCATTGAAATGGTTTTCCTCCTTTCATCGGGTCATCTTGCAAGTCTTTGGCTGTAAATTGCAGGTTTTTTCTCAGTTGCTCTGATTAAACATTTTATGATATTGTTCTTTTTCTTCCACACCCTCAAAGATTTTCTGGTAAAACACACTTTAAGCTAAGGAATAAGGCTGAGAGCTGTGTCTCTAGGAACTTTCAATGTCTTGGAAATCATCATATAGCCTTAGCCTTTCTAAAGTAATACAATATTTCTTCTCTTTTGCTTTTGTGAGATCTCTGTTGACATTTTGCTACTCAAGTTCAATACATGCATGGGCCAAACTGTATGTGTAACAGCTCAAGCTAATTCTGTTTTTAATAGAGTTTCTAAAGGCTTAATTGTGTTTTGAGACTGTTTTATTCCCCACCATGCAAATAAGTGATTTAAAAACAGCAATGTTGAATAGGGGTTTAATAACTATGACAAAGCAGTATTATTAAAAAATCTTATAACTCAAATATATTACATTATATATTGACAATATCACTTTTAATATGCCAGTGAACTGTTATAGATAAAGTTTTATTATATCCTGGATCTTTAGAAAAGCTTGTATTTGTAAAGTACTGCAGTCTCTAGGGGATTGAATAATTTTGAACACAACTGTATATATATATATATATATATATATATATATATATATATATATATATATATATATATATATATATATATAGCAACAAATCTTTTTGTTTTTGGATGGAAATGATGCCACAAATGAGAGGCAATTATAATTCTAACACTTTTCACTCAGTAAATACTTAAATGGTTTATCAGTACAGATTATCAACTCTTAAAAACAAAATATTTTTTTAATCATTTCCTTAATTGAATAATTCTATATTTTTTCTTTTCTTTTTTTTAATGATCAAGGAAGCTTCATCTAGCAATTAGGAAAACAATTTAAATCGTTTGAGTTTTAGTGAAAATCAACCCCTAAAATGTCTGCAGCTGAAAATCTCCCATGTATGTGTTTTTAAATGTTCTAATATATAATATTCCTTGTGGGCAGAGACTTATATACACCCATATGCATTTGAACTTGTCTTCTACTAAATCAGCAAAATACATGAACCAGGTCTTGCCCGATATTGTGACACATTTCCTTCCCCTTATATCGGCTTCTGCATGCAGCCTTTCACAGGAAATGTCCAGCTTTACCCAGTGCTTGTTCTGAATGGAGACAGGCTTTGCAGTTTAATGTTGCAAAGGTTATATATGACATCTGGATGGGTGCAAATACATGTGATTCTGAGTCTGTGTGTATGGAAAAAAGCCACAATGGATTGGTTGTGTAAACTATTTGCTTTGGATAAAGTATCTAGTGTTTATTTCCAGGCAACAAACAGAGCATCTCATGAGACAAAGAGAATACCATTAGTGTCATCTATCATCTTTCAATATACTGCAGAGACTGTAAACTGAAGTGTACAAAATAGCTGGGAGGTCACGACAAATATGCAAAATTTAAGTGAGAGAGAGCACTTAAAGTGGACTTTCAATGTAATGCATTAGGGACAGATTTACAAAACAGGGCAAATTAGCATGAGACTGTAATCCCATAGAAGCTCTAACGGGAGTGGAAAATTCTGTACTAATGCAATCTACTAAATAAGCAACCATGAAGTCATGTCAAGTAGGGCTGGATGATTAATCGAAAAGTAATCGTAACCGAAATTCAGAACCTCTAACTGACGTAATTTTCCCATGTCGGTTATTTCGTTTTTTTAATCCTGTTAATACTTCCCCCTTAAAAGCACACTACCCAGCAAACATTGGTCCGATGGCGACGTCGTGTGCCCGGCCAAAAATAGTCGCGGTAGGACGGCATAAATCGGTAGAAATATGTAACACAGAACATTTCCTAAAAATGCATTCAGATATGTTTGTACATGTCTATAGTTCTATGGGGTTGCATGTATAATTGTTACTTTGACTTTTAGCTGCGTGTAGTTAAATATTTACCCGTGTTGTGAATCGGTTGTGGGAGGACGTCACTATTTGACGTCTTTTACACGTGCATTACACGTCCATCGTGACTCTCTATGAAATCCTTGTGGAATATGCAAAAGCTGTGCTTACACCTTGATTAATACTGCAATAATTAAAGTGCACCAAGTAGTAAGAGGTTTTAAAGAGGTTGTGAATAGACGTCCACTGACGTCTTTTACACGTCTTGTCACGGTTGTGAAAAGACTCCAAGCAAGACTAGCAGGAAAAAAAAAATTGTATACAAAGTAAATACATTTAGCCTACTTTATCTTGTTTAAATAAATTATAATGACAAACTGCCCAGTGTGGTTAAGTGATTGCCATGCTACAATTTAGTCATCATTTAAACCTGTTTTATGTATTCGTTGTTATTATTTTTATGGAAACTATGCATATACATGTAAAACAGATATATATCTGGTCACCATTTCGGTCTGAGTTGTATGTAATTGCCAAAACGGTGCTGCCAAGATGTAGACACAAAACATTGTAATATATTTCGTGATATTACAAAGTCCCGCAATAGGATAGATTATCTTGCGAGATCTCGTAATCTTCCGGTTCCGGAACATTCAGCAGGCAACCACGAGGAGAGGACTCGAAGAGGACTCAAGGAGGGAGATGTATCGATATATATTATATAAAATCTACTGTTGGGTAAGTTTGTATTATTTGATTAACGTGCTTGAGTTTTACATGTTTGGCACGAAGGAACCAAGAGAAATGATGCCCACGTTGTCAACTGAAATTCACTGAGTATGGCTAAAATTCGCTAACGTTAGTAGGCTAAAAGTTACTTATTGATGTAATTTTTATTGGTACACTTTAATTAATTATTCAGGGGACATCACAGCCCTCCTGTCTTATCAGAAATGTCCTGTTCACTTTCTCACAGTTACACACCCAATTAAGGGTGTTTCTCAACGGCAACACATTAAAACACAACATCTTTTACACAATAAAAATAAAATCTAATGCATGTTGATTACCTTTTTCTAATGTTTCATTCATGATTCATTCATCTTGTTCCAAGGTTTTTTTTTTATTTGTTTTTTTTAGCTGTAGACCATAAAGATATTTTGAAAATAAGTGCATGTCATTTAAATACAATTTTTTATTTTATTTATTTTAAAAAGAAATATATTCTCTTCCCTCAGATGCTGTGAAGAGGTAGAGTCTCTGAGACTGATGCAGCGATGGCAGAACACCTGAAGCTCGCTCCAGGAAGAGCTGAGGGTGGAGGTTACAAGAAATGAGCCAAACAACTGTAATGTGTTTAAGGGATAGTTCACCCAAAAATGAAATTTCTCACCCTCATGTTACGATCATAATCATTTTTCATACAATGGCAGTTAATGGATTGTGAGATCTGCTTGGTTACAAATATTCTTCCAAATATCTTTGTGTTTATAAGCCAACTGTGTAAGTCAATGACAAGATTAATAAAGTCATGATAAAAAGAAACCATCTTTTAACATTTTAGTCGAAAACACGTGAACGCATTCTCAGAAATGTAATATTTGAATTCATGTCGGTTCTATATAGTTTAATATCATTTATGCTACTTTGATTTTATAAATAGCAATGATTTCAAACATATTTTATGATGAGGGTCTATGTTTTATGATTTTGTCACATGACAACAATGGCTCCTGCAAGGTGGTTATGCCACGTTCAAATATAATATTCTTAATATTATTTATATGATTAAAGTATTTAAAAATAAATGCAATTAATAAAAACATTAGTAAACAAAAACTGTGAAAATAGAAATTTTTGACAATAATAATGGACTTCAAGATTGAGTATTTCAGCACTTTTTATTCAGTGAAAATGGTAGGCCTGTAAACTTATTTCAGAAATTCTAAATGGGTACAAAGATTACACTGAAAAACTATTTTTAAATAGATTTTTATCATCTTGAAGATTCTTCATTCTTGATATTGTCCCAGTAAAGCAAACGTGAAAACAATATCGTCAGAACATAGACATAGAAAGGTATACAGGTTTGAAACATGAGGGTGAGTAAATAACAGAATTTTCATTTTTGGGTAAACTATCCCTTTATATAATAATTCAGTATTTTGTAATTGGTATTTTAGTTTGGTTAACAGATGCTAAACTGTTCAAAAACAATAAAATGTGCTAAATCAGAACATGCTTTTTTTTTGCATATATCCACAAATAATGTGTTATTGTTTGTGATGTGATTAAAGGGTTAGTTCACCCAGATAGCAAATTTATGTAATTAATAACTTACCCTCATGTTGTTTCAAACCCGTAAAACCTCCGTTTATCTTTGAAACACAGTTTAAGATATTTTAGATTTAGTCCGAGAGCTCTCAGTCCCTCCATTGAAGCTGTGTGTGCGGTATACTGTCCATGTCCAGAAAGGTAAGAAAAACATCATCAAAGTAGTCCATGTGACATCAGAGGGTCAGTTAAAATTTTTGAAGCATTGAAAATACATTTTGTTCCAAAAATAGCTACATTTTGTTCCAAAAATTTCTTCAACTGGTTTATTGAATCGAACTGTCCGAAAGAACTACTGGTGATCCGAAAACCGATGCAACTGGTTCTTCACTCGTGAACGAGTCAGTCTTTTGTTCGTTATCTGGCTCGGCTCGGTGTTCATCTTCAGTTCTCTCTTCACAGCAGTTCAGTCAGTGTACTGTTTGAGTACATGCATTACTCCGGGATATTGGTTTGTTTGAACTCAGAGGGAGTGTCAGCCACATTAAAAAAAAGTTAACAGCTTAAGTCATTTGTGGATTAATGCGTATTAGAGATGCGAACCGTTTAAAACGATTCAGTTCGATTTGTGAACTGAATGATTCGTTCGCGAACCGGATATCCAGACTGCTTGGTTTTGAACTCTCTCTCACAACAGACACGGAAGAGAAGACAATGCTGAATAAAGTCGTCGTTTTTGCTATTTTTGGACCAAAATGTATTTTCGATGATTAAAAAAATTCTAACCGACCCTCTGATGTCACATGGACTACTTTGATGATGTATTTCTTACCTTTCTGGACATGGACAGTAGACCGTACACACAGCTTCAATGGAGGGACTGAGAGCTCTCGGACTAAATCTAAAATATCTTAAACTGTGTTTCAAAGATAAACGGAGGTTTTACGGGTTTGAAACAACATCAGGGTAAGTTATTAATTACATAAATTTGCTATCTGGGTGAACTAACCCTTTAAGATGTTTTATGGACGTTCAGGTCTGACTGGACCGATCTAGAACTTTTGTCAAGATGTGTTAAACCTCAAGACATAATTGATTGTCTTTCACAATGTTACACATTGGGTGTGTTATTATTTTATATGCAGGCTTATATATACATACACTTAAACTATGCAGCAACGCATTTAAACATGTAAACGACGACGTCCAGAAATCGACGCATTTAGACGTCCAGAAGACGACGCATTTAGACGTCCAGGTGACGTGCAGAAAAGACGTCCAGTTCACGTCGAGAAGACGTCAAAGACGTTGGTTCAACTTTCATTTTGGAACTATTTTTCAACCATGTGTAGCCAAATGACTCTGCTTCATCCAGTCAGTGGCATAAAAGCAAAACACGGAGATGAACGCTGGTTCAACACATAGTGATGGCGCACGAGCGGTGAGCCTTGCGTCTTCACTAAACTTTGTCAGTTGTATTTGTTTTATGGTTTGGACATTCAAGCGATTAGATGATTGGATGTGTATTATTATATCGAGCTACCATGTTCGCGCAGCTGCATTGTGGCACGAACACTCATATCAGTGTTGCCAGACGTACGATAATTTTCGTATTTGTACGATAATTTTTACCTCTGTACGATGTACGATCAATAATGAAATAAATCCCAAAATGTACGATAATTTCAGAATTTTATGAAAATTTAAATGATGGTAGTTGCAGTCATAGGGCTTCTTTACTCATACAAGAAATCGGCTCATTACAGACACTCTAAATGTGTTCATGTGCACCTGAGGGTGTGTTAAGAATGCAGGAGAGTGCCCTGCTTTAAAGCCAACGAGCACTAGTTGCGGTCCATGACAGCAAGAACCCCTTCAACATCTGGCAACATGCAGGATTCCGATGACAGCGGCTCAGATGTGGAGTTAACTGCACCACGCAGCAACAGCTAAATTCCTTCTTCACTGGAAATGTTGTTGGTTTAGAATAGATAAATAACTCTTTTGACTCGTGTACGATAATTTTCTTCCAAATACGATAATTTTGAACTTCTGGTACGATACTTGGACATTTCCAATCTGGCAACACCGACTCATATAAACAGTAGCTGTGAAGATCGCGCACACAGAGGAACGCAGAAACTAGTTGTCAGCGCTGTCCTGTGATTTATCACTAAAGTAGCTTAGAATCTCAAAACTTATTTTAGCATATTTTTCTACTTTTGAAGGAACTAGGCTATTTACAACAATATAGAGACGGTATGACTAATTTACACATGCAATCACTCGTACTGGTGCTGTGCAACCCTCTACATTGTGAGTAAATCACTGGCTTTTGTAAGCCATTGGCTAATAAATTCTTAGATTTTACTCGCCAGTGTGTGTCTTCAAGGCTATTATAAGATTAGCACATTTTTACTCGCTGAACACCGACTAAGCGCTTCAGAGTTGTCTCTCCATCAAGCGATCTGTACTTTTCAGTTCATCTCAATGGACGCACAGCGCACCTGTATTTGACGCTCTGTAAACTCTGTGTGAAGGCGCTCGACTCGCCGTTGCTTTGCTGAAAGCGCTGTTTCTCACACATGCAAAGAGAGAGAGAGCGAGGGTCTTACCACGCTGAATCGACGCGCTACATCTAAACTATATTCTTTGTTATCTTCTTCTGTCAAAATAATGGAGGTCATTTAGAATTATTCAACTTTTTCGAACAAGCAGAAGATATGCCGGTTTCTCCGGTAGTAGGCGGAGCTAACGAGCAAATGGCAATTTCATTGGCTGACACTCAACTATTACATCCCTGTTTTGATTTCAGCAAATCAGTTCGACCGAACCCAGAAAACGTGATTAATATTCATGAACCCAGCAGCTCATCAATCCATAGTACATTGTATATTGTTAGTATGGTAGTAGAATTAGTAGTAGTATTATATTTTAATAATAATTAATATGATCTATTACTTTTTTTTACAGAAACCCTCAATGACCACCAGTCTTAAGTTCAGTTAACATGACAAATATGCATTCATTTATGGTTACCAAGTTTTAGTTCTAATCACTAAAGTTCTATCATTAAATAGTGCTTAATACCAAAATATAATTATTGACTGACTGAATAAGAAGCTAAGATTTAAGAAGCTGTGCCATTTTACAAAGATAAGCTGATTAGAATATATATATATATATATATATATATATATATATATATATATATATATATATATATATATATACATTGAGCAATAATCTTTAAGAAATGTTATGAACATAGATAAAATAACTGCTGATAGTGAGCTATGATGTCAGATCGCTCTTTCAATAGGGAAAAATATCTCACCATATTTACAGTACAAACCTTGCCACTGAACTATGAGGGCAAAAAAACAAAACAGAAACAAAATAACCGTTCTTTAATCGTAATCGAGGTAAAATGTTCAATTAATCGAGTTTTTGATTTTAGGCCATAATCGTCCAGCCCTAATGTCAAGTATAAATTGGGTTATGTTGCATATGCATATTCATTAAGGTCAGATGAAAATATAACTCTTTTCATTTCTAAATTTTAATTATGTGTCTTTAGTAAATCCTGACAGTAGTTTTTAAATGCCAAAAGGCTTTGCAATGACACAATCTGTAAGTAAATCTGGCCCATAGTGTGATTAATTATGAAGTAAACACACAGTTTTAATGTATTTTATCTATTTTAAACTGGTTTAGAGAGAAAACGGGGTTAGTCTAATCCAGTCTTCCAGGGTTGTCAAGTTTGTTAAAGCCAACACCAGCAATTCATAAATAACACATCAACTGGTATTGGGGAATACAATCCAAAAATAATAGCCTTTGTTACGTAATACTGTACATGTCCCAGCTCCCCCGCAGCACGCACACGCCCCGTGATTGCTACAGGCAACTCTACAACCAAACCTCAATGAATGGGTAAAAGAATGTAAATATGTGCTGTGTCACTGCAGCTGGTTGATTTGTAAAATGCAAACTTCTTGTTTAGTAAATTTTGTAAAATAAATGATTAGTACAGCTAATGTGTTATACATGTGTTAGCATGAGGTATTTTAAAGGCAAACGTTTGTTTCTTATGGAGATCTTGAACTCTTAGAGCTTAGATTAAACAACTGTGAATAATTTGCCTCCAAACTGCAAAGATAGTCTACATGACCTTTTAAAGCAGAATCATTTGTTTTAAAAGCAATTACAGTTCAAGCATGGCTTTTTCCAATCTACTGCAGCCATTTAAAATGACGACAAAGGGCTGGGGAAGCGGATTCACATGGACAGGGATTTACAGCAACAAAGACACCAGACAGCATAATTTCAATGAGGTACTGATTTCCAGCACCACATGTGACATGGACTGTTGCTGATGTGACTAAAGTTGACCAAAGTTCAATTTTACGCAAATGAGCAGCGACATAATACAATAACTACCAATGCAATTTGCATCTGGTTGACTTAAATGCAGTGGAAGGACAGCAACACCAACTACTGTAAAAGCCATCAGCAAAGTGACTCACTGAAAATCGTTTTTGAAGACAAAAGCTTTAAAAAATAAAACAATTGTTAACAAAAGAAAATGACATTTTCCACGGTGTGTGTTAGAATGTAGTTACATCATGAACAGAGATTGCACATGGTAACAGTTGTTCAGAAATCTTGGGTATGCTTTGGAATTTGACAGTTATGGTTAATCTTATAACTATCGCTTATTCTACCTCGCCATCTGTCCTCATAAATGAATGCCTAATGTAGTGATGGGTTCTTTCAAAACAATGCTTCGTGAAGCTTCAAAACATTTACGAGTCTTTTGTTTTAAATTTGTGGTTCGAAGTTCGTTTCAGAAACATCAAGTCACATGGATGGCATTGATCTGATAAACCAATAAAATAATGTTAATGGTTTTTAACCCAAAATTATTATCGTCCATTTTTATGATTGAATTTTAATATTTGTAGTATAATAAAATAATATATAAAGCATTTGCAATCAGTTTGTAAAAGGTATAAATATACCTGTTTGGGTTGAGTTTTTATCGCATTTATACCATTTTAACTATGGAATTACATTTGTTTCAATAATAATGAACGAAACTTTTTAAAACTGAACGTAACTTTTTCAGAAACTATCAAAAACATGCAATTACAAAAGAAGAAAAACACTATGAAAATGAAAAAAAAATGAACTGGCTCTTCAAATATGCTTCATTTTTGTTAATGTTTTTCAAAGATTCGTTTACGCTAATCGTGGATTCTAAATTCATTGCCACAGATTTTGCTTACGTTTCGCAGTTTTTCGTTTGGTGTTTTGACACAAACCTCTCTTGGGGGCGGGCTTAACAGTGATCTACTCTGATTGGATAGTGAGCTTTTGATGGACAGGTGCTTTCTGACCGGGAAGTACAGACGCCACCCAGTGGCGCGTATATTGGAAAGCTCTCGCGGTGATTAAATCTGGTCTCTACCTCAAAAAATTCTTTTTCACAGACAAAGTGAAAGACATTTATTTTAAGCTCATACACAGGTTCTACCCTGTAAAGAAGTGTATACAAAGATTTAAATCTGACATTGATCTTACATGCTCTTTTTGTTCGAGTTCTGAAGAAACTGTACACTTATTTTGGTCATGTCACTACACTCAGAAACTTTGGGATGATATTGGTGTGTTTGTCAACTGTAAGATTTTGCCAGGCTTCTCAGTACATATGAAAAACATTATATTTGGGTATTATGGCTCTGACCCCACAAACGAAAATAACAGTTTTGTTATTAATTAAAAAAAATTCACAAATGCAAATTCTCCAACTGTTAACATGTCTTCTCTGTTTTCCTAAAAGAAATGGAAAACTATTTGAATGTAATCTGGGTGTCTAATAAGAAAGATATAAGGACTGTTAGATTTGCTCTGCCTTTGATCTCCTTGTTTAATTTTGTTTAGATTTTGGCCCTCTTTTTATTCTTTGTTTTTTTGTTTTTGTTTTTTTGTGGTGGATATTATGTGATGTATGTTTATACTTTTGTATGTTTTCTCTGCATTAATAAAAATAGAAACAGAAAAAAAAACGCTCTTGCGGTGATTTGTATGCAATACGTCGTGCTTTGTGTTACTAAATATATAAATAATATCTGACCTTCGATAGTCTCAGTAAATATGAGCTTTCAGGAGACAGAGACAAGGAGCGGCGTCATCTTCCTCCTCCGCTTGTCCTTCAAGGCAGCTTGAAGTAAGCTTGTGTTACTGAATTAACCAATAACATCGATACAAGTTTTTCATGTTACAGTGTGCTACAGTTTGTTGCGGGTTATAATTGTCATTCAGTAACACAAGCTTACTTCAGGCTGCCTTGAAGGACAAGAGCTCATCTTTACAGACTGAGATGATCGAAGGTCAAATATTATTTACATATTTAGTAGTACCAATCACAATCAGGAGAGCTTTCCAATATTTGCGCCACTGAGTGGCGTATATACTTCCCGGTCAGAAAGCACCTGTCGATCAAAAGCTGACTATCCAATCAGAGTAGATCACTGTTAAGCCCGCCCCCACGAGAGGTTTGTGTAAAAACACCAAACAACAAACTGCGAAACGTAAGCGAAATCTGTGGCAATGAATTCAGAATCCACGATTAGCGAAAACGAATCTTTGAAAAACATTAACAAAGAATGAAGCATATTTGAAGAGCCTGTTAAATTTGTGCGACTGAGTTCATTTTTTTTTTCATTTTCATAGTGTTTTTCTTCTTTTGTAATGGCATATTTTTGATAGTTTCTGAAAAAAGTTACATTGAGTTTTAAAAAGTTTCATTCATTATTATTGAAACAAATGTAATTCCATTTTTAACCAGTGGGAGTTTTAAGAGCTTCAAAACAACTGAATCATTTTGTGGTCAATTGGTTCAGTTGAATCAAAGTTTCGAAAAGCTCAGTTTTCAACAACCAGAGGATGACATCAAGAACAAGAAACTTAAATTAGCATTGCTCATCATGCTCTTGTGTGGTTTCTGACATAAAAGCTTAAAGGCACAATATTGCAAACTTTTGGACTATGAGTGCTGTAAAGCCTCACAGGAAGGAAAGATTTCCTAAACTAACATTGTTGGTTTACTCACTCTAGAGAAAATAAGAGCTCATACCACTCACATATTCTGGACTGTTATATAAACGATCCGTGCCCTTGGAAAGCACTTAGCCAAGAAAATTAAGAGGACCAGAACATAACTGTTGTGAAATCAGTATCTGGAGAAGTAAAAATGGCTGGAAAACAGAGTGATATAAAGAACTAGAAAATATCCCATACTCACAGTCAGTGGCAAGGAGCAAATGATGAAGATGAAGGTCATGCAGGCCAGCAGCAGTAAGTGGTCCATTTCCTCTTCTCCCTGTCCAAACCAGGTGCTCAGCCTCTTCTTACGTCCAGCCGACAGAACCGAACCCCGACGTATCAGCTGGCTCCGGTGCATGCGGCATAGGCTGACGATGACAGAACCATTGCACAAGAACACAACAGAGATGAGCAACGCCATGAGCACAGAGTAGGACAGCGAGAAGGTCAGCGTTCTCCTCTCCTCATCCTCACCCTCTCCTTCTGCCTCCATCTTGATGAAGCACCATGTGCCCGGACAGTACTGCTTATGCCGCCCGAATCCAAAGAATGGCAGCAAGCAGAACATGAAGGTAAAGAGATAGATGAGGATGAGGACGATCTTAGCGAAGCTGCGTCGCACATGTTTAGAGTAGAAATATGGGTGACTGATGGCAAGGCACCGCTCCACCGCCATGGCACACAGTATGAGCATAGAGGCCAGGCCAAAGAACGTCATGGCGAAGGCGAAGAGTCCACACAGCCACCTGTCTCCCGTGAGACCCACCAGGGATTTTCTGTGGGCATAGCAAATGAAAACCGGTGGACTGAGTAAACATGTTCCCAGCAGATCTGTCAAAGCCAGGCCTGTCACGAGAATGCAGAAGACTGAGGACTTGGTGTGACGCTCCTTCTGGTGGGCTCCCAGGATAGCCAAAGCCATCAGGTTGCCAACCACCCCAGCGATGAACATCACAGCGCTCATCACCGGACTCCCATTCACATCGATATTAGTGATGTTCTCGCATGATTCGTTTGAAAGCATGTTCATATGGTCTTGCCCTTAAACCCTGAGCCCAGGCACAGGGATCGGGCAACGGTGACTTTGTCTATTGTGAAAGACTTGCTGTTCCCTTTCTTTGAGGATCTGTAAAAATAGAAAGCATTTCTTCAGAATCTAATATCTATCACAGACCCACCCATAGTTGCTTAATTACCACATGAAAGCACCCAATGAGCACGGTTTTCTTCTCCTGTGTAGTTCATATTAAAAAAGGAAATAGTGGCAGCTTATGTTGTCAACTGTAAGTATATGCTTTTATTTGTTGTTTAAAATGAGAAATAAAGCATTTTCACGTGTGGTCTCGGACTTTATAGACCCTAATCTACATCTAGAAGTTGTAGAGACAAATGTGTGCAATGATTTTAATTTATAAAGTTTGTCATAATTTATGTATCATTTGTCACAGCGTATTACAGATGTTGTTTTGCTGGACAACTGAATCAAACTGCAATTATTTCATAATAACTAAGCTGTCATAGCAATGAAGCATCAGTATTGCATCACAGTCAGTACGCACCTGTCCACGGAGTGTCCATCACTGCTGCGCGCGGCCATTCCTCCCGAACACAGCACTCATCGACCAGCAGAGATGGGTTATTTCAGTCACTCCAAACATAATATTTAAAGCGAAGGTTCTTCGGGGTTCCGTTTCTTCAGTATAGTTCTCTCGTTTATTTCATAAACAGATGTTAGTTTAGTTATTAGTTCGCTCAGTTCTGTTCTGGCCAGGCACCGGTTTCACTCGCAAAACAATTTTCGAGTAGAGTTCATTCCGCTTGAAAACAAACCAACAGAAACGCGCAGACTCTCTTCATGCTCCCGCTCGCTGTGAAGGTAGAATGGTAAAACTGATAGAGTTGATAGATTAACCGCGAGAGAGAAAAAAAAAGAAAGAAAACAAAACAAAATAGGAGGAGCATCTCACGGCTTCGTTCCTCCTCACTTAGTCAACGTGTAAATGAATGTTCTGCATAACACCTACAGTAAGTTGCTGACAAACCGACCAACACAAAGATGGGGTAAGAATTATGTGTATTTACTAAAGAAAAAAAATAAATATTTAAGTTTGAGTTTAGATTTGATATAATGGTGATGAGTCTTAAAAAATAAACTGAAATAATATACAATTAAAGTTAGAACAAACTTAAAAATTATAATCATCTGATTTCCAAAAATATATTATGGAAATAAAAATAAAAATCTTATAGTAGGCTATATTTTTATAATATGCATTCAGAATAATTTTCAATATATTGTTTAAAACTGAAGTAAATGTCAAACATAATTAGTTTATTGTAAATGTAAAAAGATGATTTAAATATTCAAATCTATCTATCTATCTATCTATCTATCTATCTATCTATCTATCTATCAGTCGGTCTCTCTGTCTGTCCATCTATTGTAGTTTGGTTGTTTGTTTGTTTGTTTGTTTTGGGAAGATAGATTATTTGTATTTCTGCTGTGATATCAAACTGTAAATTGCTTTTGGTTCTCAATGGATTATTTTTACGAGTGTGTAGGGAACTTGAAGGTAAATTCCTCAACTTTACCAAGATTTATGTCCAAACTGATTTAGTGGACTTGTGCTAACTGTTATGCAAAAGAAGATCTTCAGAAATAACTGTGGTTGAACTGTGGTCCAAATTATAATGCACTATAACTGTCTATAGACAGCATGCAGACTGTATTGTCACCCATTAAGGCAAATGAAAACAACTCAAAAACTGAAATTAGAAAATGTTTGGGTGAATATCTTGTGGCTTAATTGTATGTGTGTGTGTGTGGGGGGGGGGGGGGGGGGCATGTTTTTGTGATATATCAAGACACAACTCTGTATTACAAGGAGAGGGTGACTTATGAGGACATAACCCGTGTCCCCATTTTTCAAAACGCTTATAAATCATACAGAATGAGTTGTTTTGAGGAAGTAAAAATGCACAAAGTTTCCTGTGAGGGTTAGGGTTAGGTGTAGGGTTGGTGTAGGGCCATAGAATATACCGTTTGTACAGTATAAAAACCATTACACCTATGAGATGTCCCCACTTTCACAAAAACAAATGTGTGTGTGTGTGTGTGTGTGTGTGTGTGTGTGTGTGTGTGTGTGTGTGTGTGTGTGTGTGTGTGTGTGCAGAATGCATATTTTTGAGTTTCCTGGGATGTTGTTGATTGTTGCTGTCCATCAGTGTGCATTATAAATATTTGAGAAGTAGCCTGGAGCCATGAGAAATAACTATACAGCACTTTTATAAAGATAACTTAAATAATTCTTACTTAATGTCCTGTGTTATTTAATGAAACAGAAAAGCCACGCAAATGCCCTTTCATAACTATGTTTCTTTAGTACACTTAAAAAGTGCACTTTGAAGTAATGTTTTAATTAGTTTGTTATTTGATGTTACATTTAAAGTTCATATTTTTAAATGTACTAAAACTGCAACTTCTTCATTACAAATGTGTAATTACAAATATATTCAAATACATGACCCCCCCCCCCCCAAAAAAAATGACATGAAAGTATATTTTAGTTTACCATTAATGCTAATGCATACTCTAAATAATATTTCAAACAAAACAGAAGTAATTATAAAATAAAAGTTGTACTTCAGTCATACTTAAATGGCTTAAAAAAAGTAGTCTTTAGTTCTGTTTAATGCAACTAATTGCATTTAATATTTACAGTACATTGCATTGTTTCCATAATACGTATACTCTTTTTAAAATTATATTAAAATGTCAGTAAGGTCATAAATATCAGATAATTTGACCTTTATTATTATTTTATTTATTTATTTTGAAAATGATGAGAGCTTTTTCTCCTGCATTATAGCTAAGAAGCATCTGTTGAAGCACATCTGTTTAGATCATATGTGTCTATGGTCTGAGTAATTTTCGCTGTAGGCCTGTCTATTCCAACCCGACAGACTTGTGGTTGCAATTTTGTCTCGTCATGCTCTTAACATTGCACTTCAAATGACTGTTGCTGCTAGACTGCTCTTAGCAAAGTACACGTATATTTTGAGTACCACAGTATATGCTAATCAAAGTCAAACACATGTTTTATTGAAGCATTAAAAGTTTTCAGGTGGAAAAAGGCTGATGATTAATTTAGACAGGCTGCATCGTTTTTAAATTTGCATTCAAAATCCACTTCGCTTTTATTACCGGACCATGCAGGCTTCATAGACTAAAACACTGTGGGCATTTTAAATCAACAGAAGAGTAGCAGTCAGCACAGATGACAGATGGCTCTACTCATGGTCAGTATAAGAGGGTCAGTACATCATTATGTCAGTCAAATCAAGTCACCTTTATTTGTATAGTTCTTTATTGTTTCAAAGCAACTTCACAGTATTCAGCAGAACCAATGGTGCAAACTCAATGAGGCAAATCAAAAATTCTGCTATAGCAACACTATAGTGTCATTATTCAGTTCCAGGCAGTTCAGTGTTGGTTCAGTTTAGTTCAATAAGAGTGTAAAATTCACTGTCATTCATTATCAAACAAGTTCAACTTAGCTATGAGCAGCTCTACTGAAGACAGCAGTGTCGTTATTCAGCTAGAATCAGCTCAATGTTGATTCAGTTCAGTTCAATAACAGCTGTGACTCTAATCTATGACTCTTACAAGTCTTAATGGTCATTTGTAAATGAAATGTTTTTATTTTAGATCTAGTTTGACTGAGGGTCAGCTGCAAAAAAAAAAAAAAACAATTTAGAATATAAAATTTTAATTAAAATTCCTCATTCGAATGCAAAACCATTGCATTCGAATTTTAGGTGTGCGTTAAGGAGGCAGCCTTATCAGTGGTGCATTAGATGCAATGACGATGTAGTTGTCATTGTATTTTAATGTTTTTGTTAGCCTATGCAGTTGAAGCCACTAGATGGAGTGCTGCTGCGTTGTTAATTACAAATATTGCGAAAAAAGAGAACTTCAATGTGGAGAAGATCTTGTTTACTGTACGTCAAAACTGAAACCAAGGCATTCAAACAGAACACATATTTTGCACATTTCCTGTTGCACTCGCATCTCGCACAAAAAAAAACATCTTGAGACTTTATGGTGGTTTTTCTTTCCCGATTTCACTGCAACTCGTGTTTTTAAATGAAAAATGTACTCTGTGTGATTGGCTTTCGGCCCTTTGTACTAAACTATGCTGCATAGATGCTGTTTTG
Source organism: Carassius carassius (assembly GCF_963082965.1). Lineage (NCBI taxonomy): Eukaryota > Metazoa > Chordata > Actinopteri > Cypriniformes > Cyprinidae > Carassius > Carassius carassius. The sequence goes on along the minus strand of NC_081795.1, from coordinate 19,541,442 downwards.
TTTATAGTTGTTTAAGCAACTTAATTATAATTGGTTGATAAACATTATTTGAAACATTATGCACTTCCTTTCACACAGTCATGTCATCTTATGCTTTGAATCAACGTGCAGTAATACTTGTGGTCTGAGTAGAGAAGCCAAAAGCTTTTCTTCACCCTAACTGAAATTATGTATTTTAAATTTGACTATAATTAGAATTTTGATCATATCTTAGTAAAAAAATAAAATTTAGTTTTTCAGCCATTTTGACAGCCCACTGTCACTGAATCATTCATTCACAGCATTTTCAACTTAAAATGAGAAAACCTTTTATGCATTTTATCCGTTCTGTTCATTGTTGTTGTGTCAAAGTCAAAGTCACCTTTATTTATATAGCGCTTTAAACAAAATACATTGCGTCAAAGCAACTGAACAACATTCATTAGGAAAACAGTGTCAATAATGAAAAAATGATAGTTAAAGGCAGTTCATTATTGAATTCAGTTATGTCATCTCTGTTCAATTAAATAGTGTCTGTGCATTTATTTGCAATCAAGTCAACGATATCCCTGTAGATGAAGTGTCCCCAACTAAGCAAGCCAGAGGCAACAGCGGCAAGGAACCGAAACTCCATCGGTGACAGAATGGAGAAAAAAACCTTGGGAGAAACCAGGCTCAGTTGGGGGGCCAGTTCTCCTCTGACCAGACGAAACCAGTAGTTCAATTCCAGGCTGCAGCAAAGTCAGATTGTGCAGAAGAATCATCTGTTTCCTGTGGTCTTGTCCTGGTGCTCCTTTGAGACAAGGTCTTTACAGGGGATCTGTATCCGGGGCTCTAGTTGTCCTGGTCTCCGCTGTCTTTCAGGGATGTAGAGGTCCTTTTTAGGTGCTGATCCAGCATCTGGTCTAGATACATACTGGATCCGGGTGACTGCAGTGATCCTCTGATCTGGACACAGACTGGATCTGGTGGCCACGGTGACCTCGGAACAAAAGAGAAACAGACAAATATTAGCGTAGATGCCATTCTTCTAATGATGTAGCAAGTACATAGGGTGTTATGGGAAGTGTTTCCGGTTCCGGTTTACCTAATTAATGCAGCCTAAAAATCCTTTAACGGATTTGGATAATAAAAGCATATTAGTATGTTATGTGTATGCCAGGTTAAAGAGATGGGTCTTTAATCTAGATTTAAACTGCAAGAGTGTGTCTGCCTCCCGAACAATGTTAGGTAGGTTATTCCAGAGTTTAGGCGCCAAATAGGAAAAGGATCTGCCGCCCGCAGTTGATTTTGATCTTCTAGGTATTATCAAATTGCCTGAGTTTTGAGAACGTAGCGGACGTAGAGATTATAATGTAAAAGGAGCTCATTCAAATACTGAGGTGCTAAACCGTTCAGGGCTTTATAGGTAATAAGCAATATTTTAAAATCTATACGATGCTTGATAGGGAGCCAGTGCAGTGTTGACAGGACCGGGCTAATATGGTCATACTTCCTGGTTCTAGTAAGAACTCTTGCTGCTGCATTTTGGACTAGCTGTAGTTTGTTTACTAAGCGTGCAGAACAACCACCCAATAAAGCATTACAATAATCTAACCTTGAGGTCATAAAAGCATGGATTAACATTTCTGCATTTGACATTGAGAGCATAGGCCGTAATTTAGATATATTTTTGAGATGGAAAAATGCAGTTTTACAAATGCTAGAAACGTGGCTTTCTAAGGAAAGATTGCGGTCAAATAGCACACCTAGGTTTCCTAACTGATGACGAAGAATTGACAGAGCAACCATCAAGTCTTAGACAGTGTTCTAGGTTATTACAAGCGGAGTTTTTAGTTCCTATAATTAACACCTCTGTTTTTTTCAGAATTTAGCAGTAAGAAATTACTTGTCATCCAGTTTTTTATATCGACTAAGCAATCCATTAGTTTTTCAAATTGGTGTGTTTCACGGGGCTGTGAAGAAATATAGAGTTGAGTATCATCAGCATAACAGTGAAAGCTAACACCATGTTTCCTGATGATATCTCCCAAGGGTAACATATAGAGCGTGAAGAGTAGCGGCCCTAGTACTGAGCCTTGAGGTACTCCATACTGCACTTGTGATCGATAGGACACATCTTCATTCACTGCTACGAACTGATGGTGGTCATATAAGTACGATTTAAACCATGCTAATGCACTTCCACTGATGCCAACAAAGTGTTCAAGTCTATGCAAAAGAATTTTGTGGTCAATTGTGTCAAACGCAGCACTAAGATCCAATAAAACTAATAGAGAGATACACCCACGATCAGATGATAAGAGCAGATCATTTGTAACTCTAAGGAGAGCAGTCTCAGTACTATGATACGGTCTAAATCCTGACTGGAAATCCTCACATATACCATTTTTCTCTTAGAAGGAATATAATTGTGAGGATACCACCTTTTCTAGTATCTTGGACAGAAAAGGGAGATTCGAGATTGGTCTATAATTAACTAGTTCTTTGGGGTCAAGCTGTGGTTTTTTGATGAGAGGCTTAATAACAGCCAGTTTGAAGGTTTTGGGGACATATCCTAATGACAATGAGGAATTAATAATAGTCAGAAGAGGATCTATGACTTCTGGAAGCACCTCTATTAGGAGCTTAGATGGTATAGGTTCTAACATACATGTTGTTGGTTTAGATGATTTAACAAGTTTATACAATTCTTCCTCTCCTATAGTAGAGAATGAGTGGAACTGTTCCTCAGGGGGTCTATAGTGCACTGTGTGATATGATACTGTATCTGACAGCTGAATGGTTGCAATTTTATCTCTAATAGTATCGATTTTAGAAGTAAAGTAGTTCATAAAGTCATTACTGCTGTGATGTTGGGAAATGTCAACACTTGTTGAGGCTTTATTTTTCGTTAATTTAGCCACTGTATTGAATAAATACCTGGGGTTATGTTTGTTTTCTTCTAAAAGAGAAGAAAAGTAATCGGATCTAGCAGTTTTTAATGCTTTTCTGTAGGATATGTTACTTTCCCGCCAAGCAATACGAAATACCTCTAGTTTTGTTTTCCTCCAGCTGCGCTCCATTTTTCGGGCTGCTCTCTTTAGGGTGCGAGTATGCTCATTATACCATGGTGTCAAACTGTTTTCCTTAACCTTCCTTAAGCGTAAAGGAGCAACTGTATTTAAAGTGCTAGAAAAGAGAGAGTCCATAGTTTCTGTTACATCATCAAGTTGTTCTGAGGTTTTGGATATGCTAAGGAATTTGGATACATCAGGAAGATAACTTAAAAAGCAGTCTTTTGTGTTAGAAGTGATGGTTCTTCCATACTTGTAACAAGAAGTAGGATTTACAATTTTGGCTATATGAAGTTTGCACAGAACTAAATAATGATCTGAGATATCATCACTTGGCTGAATAATTTCAACACCATCAACATCAATTCTATGTGACAGTATTAAATCTAGAGTATGATTTCGACAATGAGTAGGTCCTGAAACGTGTTGTCTAACACCAATAGAGTTCAGAATGTCTATAAATGCTAATCCCAATGCATCGTTTTCATTATCAACATGGATATTAAAATCACCAACTATTAAGACTTTATCTGCAGCCAGAACTAACTCGGATGTAAAATCACCAAATTCATTAATAAAGTCTGTATGGTACCCTGGTGGCCTGTATACAGTAGCCAGTACAAAATAAATGTAAATATATACCCTGAATCTTTCAAAAACAAAATGACATTTCTACCAGAAATACTCGGGAGATAAAATGTACGAAGCATACATTTATTGACAACTCAGCAAGCATTATTATAAATTTCTTTGGCAGAAGGCCCCATCTATAGTTCGTAATCCGAGGGTAGCGGACCAGCATTTCCTGCCTGAAGACGAAGGCACGGGCACAGCCAACCCCCTTGGAAAGTAAGGACAGGACCATCCTGGTGGTGGTGGGGAGGGTGGAGGTTGTTATCGCGTCGGCATCTGCCAACTCAAACATGTGTAAGTACCGATCTTTTATACCAAAGTATTAAGACATGATTGGATAATGATGAAGGTAATTAGTGACGAAGTGATTGAGTCTTCCTGGCAGAACTTAGGCTAAAGCTTTCATTTCTCTGTGTTTCTCGGAAGTACGGTTCATTTGGCTGTGTATTGCAATTATTATCACTAGCGGAGCGAAAACAGACAAATCTGACCTCAGAAGACTTTGTGAACACGCAGGCAGAATGATGTCATTCATAAAGAGCAGTTGATTATGACAAACCGATGCCTATTTACACTTCACATATTTTACTTCTGGGTATCTCAGTTTAAATCACCAACAAATGCCTAAAATCAGAGGCAAATCGATGCTCATTTGAGTGAATGATGGTCCCTTTTTTAAGATGCAGTCAAAGAGAAGTGCTGATGCCTTGCAGATCCCCAATATACCTGTCTGCGACCCCATGTCCTGCAGTGGGAAATATGTTTTGACTGGAATTTAAGGTTATGTAGTGTGAGAAAATAAACAAAAACGGTAATACAACGACTTTGAAACTAGTTTGGGGGCGGCATTGCACTTAGCTTATGCTGGTTAGGTAAGGTTTGAGCTGGTTTAAGCTGGTCCTTAGCTTGTTGGACCAGTTTAGGACCAGCACATGATCAGCTAAGGACCAGCTTAAACCAACTCAAACCAGCATCCCAGCTTCAAAACTTACCTACTTTTTAAAACAGTTTTTCTGAAGGACAAGACAAAGGGAGAGTGAGCAAACCTGGCTTCCTTTCATGACTCATCGTTGATCTGATCTTCTGCTTATGACTGATAAACCAGATTTTAGTTTGCCTGGTAATCACTACCAGAACAATACAGCTATAAACAGAATATCAGGAACTTCGCAATTAACCTTAATGCTAAAAAAATATGAATAAATATATGACTTGATCTCAGTACTTTCATCTCCGCACTCCTAAAAATCTGGGATTAGGCTGTCAACCTCTTCAGGAATACAGCTTCACCTCTTTGTTGGCAGTATAGTAAGCGCAAAATAGATTTGGAAAAGCAGATGTAAGAGTAAGTGGGGAAAATTTATGACACTGTATTAGTCTCATTCAAACTCTTGTTTTTGTTCAGACAAGCTTCTTTTGCTTCATAACATTATTTAGGTCATTAGGTTCAAATGAATGGAATCTTTTTCAGCATGCAAATGTTTATTTACAGTATATATGAAATTGTCTTTGGTGCTCAGTATTACATTTGGTAAATTCTGAATAAAACAATGAATAATGCTACTATTAAAATTCCACAGTGAACAATATGATTAATTTCTCTGTTTTGGCTGAAACTGGCTTTTTTTTTATGTGCATTATCTCATTCACTAAACCGTTAACGCCCTTCAGATCAATTGAAAACAGATTAGTAAATGATTCAGATCTATCTCATTGTTTGGAATCGTGTAGAGTGCCAACAAAAATCATCACTGTCAATGACACAACAATCCAGATTGTGCATTCTTTTGTATGAGTCCAACTTTAAACAGTTACTGGAAAGAATATAACAGGAATGAAAGTGTAAGTCATTACTCTTCCTTCCCAATAGATTGTCATGATGCTTTGCTCCATCTCATATGAAAAACCTAAAGCAAAGTAAATACTTCAAAGTACATGATGTTTACATAATAAAAAAGAGAGAATAATCTTATTAAAATTATTTACTGTAGCAAAATGACTATTGTTTTTTTGTTTTTTATCTGATGAGGTTTGGATTTTATTATGGATGTGTTTGTTGCATGTTTTTAATTTACAAAAAAGTGTTTAGGTTTTGCACAGCATTTCATTAGCATGAATCATGTATAAAATAAACATTTTTAAAAACTGATTATTTTGACATTTAATTTTCCTCACTTTTCACACACTGTGTAAAAATGGGTATTACATACTACATATTAACGTTATTTTGGGGGTCAACTTGCAGAAAATGCAATCATGACAGACTTGTCGAAGTTTAATTTCTCATATTTCATATGAGTATTGAATGTAAAAATATATTTCCAAGCATTTGGCATCTTTTAATTAAAACCACGATGTCTTTTTTAAAAATCCACTCAGATCTTGCATGTATAATCCGAGAAATTCAGAGGACGAAAATGATTGACTGGGTCTCAGGAGGATAACGTTTACAGGTCAGATATGTTTGAGCATTTTGGAAACACTGTAAACACTGTGGCCCTTGCTGTTTCTTTACAGCTGGAAAATTTGAAAATGTGTTGGATTCATGAATGATTTAACCTTTTCTTGATTCATAATGTACATAACACTGAGCTGTAATGCAGTTCAGAAAGTTAAACAAATCAAAAGTGGGGACAGATGGGAATGAGGTGGTCCCACTAAAGTCATCTATTGGCTGTTATTAAGCCTCTCATCAAAAAACCACAACTTGACCCCAAAGAACTAGTTAATTATAGACCAATCTCGAATCTCCCTTTTCTGTCCAAGATACTAGAAAAGGTGGTATCCTCACAATTATATTCCTTCTTAGAGAAAAATGCTATATGTGAGGATTTCCAGTCAGGATTTAGACCAGGGGTCACCAACCTTTTTGAAACTGAGAGCTACTTCATGGTTACGGAGTCATACGAAGGGCTACCAGTTTGATACGCTCTTCTGAAATAACAAGTATGCTCAGTTTGCCTTTAGTTATACATTATTAATAATAATCATCAATGTGAAGACACTAATCACGTAAATGATTTCTCACAATAATTAGCAACAATAACAATAAGGAGGGAAACAGATATCAATATTCAGCACTTTAATATCAGTAATTGTTAAATTTTTAGATGATCACTTACATCACTACATTTCATAGGAAAAATGTCCCATTTTCACTAGCCACTGACAAACCCTTTTAACAAATCATGAACTATGTTGTTTCAAAAAGTTATCAATTATGTAATGTTAGAAAAATCAACTTACATATTTTTAAATAAATCTTGTCACATTTTGAACTAATGACCAAATCTGTGGCATTTTTTAAAACACTTTTTAAATTGAACACAATTCTTCAATATTTTAAAAGGGAAAAATGTCCCATTTTCACTATCCACTGACAAACCCTTGTAACAAATCATGAACTATGTTGTTTCAAATAGTTATCAATTATGTAATGTTAGAAAAATCAACTTACATATTTTTAAATAAATTGTCACATTTTGAACTATTAGGACCAAATCAGCATTTTTTTAACACACTTTTAAATTGAACACAATTCTTCCTTATTTTAATCTTCGCCATGGCACTGCCATGTTGCCACTGACAACATCTGGTATCTGTTTCTTTTTTAGTGGGAAGACTGGCATTGCATGCTGTTCACCAGTGTATTGTAATCTGGTGTGTAACTTGACACTGCAACTGTGAGTGAGTCTTTCAGATGTGCATCAGTGAGGCGTGTTCTGTGTTTGTTCTTGATGAAGTTCATGTCAGAAAAGGCTGATTCACAGAGATAGGTTGAACCAAACAGGCTAGCAACCTTCATAGCTGCTGTGCATACTCCACTGTACTTCTCGGTGTCAACAAGGGACCAAAAGTTTGGGGCAGCCTGGTAGGCTTTGAGGTGGAGGTCATTTTGCAGTGTTATGATTTCAATCTCCACCTGTCCAGCATCCAAGTTGAACGTTGCACTTAGTTGCTCAGCAAACCATGTTGTGTCCACATTCATGAAAGGATTGGAAATGAACGACACACATGGCTCAAGCTGATGAAGGTCACAAAACCTATTCTCAAACTCTTGCCCAAGTCTGTTTATGACTTCACAGTACTTTTCTGCAACTTTGTCAAATGTCTCAGATGCAGAAGCATTGTCTTTCAGCACCGACTGCACAGAGGGAAAGTGCAGCACCTTTTTTCTCCGTAAATCCACAGAAAAAACTTTCATCTTGGCTTTAAATGCATTTAAAGCACTTATCATATCAACAACAGTCTTACCTTAGCCTTGCAGCTGGCAGTTCAAGTCGTTTAGTTTCCCAGTAATGTCCGTCAAAAATGCAAGGTCAAGTGTCCACTCTGTGTCCTCAAGCAGTGAGACGTCTTCGCCTTTGGACTGCTTGAACTCTTTTATTTCACCCAAAAGTGACAAAAAAACGAAGTAAAACTCGTCCTCTGCTGAGCCATTGGATTTCTGTGTGTAGAAGCAGTTCACCATATTCAGCTGACATCTCCTCCAATAGCACCTTGAAAATCCTGTGTTGTTTTGCTTTGGAGCGGATGTCGTTTATGATTTTTACAATGGGAGTCATCACGTGACCAAAGCCGATCACTTTTGCACATAAGGCCTGCTGGTGAATGATGCAGTGATAATGCAGAAATTTTGAGAAGTCTGGGTCACTTTTACAGTGAGCGATGAAACCTGCATGTCGGCCGATCATAGCAGGAGCCCCGTCTGTAGTCACCGCTACCAGCTTTTCCAATGGTACCTTTTTCTGCACGAAAAACTCCTTCACTGTGTTATAAATGTCAACTCCCCTCGTAGTTGTCTTTAATGGCAGTAGTGTCAGCAGTTCTTCTCTTGTGGAGAAATCTTCAAACACCATCCGGATAAAAACTAACAGCTGCGCTGTACTGCTGCTGTCCACGGACTCGTCGCATTGGATGCTAAACCAGCTGAACGCTGCCAGATCCCGGTCCAGCTGATCAGCCAAATTACCAGACATTTCTGACACTCGTCTAGCCATCGTAGATGCACCCAGTTGGACGTCAGAGAGAGTGGAGATTAGATCGGTTCCATTTTTCTCGTCTTTAAGTACAGTGTTAGCAATTATCATGACCCAGCTAGAAATGCTACGTTCCCAGGACGTTCTCAGAACGTCCCCACTGGTGTCAAGGACGTCGCCTAGTAACGTTCCGGGAACGTTCGGAGACGGTCATGATGTGGAGTTCTTTAAAGGGTCGGGGGACGTTATTTTGCGGACCTTCACAGAACATTCAGGACGTCATCGGAACGTTTAAGGGACCATGTTATATTTGCAAATGTGATGTTCCCAGAACGTTCTCAGAACGTCCCCACTGGTGTCAAGGACGTCGCCTAGTAACGTTCCGGGAACGTTCATAGACGGTCATGATGTGGAGTTCTTTAAAGGGTCAGGGGACGTTATTTTGAGGACCTTCACAGAACATTCAGGACGTTATGTGAACGTTTTCAGAACGTCCCCACTGGTCTCAAGGACCTGTAGGGAACCAAACTAGAATTTTACTGCAAAAAACACTTGTTCTTTCAGAACTTTAAACAGGAATAAGCATGCACGTTTAACACATTCAAAGATAAAATCAGTCATTTATTTTGTGTGAACAAAAACAGATTATAAATAAATTATATATTACATAAATTATATATATATATATTATACGCACACACAAATATTAGGAAACAGTAATAACAACAAGAACACATATTTATATTCATTTTATGTTGCGTAAATGGTGAACAACAAATAACAAAAACAATTATTTATATTAAATATATACTGTGTGTGTGTGTGTGTGTGTGTGTATGTGTATCAGTCACTGTCTCCATCCTCAGGAGGTGCCCGAAGTTCTTCTTCCACTGCCTGAAAAAATTAAACATTATATTTACCAATCACTTCAACGACTTTTTAATTACTTTTAACTCCACTTTGTTTATAAGTACCGGTACTAAGTAAATAAATCAAAACAGTTATGTTATTCTAGAGAATAGAGAGAGAGAGAGAGCTCTCATTGAATAAAACAACTTACAGGTGTTGCGACCAACTTGGCACGGCGAGGTGCATGTTTGAGGGTTTCCCCTATACATGTATCAATTTCCTTTTCTGTGTGTTTCGGAAATTGTTTGGCACAAGCACCTAGAAGAGAAAAAAAAATGTAACAAAATAAATGTGAAAAGTCTCAGGGCTCAAAACTGTGCTGAAAAGTTTTTACAAGAACAATAGTCACAGCTCCACCGAACAAAAATTGAAAAAAGAGACACTTAAACATTTAAAATGGACCATTATTATGACGTTATTGTTATACATTTTTAAATATGTAGACTAGGCTATTATAGGTATTATTATAGTTTGGATTATTTTATATTTTTATTTTATATTTGTTATAATACCCCATTAGTCCTAATAGATGCGATTTCATCTATTTCTGTAGTACTTTTATAAAGAACACCGCTTTTTCACATAACGCAGTGAAGCAGCCCTGCACAAGAGAATAATTGATTCTATAATAAGAACTGATTCAGCACCATCGCCTCGGACAGCACCAGGGAACGGCGCGATGTGGAAATAATATTGCTGATGACGCAATTGCCCTGCTCCCTCCAAAATGGATACAAATGCATATTCTACAAGGGGGTTAAAATAATCTAAATAAATATATGACGATTATCACTATTGACATAAAATGTGAAAATAAGTTAAAAGTGTTACGCCATATTACAGTAGGCAGTTATGACATGCAAAATATGAATTTTTATTTAAGCGTTGAGCATTATAAACAATCAGACACGAATCTGATGAGCTCATGATGCAATAACCAATCATATGAGTTTAGATAAGAGTTAAGAAAAAAACTGCTGGTTTGCGGGAGTTTTTGCCGCGTTCACGCCAGTGCGGCTCACCTCAGACAGAGACAGACACAATCTGGATTTCACTGAATTCACTCGTGGAAAACTGTATATGTAAGTGAGATATTAATTTATAATCCTATTGTTTTTTTCATGCTACTAAAATAACGACTTGATTTTGTAATCGGAAAAACGAATTAACTAATTCATAAATGGGTCTTGTAATAGTCTACAATAATTTGTATTTGTAATATTTCAAATGTTTTTGTGTTTTCGTGAAATTAAATATAAGCATAGGCCTATATGGTGTAGTTTACAGCTAGAGTCCTGCACGGGTTTGGGTACCTGTAGGTTTTTGCTCAAACGGATGAAAAATATCCACCTGTGTCGGATACGGGTGCAGGTCGAGTCGGACACGGGGGAAACATGGGTTTAAAACAATCACATGCAAACGTAATGCATATTTTTAGGAACACATCTACAAAAATATGCCTGTATTTCAAGTTGATAAAATAATTTTTAATAAAACAATTTAAAATCCATATCAGTTTATTTGTGTCCACGCGCCACGCCCTCCCAGGAATCTATAACGTTACCTATACTTCCACTTTTAAAAATTCATCATAACCGCGCGCGCAATCTGCTTGCAGTCGTCGAGATGGATTCTGAGGAGTTTAAGAAAAGAATAGCTAGTGGAGGAGTTTGTAAAGTTGTCGACAATACGTCATCAAAAATCAAGTCCAATATGTGGGAGAAATTTGGAGTTAACTGAAGAAAATATTGTGAACGGCTTATTTGCTGCATGCATTGTCGTGTTCGGAAATGTGGAACTTCATTGCTGAGGAAGCACAGATAACTGGTTAAGTGAGGAAGCTCATTAAATAACTACATATTCATATTTTCTCACAATATATTGTCACCTATATCACAATGCATCTGTTATTTTCTTATTTTTTAAATTCTCATATTTACATTTACATTTATTTGTTTAGTTTATTTTAATAAAGTTTTGACATCCAAAAGTACACTTTATGAGCAATATGAATAAGTGAATAAGTAAAACTAAAACAATATGAAACATTTATGATTATTAGTGATGAAAACAGTTGTGCTTCTTCACATTTTTGTGTTTTTCAGGGTTATTTGATGAATGAAAGAAAAAAAAGCAGCATTTATTTGAAATGTAAATCTTAACTCTCTTTTCTGGCCAATTTAATGCATCCTTGCTGAATAAAATGATTTTTTTTTTACTTGTTTTTTTTCGTTTAGAAGTCAAAAACGAGAAAACAAATTATTCGAAGGTACAGGGACAGTACAGACATTTTTCTGTTTATCATTTGCTCTTTAAAAAGTTGCATGATGAAGTGAAAAGAAGAGAGAAGTTTTGAAAAGCATACTTAAAACAATATGGTGGAGGGCTGTCCCAATGAAGGTCAGTTTTCCTTTTCGGCCTTTCAGGCTGTAATTTGACCAGGCCTCATTGGTGGCTATTTTCCGAAGGATTCTCCTCACAGCGTCTCCAATGTTGCTACCTCCCATCAGGCTCAAAAACTGTATCTATGCAACATATAAAGATAAATAAAGCAAATGTTAGTATTGCAATGCCACATGGAGCAGGGTAACTGCTGACACACAAGCAAATGCGAGAGGTGTATGTATTTAATTCTGATAATTTAGCCTACATGCACACAGATCTACATTTTGAACTTAAAAATGTCACTTTTGTGACAAAAAGGTTACTGACCCCTGTGCTATATCAACATACCATTCTTTTTTTCCCTTCTGGGCCCTCAAGTTTTAATAGGTAAGCTTGCAGCTCCTGCAATGTTTTGCAGGGCCTCTCAATGGTCTCCTGTGGTGGTGTTGTGATGGTTGCCGGACCAGGACGATTCTGTTGAATAGCCTGGATCAGACGCTCAATAGAATTGGAAATATCTGTTGACATTCTCTCAATTGCGAGGAGCATCCGCTGCTCAGATTGTTCGATGAGATGCTGGAAATCTGAAAAATTTAGATGGGTGAGATGATGATGATGGAAGGGGGGGTTCATCTTGACATTTAGTTATTTGCTTAGTATTCAGGCATATGTGTGGTACTTCAAGAAATAAAATATAGACATTGGCATGACTGTATTACCAGATGCAATAGCTGGTCTAATTTGGATAGTAAGTCAAGTCAAGTCATCTTCATTTATATAGCACTTTTAACGATGCAGATTGTTTAAAAGCAGCTTTACAGAGATGAATGTATAATTTAAGGTAACAGAGATTGAGATTAGAAAATGCAGCCATAATCTTAATTTATTGAAGATTAAAAAAAAACATTTATCTTAACAAATGAATAGAATATCAACATTAAAAATGCATACCATGAAAAGTATTATTAGCTGAAAGATTTGGAAGGGATGGCTCATCTTCCTCAGGTGAGTGAGCTGTGATGTCAGTAGGTGGTTTGTCTAAAAACAGACATTGAAAGCATGGGATAAACTCAGTTCAGGGGAGTTGAGTACTTTTACACAAAATGCCATGACAAAAAATACCAACCTGCAACTCACACAATATAAGACACTCCAACCAAATTCAAAACATTTTTAAAATAGGATTTCCATTAGAAATTTGTTTGTACTGTATTTCACACAAAATAGCTTCTTCCCGTCAGCTGGCAATGCACTTATTTTGCCTGTTCACTAATTGACGCTGACGCACCACCATCAAATCAACACAACACAAGAAATTACACCAAAAGTTAAATCTGTTACTTACAACTTGGAGGCTTTGGGAGGCTTGATGGCTTCTGAGAGGATGTTGACATTTTTCTCCTTTTTTTGGTAGGAATCTCACATTCTCCTATTCATTCAGGATGAAACAGTTTATATATAGTTTAGTTTTATAGAGTAGTTTTCTCTGTAATCATGGCATGATTTTTATACAAAAACAGTGGACTAATGAATGACAAAAAGCAATCGCATATGTTTACCTTCACTCTCGGTCCAGTATTTTGATGGTACTTTTTTTTTCCCGCTCTTTTAGCACCTCTTCTTCTGTGTCCACGTTTGAACTTTCTACAGCTTTTTTGGCTCGTTCTCTGGCTGTCTTATAGTTGTCTAAGGACAGAGTAAATTTGAGTTGTCTTTTTTGTTTTTGTAATCATTTTACTGTGTAAAGGCAGTGTACTTTCATATGACTATATATTTATTCAGTTTTCTCACCAGTCTCGGAGAGTATTCTTATTTTGTGCCGCTTCCAGAGCTCCTTATCTGGCCTTTGGGAGGCCTTTGCCATGGCAGCAGCGTTTCTACGGGGCCAGTAGCAAATCAGAACCTAAAACATTTCAGGGAATATGTTATTTCTGGTATTACGTGTGTGTGTGTGTGTGTGTGTGTGTGTGTGTGTGTGTGTGTGTGTGTGTGTGTGTGTGTGTGTGTGTGCGCGCATGTACCCTTACCCCATTCACCTCCTCTACCCATAATGCAGGCGCCACAGCAATTGCATTTTCTTGTTCAAAAATAACTATGTAAAATCCAACCTACATTACAAACAGAAGAACAGACACTCCTTAGAAAAGACGGTCAATATTCAGTATATGAAATCTAAGTTAAGACATTAAAGCAATGACAGAAAAAAATAATACTAACTATGTACATATTTCCATATTTCATTAATCAATGTCATGAAGGAGAGAAAAGACAACTTTGCGGCCATGCCCATCCTCAAGGATCATTGCCCTTCCTTGCAAGTTTGCCTTGTCCAGGATCTCCATCTTTGATGGACCACATACATAGGCTCCATAGATCATCGAGTCACATGGCTCGTAAAGGTACGACGTTAAGTGCGAGAATACTCTACATAAGAGCTTTCCGGAGTTGGTCCTCTCCAGAACTTCACAGCAGGATGTTGGGCTAGCAATGTAAACATTATTAGGATGTTTCAATTGTATTGGTTTCTCTTCACTTGTTTGTATAGGAATCTGTGAACGTTCTTGGAGCCGTTTTGCTGCTTGGACTAGAACATGGTTTCCTGATCTAACCATCTTCTTCAGCTGGTGCATGTAGCTCTCAAATGCAAAGGCACTGCATTTGTCTAATGATCCATATGTGGTGGCATCAGCAGTGAGGTGAAGCAGTGAGTGCACATTGTACACTAGGAATTCTTTCCCATATATGTGCCGGCCTTGTTCTACAAAATATGTGAGGAGTTCATGGGCATACACATTGTGGGTTTGTGTTAAATGTGGAGACACTAATATACACAAAGCCACACTAAAGGCCATGAAATGACTGTATAGGGTTTCTGGCAGGATTCCCCGGAGAACAACTTTGCCAGTGTAGAGTATAAACTGCCTGAATTCAGTGGCCTTCCAACTCTCCAATTCCTCCAGACTGCGTGGCTTCCTGGCAAAAATATGGGGTATGTCATTTCTCAAGTTCCTTAGCCTCTGATTGACCTCCCTCAGCTGAGCCGGCGATAGCCGATGCCCCTAATTTGCCCTGTGACCATAGTAGGAGCATTTTTCTCATCACTCCCAGGCAGCACTGGTGCATGTAGTCAGCAGGGAAATACTTGATCATGTCAATTTGGAGATTGCTAAAAGGGGACACAGCATTTTCGTGATGATGTTCTGGCTGGTGTTGCTCTCTAAATGAGACATCGTTCCTCAAAGTGAGGTCATGCACTTGTTGGTAAGTGATGCGCCCCTCCCAGTTGCCTTTTTGGGTGCATTTGTCACAGCCATAGTAACCTGAGAATTGTTTGATGCACTTCAGCATGGCTTTTGCTGGTGCATCACAGGTAATGCATCTCAATCTTACATTGAGTGTTGTTTCTCCCCATGCAAAGCCATTCATTAGAATCATTTTCAGTTCATCTGATATGACTTTAATGAAGTCCAGTGATTTGGGCTTGGCCTCAGTGAGGGCAATGGTCAAAGGAAATGTGCTTGCTGGTTTTAGATGTACTGTGCAGAGTACAGGCCAGAACGATTTACCAGTGCTCTTAAAGAGTGGCAGTCCATCTACATTGAGGGAAATCTCAAGCTCAGTGATGTCTTTTGCATAATTGTAGGGATACCGATTCAAGCACATGATTAATTGTTCAGTCACTCCTAATTTAATGCATTCCACACCAGACACCATTTGGCTTTCAACAGGATCCGTTTTTAATAATGTTTTAGTAGTAGATGGCAGGTGTTTATGCCCGTGATTCCTGAGAATTTTGAGCAGTTTTTCTGCAGCATTGTGCTTGATATTATATTCATTGATCCACCTCTTTAACTCCTCTTCTAAATTTTCAGTGGGCATATCAATGTTGGCAGTATTCTGAAAAAACTCTCCATCCATGTCACTACTGGAATATTCAAGAACCATATTCTCTGTGTCTTCTGCCATTGTATGTTGTAGTGATGTGACTGCACTGATGTCAGTATTGACAAACAACATTTCATCGCTGTCACTATTAGATTCTCCAGTCATTGCATTTTTTAGGCCTGGGTTCCAGATTTGCATAGTGTCCCTGGGATTGTGTGCTTCATTGTTTAGCACAGTACTAGGACCAGCTGCGTTAATGTGCACATTTCTCATTTTCCGTTGTACCCTCTGCCATAGTCGTTTGTATTCTCTTTTCCTAGCTTCTGCAGGCATCCAGTTGTGTGACACAGCTATGTGTTTTTTTCTCTGCAAATGTGTACACGCATGTTATTTAAGTAAAAAACCTAAAGATCGTAAATTTTTAGGCAAATACAGTGATCTTTCACGCCACATTAAAAGGTGAAAAACATCTTGATATAACATTGAACTTATCACATTGCTGTGAAATCGATCCCTTTTCTGGCATGTCAGCAATATGCTGTAAATTTGAAAACCTTTTTTGCAAGACAAGCCTACCTTCTGAGATGACATCATGGTAATCTGTCTGTAAGGCAGGGTCTGGAAAGCACAGAAAAGAGACAAAGTGATTTGAAATCACATATACGTCGACGTGGGACAATTTTATTTACACTTGTTACTTCAAAGGATACAGATGATATTAGATACAATGCCTGAATTGTGAATTGCCTAACCGGTTGTGCATTAAAGTGTAATTTCAAAGTTACAAAAAATGCCGTGCACACATTTGCGTGAAATGGGGTCTCGCGCCCACTGTGATGACGGCACCGTCGCGCTCGTGCGGAGGTTGAGGGACGTGCGCGCGCGCTCACAGCCAAGCCTGTGAGAAGGCGCGTTAATTTTCTAATAAAGTATAATTTACAATAATGATATTAATTGTATTCATAATTTATTTTAAAGTAGCTAATGTTAACATGACAGACCCTAAAAAATTAATGAGCTTATCTGAAAAGGATAAGCTACTTCTTTAGACCAAATGACGTCACGTAAACATAACGGTATTTAACGACAAATAACGGCGATGACAGTGCGGACCAGTGGTATAAAGTTAAAGAAAAAGACGGAAAAAGAGTTTGTCTGAGTAAATGTGGTACATTTATTACTGGAAAAGACAGTCTGTCAATTTTATGACAATTTATTCAATTTCTTGTGGAAACGGCCGTTTTACCATGAGAAAATTTCGCTCAAAAGCTAACGTTACTGTCCTTATAATTCCATATTATTATTATTTATATCATGTAACGTACATTATATGTCATTTTGTTTTGTGTTTTTAATTTAAATAGAATGGTTAATTAGAAGAATTACCTCAGAGAAACTGACAGTTGGGATGTCCAGTTGGGATGTCCATTGAGTGAGTGAGGTGTGAGTAAGCTGTGTGTGAGCGCGATGGTCACAGACCCCAGCTTATATACCCGCTGCCAGATTTAGAATTTGTGACCTATATAGGTGTTAAACGTTTTTTATTTTATAAAAAAAAATATGTATATTTATATAATGATATATTGCGTTATAATACTAATAATTACGTTATATTATGTAATGGATAATGTGAAAAAATAATAATAAAGAAAATAATAAAGAAAATAGCCATTTCCGTCTTGATACCTGCGTCCATAGCAACACTTTGTTTTTCATGGTAACGGTGTGTTATACTTAGCAGCGCCTGTTATCAAGAAATAATACATTAGAATTCAAATATATAAATTAAATGAGTATAAATTAATATATATACATATAATTTAGTATTATTTACTAATAAATAATTCATATTATAATAATTGTAATTTAGTATTATTTTTACAATTTATTTAAAAATGTTTAAGTGCAAATAAACCCAATAGGTCATATTTCCCGGTTGTAAAATTGTCATGTTTTATTCGTCTTATAGATAGGCGAACATTTCTCATGAAAAATCGTTCATTATTGTAATGTATAAGATTATAAACGTCTTACCTGTTTCTTCTTCTCAGATGTGCAGAACCTCACTCATCCGATTGATTTTTTTCTTCATGGTAAAAAATAAATAAATTAGTCTTGTCCCAGAATGAGTTTCAAGCAGCTGCTTTCCTTTTGTATGTATATATATATTTATATATTTATTTATTTATTATTATTTTTTTTTTTTCATTACCTAGATACATATATTATAATTATACAACATACAAAAACCAGTGGCGGATACAGAACGTCATTAATAGGTGGGCCTGGTGAATATACAGAGGGGCCTTGGGTTTTTTAATCTTATACACCTGATTCCCGGGCTTTGTATTATAGAGCTTTCACACTGCGCGCGGATGCGGTCCGGCGATCCGTTCCATGTGCGGTGCAGTGCAGAGATCGTTTCCGCACCGAGTCTATTTCTGATGTGCTGCACGCGCTGAATTAAAGTGACAGGCTGACAGTGCATGGTTCGTGGTCAAAATGAACACAGATTGACATGAAAATATAATAATCTCACCATAAATGCGTTTAATTAAATAAAATATAGTAATCTCACCATAAATGCATTTAATTTATTTATACTCTTTTACACAGTCATCTTTTTTAACTTTAGGACCGGGGTAAAGCAAGGAAAAATAAAATTAACTTCAACAAGGCGACATAATGAACAACTCTCGTCTCATTCATGGTGGAGGTGAAAAAACAATTTCTTTGTGACATGCAATATTTATTGTATTAAAACTTAAATGCAAAAGAAAAGGCATGTTAGTCGGCTGTTTTTGTCAATTTTAAGATTTGAAATGTTTGCGATTTTAATATAAGTACTACATGGTTAAATATTTTACCACTTGTTTGAGCAACTTAATATATAAATCTATATAAGTAGCGCTGAATACGTTGTTTAAATTGTGTTAAAACGTCTATTAAAGAGTGTATATGTACAAAGAGAATCGCAATGCTGACAACCCTTTTTTTTTACTTTTTTAATAAAAGTTTCTGATAACTTCTGGATTTGAAATACAAATAGTGAGTATGTGTTTGTGGTAGCCTACAGTCGTGGATCAGTCACGCACTGCACACGGAGTATGTGTGTTTCACAGTCTAACAGTGTAACAAAGGTGTTACGCCACTTTTAAGTCAGTGCGCGCACGGAGAGTGTGTGGCCGGCCCGTGCAGAAAACAAATTCACAAGAGAACGAGCTGTGTTGCATGATAGCATCACTGGACTGACACGTGATATGCCGACAATATTTTTATTTTGTAGCTATTTTTCGTAGCTACTTTACTTAAATGTCCTCATGAAACTATTAAAATTAAATTATTTATTAATTTGTTATTATTAAAATTTAAAAAATTAATTGTTTTTATTAATCTGATTGGGTGGGCCACCAGTCAATCTGCCCACCCAGGCCCACCCATATATCCGCGCCTGACAAAAACTAGCCAAAACACATCTAACAGAACAAAAGTTTATTATTTATTTATACAACATTAACGGGCTTTTTATATTAACGAAATGTAATATTCATCTTTATAGAAGATACAGTACAATAGCCTACAACAATCTGCAAACTTCACATTCATAGCAGATTTAAAACAGTCCTTTTTGTTTTTACACAAATAAAAGCTTTAAATAATGTATTATTCTTATGACCAAAAATTGAGTATTTTAAGTTGTTTACACTGTTGACAGGAAAAAAATGCAAGCGACTGGCCGCTTCCATGCCCTGCAGTGGGCGCGCTCCCCACTCCGCACATAAAGAAAGGACGATGCACCAGCAGCAGTGGCTCACAGTTGAATTGGGCTGCAGCTCTCCCTTCTGAATACAGTCAGCCGCGGGTGTGGTAGTGCCTCACCAAAATATTCATTTTTAATATTTGTATAGAAATGTACAGTAGGCTATATAGACATTTATATAGAAAATAATAAATGGTAAATGTGTCGTAAGTTGTAAAGTGCGCTTAATAAATTCAAAATTAACGCACGACTTCGAAGCGGGTGCTATGAAACAGTGTCAGAGCTCCACAAAACTCCACAATTTTCCAATTTAAATGTGGTGAAAAATTTAACTGCATCACTTATGCATCGCTTATTTTCACGTTGCCTTGATCTATGACATTGTATTGTTTTGTATGTCAATTTGTTAATAAGGGATTTATGGACACATCAAGGATTTTAGATCTGTAGAGTAAAAGCCATAGTTTTTATTTTGAAGTAACAAATATCAAATCCTACCTACAAAATTAGCAGAGAGGACCTAATAAATTGGCTAGCATGTTAGTGTTATTATTTAACAAATAAGTTTAATACTTATTGTATTATTATTTAATATTTTCACAAATTAGATGTAGATTTAATACATCTTTGCGTTCATTAATTTGTCATATTTTTAACGTTGTTGTGTGACCATATAATAACCACATTGGGAACGTTATTATATGACCAACAGAGGACCATGCGAGAACGTTCTGTTAACATCCCGAATGTCCTCTTTGTAACGTTGTTGTGTGACCATATAATAACCAATATCGAACGTCCCCCTAAAGTAATAACGGGAACGTTATTATATGACCAACAGAGAACCGTATGGGAACGTTCTGTTCACGTCCCGAATGTCCTCTTTGTAAGTTGTTTCATGACCATATAACAACCAGTATGGAACGTTCCCCTAAAGTCACTTTGGGAATGTTATTATATGACCAACAGAGGACCATGCGAGAACGTTCTGTTAACGTCTCAAATGTCCTCTCTGTAACGTTTGCTATGTGACCATAAAATGCCCCAAATAGAACGTCCCCCTAAAGTCATTTAAGGAACCTTGAACTGCAGCACTTTCATAACCAAAAGAGGACGTTCCAAGAACGTCCCTAATGTTCTGTAAAGGTTCGGAACTTTCGTTACCTTTAGATAACTTTTAGGGAACGTTGCACAAGGTCGCGAGAACGTCCCCTCCTACGTGGGCATTGCTTCTTTGAAAACTTCTCCGTCTGAAAATGCCTTTTTCTTCTTGATCAGAAAATGTGTAGCTCTAAACGAGGCTTTGGTTGCTTTTTGTGACTTTTTCATCGGCCTCGTGAAAAAAGACTGTTGCTTACCCAAAGCTGCCTTTAGCTCACGGGCTTTTTCTGTCCGTAGTGCACTTCCCGGTGGATAGTTAGTATGGTAGCTTTTGTGGCACGTAGTGAAGTGTCTCTCCACATTGTGCCGCTTTGCCGTCGCCACAGTCGCCCCGCAAATGAGACACACGCAGGTTTCTTTCACAGTCGTAAAAAAGAATTTCTCCTCCCATTCGTTGTGAAAGTGATAAGTTTTCTTCCTTTTTTCTGCCATGTTTTTCAGCTACCATCTTCGTCGCGGCCGCACCCTCAGCACTGGTTTTGTCTCACGCAAAATATTTTTGAACTAGAGTAGGTCAGAGTTCACCTAAACTTATCTAAACTCATGTATAATGAACATTTTTTAAGATATTGTCATTTTTAAATATATATAAATGCAAGTGTGATTAAAAAAAATAGCAACAGAATAAAATTTAATTTAAGACGCAGCTCCCAAGTGCTATTTTTAGAACAGGCCTGCGGGCGACTCATGTGGTCCTTGGGGGTGACCTGGTGCCCGCGGGCACCTTGTTGGTGACCCCTGATTTAGACTGTATCATAGTACTGGGACTGCTCTCCTTAGAGTTACATATGATCTGCTCTTATCATCTGATTGTGGGTGTATCTCTCTATTAGTTTTATTGGATCTTAGTGCTGCGTTTGACACAATTGACCACAACATTCTTTTGCATAGACTTGAACACTTTGTTGGCATCAGTGGAAGTGCATTAGCATGGTTTAAATCGTACTTATATGACTGCCATCAGTTCGTAGCAGTGAATGAAGATGTATCATATCGATCACAATGCATTATGGAGTACCTCAAGGCTCAGTACTAGTGCCGCTACTCTTCACGCTTTATATGTTACCCTTTGGAGATATCATCATGAAACATGGTGTTAGCTTTCACTGTTATGCTGATGATACTCAGCTCTATATTTCTTCGCGGCCCGGTGAAACACACCAATTTGAAAAACTAATGGAATGCATTGTCGATATAAAAAACTGGATGACGAGTAATTTCTTACTGCTAAATTCTGAAAAAACAGAGGTGTTAATTATAGGACCTAAAAACTCCGCTTGTAATAACCTAGAACACTGTCTAAGACTTGATGGTTGCTCTGTCAATTCTTCGTCATCAGTTAGGAACCTAGGTGTGCTATTTGATCGCAATCTTTCCTTAGAAAGCCACGTTTCTAGCATTTGTAAAACTGCATTTTTCCATCTCAAAAATATATCTAAATTACGGCCTATGCTCTCAATGTCAAATACAGAAATGTTAATCCATGCATTTATGACCTCAAGGTTAGATTATTGTAATGCTTTATTGGGTGGTTGTTCTGCACGCTTAGTAAACAAACTACAGTTGGTCCAAAATGCAGCAGCAAGAGTTCTTACTAGAACCAGGAAGTATGACCATATTAGCCCGGTCCTGTCAACACTGCACTGGCTCCCTATCAAACATTGTATAGATTTTAAAATATTGCTTATTACTTATAAAGCCCTGAATGGTTTAGCACCTCAGTATTTGAATGAGCTCCTTTTACATTATAATCCTCTACGTCCGCTACGTTCTAAAAATCAGGCAATTTGATAATACCTAGAATATCAAAATCAACTGCGGGTGGCAGATCCTTTTCCTATTTGGCGCCTAAACTCTGGAATAACCTACCTAACATTGTTCAGGAGGCAGACACACTCTTGCAGTTTAAATCTAGATTAAAGACCCATCTCTTTAACCTGGCTTACACATAACATACTAATATGCTTTTAATATCCAAATCCGTTAAAGGATTTTTAGGCTGCATTAATTAGGTAAACCGGAACCGGAAACACTTCCCATAACACCCTATGTACCCTTGCTACATCATTAGAAGAATGGCATCTACGCTAATATTTGTCTGTTTCTCTCTTATTCCGAGGTCACCGTAGCCACCAGATCCAGTCTGTATCCAGATCAGAGGGTCACTGCAGTCACCCGGATCCAGTACGTATCCAGACCAGATGATCGATCAGCACCTAGAAAGGACCTCTATTGCCCTGAAAGACAGCGGAGACCAGGACAACTAGAGCCCCAGATACAGATCCCTTGTAAAGACCTTGTCTCAGAGGACCACCAGGACAAGACCACAGGAAACAGATGATTCTTCTGCACAATTTGACTTTGCTGTAGCCTGGAATTAAACTACTGGTTTCGTCTGGTCAGAGGAGAACTGGCCCCCCAACTGAGCCTGGTTTCTCCCAAAGTTTTTTTTCTCCATTCTGTCACCGATGGAGTTTCGGTTCCTTGCCGCTGTCGCCTCTGGCTTGCTTAGTTGGGGTCACTTCATCTACAGCGATATCGTTGACTTGATTGCAAATAAATGCACAGACACTATTTAACTGAACAGAGATGACATCACTGAATTCAATGATGAACTGCCTTTAACTATCATTTTGCATTATTGACACACTGTTTTCCTAATGAATGTTGTTCAGTTGCTTTGACGCAATGTATTTTGTTTAAAGCGCTATATAAATAAAGGTGATTTGACTTGACTTGACTATAGGACAGCCTACTAATTGGGCCCAGGAGAGAGGGGCCCACCCATAAAAACTGAATTTTTGCAAAAGTTCTTTATTCTAGGTAAATAAATAATCAGCGTAATAGTTATTTGCTCAAGTAGATGTGCATTGCAGTGCATTTTCAGATAAGAAGAAATATGCATGAACTCACATTACCAGTGCTACCTTAAAACTGGACGTAGTTTGCACATAAATGATGTGTGAGATCAGGAAAAAATGTCTAGAGTTGGGCCTGTTTATAGAATAAATGTGTTGATGTCAAACCATAACAGCAATGGAGAGCCAGAACCAGATGTGTCATCTGTGTGTGTAGTTGTTTTTTGTACTTATACAATAACTTGTACAATACAATTCTCTAAAAAATTAATTGAAAACAAAAAATAATATTAATAGCATAATGTCATTTTAGCTCTTTAAATAACTGATTCAGCTATGGGCCCTTTTGTCCATTTAGAAAATAATCTTTCTTATGGGTATTTTATGTATCCTGAAACATACAATTAAATAATATTTGCACATAATGTTTGCATAATGCAACAAAAAAGCTTGACTGGAAATACAAATAATTGTTTATAAGGGATATTTTAGGTAGTTTTTTTATTTTTATTTTTTTACTTATATTAAGCAACTGAGCGAATGTGAGTGTAAAACCTTTCACAATTTCAAATAAATGCTGTTCCTTTGAGCCTCTATTTACCTAAAAAAAATAAAATAATGATAATAATAATCTTGGAAAATATATCATGGTTATAAATAAATGAATAAATAAATAGGTTAAAATGTTTTCACTTACATTTTCAAATTGTTACATATTCAAATTGAAGACTTTTTTTTTTACTTTTTTCAAATTTTTGTACTTTTTCACAATTTCACCTTTTCACTCTTTGCAAAGGTATTAATATTTTAATACTGTAATCTATTTTTACATAAAGGAAAAATAGTGAAATTAAAAATAGTTTTTACATAAAAGTTATTTGAAAAGTAGCAAAAATAAATGAGGCTATGAAGTTTCCCAACATGTAATAAAAATAAAACAAAGAAATTTGTTTTTAATAAGAATCCACACCCGTATATACTGTAAAAGTGTCCAAAATTGAAAAGACATCCTAATTTAAATTTGCATGAGTTTCTCTTTATATGATTATTAGTAAAGAAAAAAAGTGCACTCCAGTCCCACTGCCAATATTTATTTATTTAATTTAGTTGTAATGAATACTTAATCTTACTAAGAACTAACCAAAACTAAGCATCGTTAGTGTTTTAATAAGCGAACACAAGCCCTTTTTTATCTTAAGAGTTGTCAGATTCAAACAGTTTTATGATAATGGCCTCGTGTGGCTTCATTTTTATTGACTTTAGAGACACGGGGCCACATCGGTCAAGACCTGTGCTGGTTACAAACACCCCACCTTCAGGTAGGCTGGGAGCCCAGTCTGGATCCAGAGTGTGAGGTTCAGACCCCAAATTAAACAGGACTAGGAAGTGAACGCAGCCCCATGAGCGCAGGAAAGCTAAAGGAGGTGTGGCTGTAGAATTGAGGCCAGAGGATGGCATGCTGTGATTGAAGGACAGGAAGGTGAATCTGCCAAAGTGTAGAGCCTCTTCACGAACACGCAACTGACTCAGAGAATGGAAGAGGGCAAGAGGCTGATTCAGCTGATCCAGATTCTGAGGATGTATTTTTAAATGTCATGCAATAATTTGAATTTCAATTCATAAGCCAGAATGTATTATTTATTTATTTATTTAAATCCTAAACCCTTTAAAAATGAAGGTTCCAAAAGTGATAGACAAAATAGAACAAGCATTTTGGAATCCTTAAAGAACAATTCAGTGAAACATTTTTTGTTTGTTTGTTTGTTTTTCAAAAGAACCTTTTGTCCAATGGAAACTTCCATGGATGTTTAAAGGTCTTCATGGAATCAGAGATGCCAATTAAGAACCTTTATTTTTAATAAAGGGCCTTTCACAGTTGAACTACAGTTTTCTCACCTGAACTGGATTGACCTCATCTCCGTATCTGATGATTGGTGTGCCAGGTAAAGTCATGATCAGGACTAGAATTGCTCTCTGCAGCTCCCATGGTACTCCTCCACCCACCTGTTATTGGCACAAACACGTGACATTGCATACGAAGCATTCTTAAAAACATCTCTTGTGAAAATGCAACATGGTTTGTGCCCACCACAACATGTTTTGTTCAATGAATTACTGGCCGTGAGCATAAAGTCATAAAGTTTCTGACCAATGAATTTAATAACTTTTCCATGACTTTTAGACATGTTTGTAATTACTTGATGAATATTTTCATTTGCATATATATACCTGGAAATAAAAAATTGAAGTCACCTCTAATAATAAAATTAGTTCTTCATAATTTTTTTTTATATTTTAATTTCTCTGTGTGTGCAGGTTTTAGCACTAAAACATGAATCAAACTATATTGTTCCTATTTACTGTAAATAAAAGGTGTTCCTGATTGATGCGTCACAAAAATGATAGTGTGTTCATGTTATTGCCAGATAAATGTTTCTTCCAGAGCAAATAAACAAGAGCTAAAAAATGAAATGACAATAATCAAAGACTGTTTTGCATTTTAGCTTGCTTACTGTGCCCAAGAGCATGATTGATTGAACAAAAAAATATATGCTTCTAACCACAGGTTGAGAGCTGGAGTTCCGACCACTCAAGTTTGTGAATTTTTGTTGCTATTATTGGTTCAGGAAATACCAAATTATTGAACTATGTTGATAATGACAAAACTCGTGCTCATTGTTGGCTAACAATGCTTTTGAATGTACTCATAGATCGATTACAAAACTATACAGGTATTCAAGGGCAGGCTCTAAGATGGTTTAGATCCTACCTGTCCGATCGCTACCATTTTGTTTACTTAAATGGGGAGTCATCTCATTTATCATCAGTAAAATATGGAGTGCCACAAGGATCTGTCCTAGGTCCCCTTCTATTTTCAATATACATGTTGCCCCTTGGTAATATTATTAGAAAATACGGAATTAGCTTCCACTGTTATGCTAATGATAGTCAGCTATATATCTCAACGAGACCAGATGAAACTTCTAAATTATCTAATCTAACAGAGTGTGTTAAAAATTTAAAAGATTGGATGACAAATAATTTTCTCCAATTAAATTCGGATAAGACAGAGATATTAATTATTGGACCAAAAAACACTACACAGAATCTTGTAGATTACAATCTGCAACTAGACGGATGTACTGTTACTTCCTCTTCTGTACAGTCAAAAATCTGGGTGTTATATTAGACAGCAACTTGTCTTTTGAAAATCATATTTCCCATGTTACAAAAACTGCATTCTTCCATCTTAAAAACATTGCCAAGCTACGAAACATGTTATCTGTTTCTGATGCAGAAAAGCTAGTTCATGCATTTATGACCTCTAGACTGGACTATTGTAATGCACTTCTAGGTGGTTGTCCTGCTACTTCAATAAACAAGCCACAGGTAGTCTCTGTTTAAATCTAGATTAAAAACGCATCTCTTTCTCCAAGCATTTGAATAATGTATCTTAAATTGTGAGTTTAGTTGCATCTGATCAAATGCGCATTTTATTCTCTAGCTTGGGTTAAACTAATTAATTTTACTTTGTTGGATCAGCAGCTATGCTAATGATGAATCTATTTGTTTCTATGTTTTGCCACGGGATTTACACAAGCTCCAGTCTGGATCCAGAACACCTGAAAAGAGATGATGCTGACCCCTCAGAGGACCCCAGATGATGCTAACCCTGAATCAATAAACAGAACTAACAAATATTGCTACAAGTGTGACTGCATCATATAATAATTATTAATTATTAATAATATTAATAATGTTCATCGTCTGGCTGACTATGTCTTGTATTAATTTTTCTAAAAATCCTGTCATACGTGCACAAACTGACACTCACCACTTATAAGCTATTTCCAAAATAATGTAGAAACATAATTTTCTGTAAAGTTGCTTTGTAACGATTTGTATTGTAAAAACGCTATACAAATAAACTTGAATTGAATTGAATTGAACACACCCCTAGGCAGTCTGACAAAGTAGACCAAGTAGCACCAGCAAACCAGCTTTGGTTTCGGGAATCATTAAAAGAATCACTGTGCAAGATTCAGTCCCCTGTAGAATTCCATCCCGCTCCGACACAAAGAAACATGCACTGGACATACACTAGCTTAGCAAGTTAAATGATTAGCATGCTGACTAGAGGGTATAATGAAGGAATGTTAGCTTAGCAGTCTAATGGCTAGCAATATTGGCTTGAATTCGATCATTTCATACAATCTTTTGGGATTTTTGCTGTCGATAAACCATTAGAGTCAGTTCAGTGAAATGTCCACTCACGGTCCAGCTCGGCCAGTGTTCTTGTGGCATCTGCAGACTGGCCTCCATGGCCTCAGCCACCTCAGATGGAGACAATGGATGGTGTGATGGAGGGATCAGTGACTTTGTAACCAGCTCCACCAGTGAACCATTAACAGCAATGCTGGACACATTGAGTGCTGGAAGAGCGTTACCCGTTTGCCTCACCATCAGTATTCTACGAGATAACAAGACCCCATTTATGTTACCAAGACTTAAGCAAGTTTATATAGCACAAGTATTCTAGTATTCTATTCAAGCTTCTAACCATAGGTTGAGAGCTGTAGTTCTGACCACAAGTTTGTGATTTTTTGTTGCTATTCAAGTTTCAGGAAACAAATCATTGAACTGCATTGATACCTATGGTCTGCCAGACCAGATAAACTTTACGACTTAATGCCATGTCAAGAGACTCATCCTCCTACTTAATTTCCTCTGAAAAGGACTCCTTTCATTAATTCATAGACAAATCTTCATAGCATGCATATCTCCAAGTTATTGTGTCTATTATTACTGTTCTTGTATGTTGTGTGTTTTTTTTTTTTTGTATTCTGTTTCATGCATCCTTACGATAGAACCACTGGTAAATGAAACCTCAACTATACCATGTTTGGTATCTACAAATTCATATTTCGATGTTCTAAATGAGTGTGTATATTGTATATTGATACCCATGCAACATATTAGTGTTTTAGGAATCTTTAATAATTTTTGCATCAACATCCAATCCAAAGAGACATCCCAAGACAAAGAGACGTAAACTTTCCCTAAAAGCTAAAGTCACCATTAGCTCACCGACCCCCTAGAGGTGTGACCTCCATAGCAGTTAAAAGGCCTCACATCAGTGACCTTACAATGCAAGTATCGTACATTTAACTAAACGAAACAGAGGTTTAGCATAGGCTGTTTCTTTGCACTGATGGTTTCACTCAGGTGGTTAAAGGGTTAGTTCACCCAATAATCAAAATTATCTTATTAATAACTCACCCTCATGTCGTTCCAAACCCGTAAGACCTCCGTTTTCTTCGGGACACAGTTTAAGATATTTTAGATTTAGTCCGAGAGCTCTCAGTCCCTCCATTGAAACTGTCTGTATGGTCTACTGTCCATGTCCAGAAAGGTAAGAAAAAAATCATCAAAGTAGTCCATGTGACATCAGAGGGTCAGTTAGAATTTTTTGAAGCATCGAAAATACATTTTGGTCCAAAAATAGCAAAAACTATGACTTCCAATCAGCATTGTCTTCTCTTCCGTGTGTGTTGTAAGACAGTTCAAAACAAAGCAGTTTGTTATATTCGGTTCGCGAACAAATCATTCGATGTAAACTGATCTTTTTGAACCAGTTCACCAAATCGAACTGAATCGTTTTAAACGGTTCGCGTCTCTAATATGCATTAATCCACAAATGACTTAAGCTGTTAACTTTTTTAATGTGGCTGACACTCCATCTGAGTTAAAACAAACCAATATCCCGGAGTAATACATGTACTCAAACAGTACACTGACTGAACTGCTGTGAAGAGAGAACTGAAGATGAACACCGAGCCGAGCCAGATAATGAAAAACAGACTGACTCGTTCACAAGTCAAGAACTGTTTCTGTCAGACGTGTCCGATTCGAGAACCGAGGAGCTGATGATACTGCGCATGTGTGA
Source organism: Carassius carassius (assembly GCF_963082965.1). Classification (NCBI taxonomy): domain Eukaryota; kingdom Metazoa; phylum Chordata; class Actinopteri; order Cypriniformes; family Cyprinidae; genus Carassius; species Carassius carassius. Next base: position 19,511,890 of record NC_081795.1, on the reverse strand, counting down.
TTCAGCGTGAAGCAGACCGACACACAGGGCGTCTGAACCGAACTGATTCTTTTGGTGATTGATTCTTAACTGATTCTGTGCTAATGTTATGAGCCCAGGTAAACCGAAGGCTTGCAATCATCGCCAATGACGCCATTACGTCGAGCGCAAAAGAACTGGTGAACCGTTTTCTTCAACCGGTTTATTGAATCGAACTGTCCGAAAGAACAACTGGTGATCCGAAAACCGATGCAACCAGTTCTTGACTCGAGGAGTCAATCTTTCGTTCGTTATCTGGCTCGGCTCGGTGTTCATCTTCAGTTCTCTCTTCACCGCAGTTAAGTCAGTGTACTGTTTGAGTACATGTATTACTCCGGGATAATGGTTTGTTTTAACTCAGATGGAGTGTCAGCCACATTAAAATAGTTAACATCTTAAGTCATTTGTGGATTACTGCGTATTGGAGACGCGAACCGTATAAAACGATTCAGTTCGATTTGGTGAACTGGTTCAAAAAGATCCGGTTACATCGAATGATTCACTCGCGAACCGTTTATCACAAACTGCAGTGTTTTGAACTCTCTCTCACAACAGACACGGAAAAGAAGACAATGCTGAATAAAGTCGTAGCTTTTGCAATTTTTGGACCAAAATGTATTTTCGATGCTTCAAAATATTCTAACTGACCCTCTGATGTCACATGGACTACTTTGATGATGTTTTTCTTACCTTTCTGGACATGGACAGTATACCGTACACACAGCTTCAATGGAGGGACTGAGAGCTCTCGGTCTAAATCTAAAATATCTTAAACTGTGTAAGATGAACGGAGGTCTCAAGGGTTTGGGACGACATGAGGGTTATTAATGACATAATTTTGATTATTGGGTGAACTAACCCTTTAACTGACTCCATTTTTTCATCCACTTTAACTCCCATGTGTATGTAATTTGTGTATGTTTGTTAGACTAGTTTAGTTTATTTAATAAAACTTTTCCGCACAACTTAAATTAGTTTCTGATTCTGTCACTGCTTGTGGATAATGACCCTTTAACGATTCCTGATCTTGTTACAAACTCTAATGCACTAGTGCTATAAGAAAATTATTTTCTATGGCCATGGAAATATCCTTTCTTGAAGATTATTTGAAACTACAAGGAATGCTCGCTGAATGAGCAGATTAGCTGATGGTCATATTCATTCTGCTACAGTTACTACTGGCAGTTGATATAAATAATTGTCATGAATTATAATTAATTGTAAATAATTATATGCTTTACCCTTTTAAACTAATTTGCTACACCAGTTTGAGTTCAGCTGACAAACGTGCTACCTTTCATCATCTTGTGAGCTGAACGCTTGTATCAGCACATTCCACTCCATTAGGGTCTGTGAAAGCATAAAATCACATCAGTTTTTAAGCAGACACAGGGCATGGGCTTACCACATCGTGCCTCCAAGAAAAACCCACACATTTTTCCACATAAAAAGACACGTTAGTGTGTTTTCAGGCAGCTTTACCTTTGCAGAGAAGGCTGCGTCTGTGTCACAGATCCCAAACCCTGATATACCATGCTCCAGCCAATACCTTAATGAGTGCTTGAGAGGAAAATCATACCACATGAGCAATAATGAACAAAAAGTAAGCAGAAATATGGTCATAAAACTAAAATTCTGACCACATGAATCTTTCGTTCATGTAGTGATATTTAGAGTTTTATTCATCACATTTGAAAATAAAATACCAACTTCATTAAACCCATACTCTAAACTTAGCCGATAGTGTTAACCAAAATGCAAGCTTGAGATAAACACACTGAAGCAACCATGCCATTTTAGCTTGCTTCTAAAAGTCTTTGATCTGTTTTGTGACTTTTTCATGGGACTCATAGCCAAGTGCTCAGGAAGTTTACAACATCAGAAAAAACAGACAGAGATGGTTGTGTGATGCAAACATTTAAATATGTTAGTTTAGAAATCATGGACTGTGGTAAAAATGTTTGAGGTCATAAGTATTGTGCAAGTAATTACAAAAAATAAAAAAATAAGTCTTTATTAATTAATAATCTGCCCCGTAATTCTAATTTTTGTGAAAAGGATAAAAAATTGTTGACTGTTTTACTACCTCTAGTGTTTATTTCGGCTGGATACATACAGTGAACTGAATGTATAGGTAATTTTTGGAGATACATTTAAAATCAGCCTATGTTGAAAAAATAATACACACTCTTCTTGATATCTTGCATTGTGTGTGTGTGTGTGTGTGTGTGTGTGTGTGTGTGTGTGTGTGTGTGTGTGTGTGTGTGTGTGTGTGTGATATAATTTCTCATATCGTGATATAAGATTTTGGTCAAATATACTGTATATATATCCAGTATATATGCAATATTCCTTACTTGAATGTACTCTGATGGACCTGACAGTGTCATTGCATCAGTGTCATTGCCAGACTCCTGCTCAAACAGATCCAGCTCACAAAGGTCCAGCATCACTCTCACACCTGAACCATATACAAATTCAATGGGTGTTAATATTGCTTTATTACAACCAACATAGCCTAATGTTACTTAATATGTTTAAGTGCAAAAATGTGTTTGTTTTCACCATTGTTTAACAAGCAAAAATGCATTTAAAAAAAAGTTATAAAAGACAAAACAAAAAGCATTTGGACACTTTGTGCATGTGAATGTGAAACATGTCCACACTTATGCTATACATGAGACCAGCTGTGTGAACTTGAGGTGAACTGTCTTCATATATCCATTATAAATTACCTTGAGACCAGTTAATTAAAAGTATACTGGCTAAGAAAAAAAATGCAGAATTTATTTGCACATGCCACTTTGATATCTTTGTTACTTTAATGCGATGACTTTCAGACATGGTTTAAGTGTCCAAATATTTTGAGACCAGTGTATGAGACAAGAGAAGACTGATGTGACCTAACAGCACCATCTAGAGAATGTCAAAGGTTCCACAATCCTGTGCATACATTTTCTTAATAATGAAAATATACATACCCACTTTGCGGCTTTCTGTGATAAGCTGTGTGAATTGTGGAAGTGTGCCCAGACTTTGGTCAATCTCTGTCAGGTTGGTAGGAGAGATGTCATGCTGGAATAACCCCTCCAGGATCACTGCCCCGACCCCAAGTGATTTCAGATACAGCAGCCGCTTGGACACCCCTGAATATAAGACATTCACTATCATGCTGGTCTTTACTACTGGAAATGTGTTGCTGTTTACTAACATTCGGCCGACTGTACAGTCCATTCTGTGCTGCTTGCACTCAATCACTGACCATGACACTTCACACACACACACACACACACACACACACACACACACACATATATATATATATACCATGCTGGTTTTATTAGCTATACATTATCAATGGTTGAGATGTTAGTGGGTTACTCTTCAGAAACAGTGCCTTTGGTGTGTTACAGTGTGTGTATTTACTGGAATATCAGTAGTAATATGATATAATATTTATTGGGTTATATTGTAAAAATTACATATTTAATTAAAATTTTATTTCAGAAAATGTAAATATGTCTAACTCTTTGTCCAGTTCAACTCCTGTTCATTATATATATATATATATATATATATATATATATATATATATGGACACACACATACACACACAAACGAGTGAATAATGTGATGTAATGTACTGATATTTGCCAGTTGAAGCTTTACACTTTACTCTATATATATTCATCCCTGTAACATGTATTTTTCATATCTATTTAATTTGAAAGGATGATAAATTTAAGCAAAATGTGATTAACCACTTATGAAAAATTAAATAATAATAATTATTATTTTTTAAATCCTAACATTTTCTCCTACAAATAGCACATTTTCCTGTGAACATATGTATTTTCTTATTAAGTGTATACTACACTCTCGAACGTAAAGGTTTCCAAAAGAAGTTTTTTTTTTGCAGCAGTGCCGCTTTGAACCATTTTTGTTTCCCCAAATGAAACTGTTCAGTTGTGATTTCTCACAAATACTCCACAATGTCTTAGACTTTGACTTGTGTGATTCATTATGCTCTAGGATGGATGGATAAATGGTGTAAATGTTTTGACAGCAATAGATGCAGTCTACCGTTATTGTTACTGCTGTAAATGATGTTTTGATTACAGTAACTTACTGCTGACATGGCTGACCTCATCACTGTCTGCATCCATGAAGAGTGTGGGATGCAGGCAGTAAAACACATCCCTCTGCCACCAGTGCAGTGAAGGAGACTCCATCCGCGGGCTCTGAATGATTATTGTGATCGCAGCTCCCAGCATTATCAGCCAACCAATCCAGAAGCAAAGCACAAGGCGAGAACGAAACTTCTTCCATTCTGGTCCTCCTGCGCACTTCTCCAGCTCCTCTCTGCTCAGGGGCTTCCAGATGTGCTGCTGCTGCTCAGTGTCTGGGATGAGGAGAGGTATGGTCTCTGAGCTGTCCAGAGCAGTGAATCGACCTCCAGCAGATGCGCTGCCATAGCCTGGATCCCCTTCCACCTTCAGTGTCATCTGGTCTCTGGATGGTACGAGCCATTGAGAAGAAAACTGTTTGCACAAAACTTTATAGTGTTTTATAGTGACTTTAAAGTGTAAGTATCCCACAAGACCAATACAACCACAGCAGCACCATGTTTCATCCAATATCATCAAATATTTCTGGTTTTGTGGCAGTTCAAAATCCCTGAAATTATCACCTATGTTGTGTTTCTCCATGAATGCTCAATATAAAAAATATATTCATGTATTATATATATATTTTTCGTTCTTTGTTGAATATCTCTGGTGGCACAACTAAGTGCTTAATGTTACTAATGTGAACTAATTTACTGAGTAAAACATACAAACTCAGCGTCCTAAAATATCCCTTAATATTTGTTCATTAATGACTAAAGTTTGATCTGCTTGGTTGGTTGATACAGACTTATAAACAGAAGAAACTACTGTTTATTTTACACGGACAACAGAATACAAGACACTATTCAAGACATTATTAGTAATAGTTATGTTTGTAATAATTATGACTACATTCAGATATTTCTAATTAATACATACTCATTTTTAATTTTTATTTATAATATGCCCATATATATATATATATATATATATATATATATATATATATATATATATATATATATATATATATATATATATATATATATATATATATATATAATTTTTTTTTTTTTTTTTACAATCAAACAAATCTCATGTGGAACTGGTTCCCATAAATATTAATCAAGGTTATTAACATTAACTAAACCTAACAGTAAATATATATATATATATATATACATATATTACATGGATATAATGATATAAATATATCATTACATGGAGAAGAAGAAAGATACTTTAAATTTTTGTATTTCAGCAACATTGTACTTCATGTTGAAGTACTAAATTAACTAAAGCTAAATACACTACAACTAAAATCTAAAATTTAATATAAACTATATGGACATATAAAACATTTGTGAAAATTACAAAAACAAATTGACTAAAAAAACGAATTCAAAATATTAACCAAAACTATAAATGAAAGAAAAATAACACTCCTATAATAACATTTTTATATGGGAATGCTATTTTGCTTTTAGAGATTTAATAAATTAAAGTTTGCAACAGCTCCACGGCACATTAGCACAATGTTATTTCATGGTATTTACATCAGTTAGTGTTTCGCATATTTATTCATTTATTATTTAGTATTTCTTGGTCCGTATACTTAATGTTATGTCACTGAACACTGTAAAATCCTCCCACCAGTGAATTCTAGTCTCAAAGACAAGATATGTGCGCTTTAGTACTCACCTGTGGGGAACGTCTGACAGCGCAAGCTCTCTCTGACTCTGACGGTTCTTTTTGTTTCAGTTTTCGGTTTATTGTTATGACAAACACACCAGTGCTGTTGCAGTGAAGAACAGGTTAAACTTCAGTGCGGTCCAAATGCTCACGTATCCTTGAGCTTCTTGTTTTAAACTCTCTTTGTACATTAAAGTATGACAGTTCCACCAAAGATGAGGTTTCAGTAATTAGTATAGAGGTGTCAAGACCCATGACACCTCAGTCACACATTCAACAGAGACTATGGAACATTCAGTATAGGTCAAGTGGCACTGGGTGAGTTTATTAATAACTGGAGTGAAGTAATTACCGGTGTATACCAGTCTATACATGCAAACATTCACAAACACAGAAACTTGTTGTCAAAGCTTTACCAATGAAACAGCTTCTCTACTGAAAATCTGCATTAGATATCTCAAAAAGGTAAAAAAAAATTCTGAAGCCTCTGTAGAGAACTGAATATTCTCAAGAAACAAGCTTCATAAATTTCTGTTGTTCAGAGGGCTAACAGCAAATGAGAAATATTAGATGTCATACTAATGTTAGGAGCCACATGATAAGAAATACTTCAGCATATGATCTATAATGAATAACTTAACATATGTTAAATGAATTCATATTACAACCCGAATTCCGGAAAAGTTGGGACGTTTTTTAAATTTTAATAAAATGAAAACTAAAAGACTTTCAAATCACATGAGCCAATATTTTATTCACAATAGAACATAGATAACATAGCAAATGTTTAAACTGAGAAAGTTTACAATTTTATGCACAAAATGAGCTCATTTCAATTTTGATTTCTGCTACAGGTCTCAAAATAGTTGGGACGGGGCATGTTTACCATGGTGTAGCATCTCCTTTTCTTTTCAAAACAGTTTGAAGACGTCTGGGCATTGAGGCTATGAGTTGCTGGAGTTTTGCTGTTGGAATTTGGTCCCATTCTTGCCTCATATAGATTTCCAGCTGCTGAAGAGTTCGTGGTCGTCTTTGACGTATTTTTCGTTTAATGATGCGCCAAATGTTCTCTATAGGTGAAAGATCTGGACTGCAGGCAGGCCAGGTTAGCACCCGGACTCTTCTACGACGAAGCCATGCTGTTGTTATAGCTGCAGTATGTGGTTTTGCATTGTCCTGCTGAAATAAACAAGGCCTTCCCTGAAATAGACGTTGTTTGGAGGGAAGCATATGTTGCTCTAAAACCTTTATATACCTTTCAGCATTCACAGAGCCTTCCAAAACATGCAAGCTGCCCATACCGTATGCACTTATGCACCCCCATACCATCAGAGATGCTGGCTTTTGAACTGAACGCTGATAACATGCTGGAAGGTCTCCCTCCTCTTTAGCCCGGAGGACACGGCGTCCGTGATTTCCAACAAGAATGTCAAATTTGGACTCGTCTGACCATAAAACACTATTCCACTTTGAAATAGTCCATTTTAAATGAGCCTTGGCCCACAGGACACGACGGCGCTTCTGGACCATGTTCACATATGGCTTCCTTTTTGCATGATAGAGCTTTAGTTGGCATCTGCTGATGGCACGGCGGATTGTGTTTACCGACAGTGGTTTCTGAAAGTATTCCTGGGCCCATTTAGTAATGTCATTGACACAATCATGCCGATGAGTGATGCAGTGTCGTCTGAGAGCCCGAAGACCACGGGCATCCAATAAAGGTCTCCGGCCTTGTCCCTTACGCACAGAGATTTCTCCAGTTTCTCTTTTGATGATGTTATGCACTGTAGATGGTGAAATTTGCAAAGCCTTTGCAATTTGACGTTGAGGAACATTGTTTTTAAAGTTTTCCACAATTTTTTTACGCAGTCTTTCACAGATTGGAGAGCCTCTGCCCATCTTTACTTCTGAGAGACTCTGCTTCTCTAAGACAAAGCTTTTATAGCTAATCATGTTACAGACCTGATATCAATTAACTTAATTAATCACTAGATGTTCTCCCAGCTGAATCTTTTCAAAACTGCTTGCTTTTTTAGCCATTTGTTGCCCCCGTGCCAACTTTTTTGAGACCTGTAGCAGGCATTAAATTTTAAATGAGCTAATTAAGTGGATAAAAGTGTAAAATTTCTCAGTTTAAACATTTGCTACGTTATCTATGTTCTATTGTGAACAAAATATTGGCTCATGTGATTTGAAATTCCTTTAGTTTTCATTTTATTAAAATTTAAAAAACGTCCCAACTTTTCCGGAATTCGGGTTGTAACTTATATCTCTGTTTGTGCCTTTTCAGAAAAGCATGTATTTCTGTAAACTTTTGAATAGTGATATACTGGATACAATACACACACAAATGCCTGAGCTCTTCATGTATGATTTCATAACAATTTAGACTCACAAAATGACAGAGAGACAATGAGTGCTTTTATACGGAACGAGTCATGTGTTTGAAAACAGATATGTGTACTATAGTACAACCGAAATAACCAAGGGAGAGTTCAAGTACCCATTAAAAAGTTTTACAGATGTTCATTTTAATATATTGTACAGGTTTGGTTACATAAATCAAAGCTCTCTGAAAGTAAAGAGAGCTTAACATCCATAAACAAATAAAGCAAACATGTTTATAATGCACTTATACATTGAAGTATCTTAAATATGTTTGTAAACCTTGGGTCAGCCGTGAAGTCAGTCATGAAACAACCGATAACTGTAATGTTACGTAAAATTAATTGTTTAAATAAATTTAGAAATGTGTTACTTAAAAGGCTAATAAAGTACATTTATTTAAAGGTGATTTGTGTAATTTTGTGTAATTTAATGGGAATTATTTATTTTATCCCAGTTACAAGTGGATTGACAATTAAGTGTTTAATTTAATTTAATTTAATTTAATTTAATTTAATTTAATTTAATTTAATTTAATTTAATTTAATTTAATTTAATTTAATTTAATTTTTTATTTTTGTAATCTTACTAATAACTTGGGCTCTGTGGCATTTTAAAGTTTCCATATCAAAACATAATTTATTTTTTATTAAAAAATAAATAAAAATAAATAAATAATAATAATAATAATAATAATGGAATATTGTGCCCTTGAAATCTTTAATCAAAAACACTAACATTTCCATTTGGTGGCACTAGTGGTACATTACGCACTTCACCTTTAAGTAAAGTAAAATCCTTATATTTTCCATTAAAAGCTTAACATGATGTCCGTGTTTAATGCTTTACCTTCGTAACCCTCTTCTTCCCCCATTTCTGTTTACAATACACAACATTGAACTTAAAAAAAAAAAATAGGTTGGCTAAACAATTTGACCTCTGTAAAACAGGTGGCACACAAATGTCCTCCTCACATATTCCAGAGATTCAAGGCTTGATTCTTGAGCTCCATCATAATGGCCACTAGGTGGAGTCATCAGTATCCTTAAAAGACGACAAAATAGTGGAAAATTGTTGATTTTATTAAACTGAACATTTGCACTTTACTTTTAAAGACACCTAGAAATTATATATATATATATATATATATATATGTGTGTGTGTGTGTGTGTGTGTGTGTGTGTGTGTGTGTGTGTGGGTGTGTGTGTGAATCTACAATTCAGTGTGAATCTACAATTTTCATAGTCATGAAAATAAAGAAAACTCTTTGAATGAGAAGGTGTCTCCAAACTTTTGGTCTGTACTGTATATATATATACTGTATATATATATATAAACCTGTTGAGGAATAATATAATACGACTTTAACATGTATGTATGCATACATACCATCGGCTCAAGAGATCTGAATGCTGCTGCATATTTTTGATATGCACCAATTATGCAATCTTTCCTGCAGAAAAATAACAAAACATAGATTGAGAAAACATGTGTGAAAGTTGCAGTGTCACCTATATATAGTGCCCTTCATTAACATTGGCCCCCTTGGTAAAAAAATGAGCAAAGACATCTGTGAAAATAAATCTGCATCATTTATCTTTTTAAACTCTCATTAAAAAAATATAACAAATTAGTGGAGGGCACTGCACTAGTGTCCACTTACTTGCATGAGATTCCTCCACTTGGTGGGAGGCCGGGAATATTTTCAGATGCCAGGAATTTCATCACATAGAGCAGGTCAGGTTCCTTGTCTTTAGATCTGATCAAGTTAATGATCTCTGAGTAACATGAAAAAAAACACACTTTTATATACAAAATCTGACATGTATAGAGATATTTAATCTGTGTTTTTTCATCTTTATTACATAGTTTAAAACCTTTTATATCAAATCAAATGGTGAAATTACCTTCAACTTTTTGCTCAATGACGTGCTCTAACTCCGCCTCCTGTTGCAGTGCCTCTGGGGTCACCTTGGGGGCGCCGTCAAAGCAAATAATGATAATGCTGATGTTGTCCAAACTTCCCTGAAAGATAAGAATTTAAAATCCTGCTCACAAAAATTAGCAATTGGCAATTCGACTTCGCATCAGACTTTTGAGTTATTGTCTTGCCAGATTTTAATGGTAAGTTTATTCTTACCAAGAATCACCCACTTGAAAAAGAAGAAACATAAAAAAAATAAATCAAAAAAAATAACCATATATTGTTTTTAGGAGTCATTCAGTGGTAGGAGTTGTATAAAATTTGTGTAAAAGTAGAAATATAGCTAAATATTTTAATCAGAATATAAAGTTTTGTTTGTTGATATCTAAAGTATTTGCTAAAATGCTTAGTGGCTCAAATAAACAGAAAGAAAGAAAGAAAGAAAGAAAGAAAGAAAGAAATGTATTTGCGATTTTATCTTTATTTAAATTACTGAAAACAATTCTCGTTGGAGCTTAAACGTATGACCTGTGGCCAAACCATTGGGATCCTCTCTCTGCTGTTACCAACCTTATAGAGGCAGAGGTCAATGACCTGTGAGCAGATCTCCCTCAGATCATCACAGACTTGCAGACGGTTGCGCACAAATGCACACAGCTCCTCATTCCCGATGGCGTCCCAGACACCATCACAAGCCACCACCAGGAACTCATCTTCTGGGCTTCGCTCCAGCTCGTACACCTCTGGTTCAGGAGACACCAGCTGTTCGGTCTGAGTCCTCCATTCCACCTCCTTAAAGCTGAAGTCACCAAGGGCACGGGACACGGCCAGCGAGCCGTTGATGCGCTGCAGGGTGACGGAGCCGCCAGCGTTCTGGATGCGCTCTTTCTCGCGCGGATTGATAGGTTTGTGGTCCTCCGTGTAGAAGACCACCTGGCCATCGCGGCAAAGGAAGGTCCGTGAATCACCACAGTTGATGAAGTAGATGTTTCGTGGAGAGATCATGACAGCAGCCGCTGTCGATCCACTGTGGTCCCAGCTGTCATTGCGGGCCAAGGTGTGCATGTGACGGTCTATGTTAAGGAAGCCAACTCTGATGCCGTCTTTGACCTGGTCTGTATCCTCATCCACCATCACACAGCCTGATTAGACAATCATATAACTGGGTCAAACTCTGTGACATAAGGCCTAACCCTGACTAACCTTGCCATTCAACCTACTCGACTGTTAAACCTTACATTACTTCATGTGGGATGAAATGTTAATAATTGGCCTACTGATGAGTTTCTATCTTCTGCTGAACACAGAAGAAGGTATTTTCACTGACTTCCATAGTATTTTATTTTCCAAGTCAATGGTCAACAGTTATAAACCATATAACATCCATCATCTTCTTTTGTGTTCATCAGCTGAAAGAAATTCTTACAAGTTTGGAACTTGAGGAAGAGTAAATGGATTTTGAATCGGAATTTTTTTTTTGGGGGAACTATCCCTTTAAAGCTTTTTTAAAAGTAAAAATATTATTTACACTTTATTTGTAAATGCACAAATAAGTACTGAGTAGCAGGTCTTAACATGTACTTACTATAGGGTAAGGTTTGGCTGCACAATAATTATGCATAATTTACTGTTAATGAGTATTGGTAGGTATTACAAAAAAGGTAGCACTTTATTTTACAGTCCTGTTCCTCATGTACATACTATGTGCTTATTATAGTAATTACAATAACTATGTAATAACTAGGTACTAACCCTAAACCTAACCCGTTACCAGAACTTTCTTAGATAAATACACTGTAAGTACACTATAAGTACATGTTAGTACACGTACTGTAAAATAAAGTGCAACCATATTAATAATAATAATATACAAATTAAAAAGCCTTTTTTAGCAGTTTATACAGTATATAAAACACCATCATGACATGAACAATATCTCACAGCTCTTTTTACTTTGCCAATAAGTAACCACCTGCAGCAGTCTAAAGCAAGAAACTGACTAGCAACCACCTAAAACACCAGCGAATGATTGTCCTTAGCAAATATTGAGGTGGCAGTAATATTTGAGTCTTTAAATTTAAAAATTTAGTTTACATTTTGAAATCGCTGACATGTAAAAGCACAACATCACTAACTGTTTGCATGTACAAATTCCATCATTTTGTGTTCGAGACTGATAATCTGCATATAATCGGTGAGTACCTGTGTCGAGAATAAAATCCAGCAGGTGTTTGGAGCAGTACTGAGCCACCATTCTCCCCGCATGTCCATCGTACACAGCAAAATAGCTCCAGTCTGGCAAGGCATCGGCCATCTCTGGCATGCAGGTGTGGGAATCCTCCATCTCGGCACGCCAACCCTGCATACTGGCCATGGCGTAGTTAATGCCCAATTTTGACCCGCCTTCTGCTGTATCTTTCTCCAAAACGGGTCGTTCTAGGTAGGGTCTGCCCACGTCCTCTTCATTTTCAGAGTACTCACCATCAGCTCCCGGCTCCCGTCGGCCACCCTTGAAGAAGAAGGTCACCATCTTCTCGGTTTCCTTCACCAGCTGCCGCAGGAAGGAGGGCACCTCCATGTTGCTGGCCCGTCTGGCGGTTCTCATGGCCACCTGGATCCTTTGCTTCAGTCTCCTACTGTTCCTCAAACTCCTCTTTCTGGTCCTACGAAGCCGATCCAATGCCTCCCGTTGAGTTGGAGTCAAAATAGGAGGGACTATTGCTGGACAAACACAGCGTTAATGCATGCAATTAGTGTTGTGTCCTAAATATGTTTGAGCAAGCTTCTGTTTTTCCCAAGGAAGTCCATTGGTCTGTTCTAATGCTACCAAGTCTTGTGAATTCTGGGTGTGTTTATTACTTTTGCCAAGCCTTGTCCTCTTATTCGCCAAGTTCTGATTGGCTAAGCTACTTATGTTCACTCATCCTCAGACAGTGTTCTGTCTCTCCTTTCATCTGTACACCCTCATGTAATCCCTGCTTCGTAATGTGTCTGGATTAGTTAGTGTGCACACATGCAGTGTTTCATAATGAGCATTCAAACAGGACGGATTTAAAAGTCACATGCAATATTCACAATGAGCTTTTGCCGGGATGTGATTTAGATTTTGACAGTATATATGTGAAATATGTTGTCTCATTGCAATATAGCCCAATTATTGTTCAATACAAATTGAAAGTCATTCAAAGCCCACTTTTCATACCTGTTCATGTCTGCTGTGGGCTTATCCAGATATTGTAAACATTGTGTTTCACTACTATAAATTGTTTGAAAGAATAAAACGGTAGTCTGGATGGTTTTGCATATCTCTTCAGCTAATTGTCTTCATGAATAGGAACTGTCCTCCTTAGGAAGGCCGAGTTCTTGGAAGGCTTGCAGATTATCTGTATTTAAGATGCGTAGGTGTGTGACGTTTGGATTTGAGCCAGTTATATACAATGAGTGATTAAAGTGAGCAAGGGCATCACACGACCCTGATATTCAAGCCTGCATAATTACAATTACATACTGTAAGAGGCACACTCACTTTTTCAGATATTCCCTTTTTTGTGTTTGTACATGTTACCATTACACATTATATATATATATGTGTATATGTATATGTAGTATATATACTCTCAGAAAAAAAAAAAGTACAAAAGCCGTCACTGGGGTGGTAACTTTGCCAAAGGTAAACCTTTGTACCTGTAAAAAGTCTATAATGGTACCGTAAAATTATATATAAGTATCTAAAGTTTTAAATGTACAAAGGTGTACCTTCTGAAAAAGTACAACCTTGGCGAGAGTTATTTGTGTGTACACACCTATTGATGGACTAATACTTACCGAAGTGATAAAGTACACAATCATGTAATTCATAATACTACATATTACATAATATTATATCACATGATATTTGACTCTGGCTAAGCTATGCATTCACAATTATAATGAATTACTCAGCTATTGCCACTTTATTGTTAAAACACATTTTAAAGTCTTGACTACATTGAAAGCTATTAACTCATTATTCCCCTGAAAAAGAGACACTGAACACATTGTATGAGCAAGGCAAATTGTTGCACTATACAGGGTAATTTGTCACTGTGGAAACTTCAATTACATGCTCAGGTAAATTTAAACCGTAAAACAATTAAACAATTAATGAAACAAAAATGTTAAATCAAAGCATTGTTTTGGGCAGCAAAAAAAAAAAAAATTGCCTTATGTATGCCAGTGTGTTTTCGTTTACTTTCTGAAAATATTTAGGGGGAAAAAAAGGAAAAAATAAAAATGAAATAAAGAGTTGAGTAGCTACAGCATGTGACAACTAGCCTCAGCCTCCACAGTTATAAAAAAAATTGATTATTTATTGAATTAATTACAACTCTCATTCTGACAATTTGTTAAAAAAATGCATTGTAAAAATAATATTTTATTACTAAATAATATACTAAATAACATTGAATTAAATTATATATATATATATATATATAGTAGTGAGTATATATATATATATATATATATATATATATATATATATATATATATATATATATATATATATATATATACACAATACTATATATATATATATATATATATAGATAGATAGATAGATAGATAGATAGATAGATAGATAGATAGATAGATAGATAGATAGATATACACAGTAGCCACATGAGTGTTTCTCATTTGCTAGAGTACTCCACAACCCATGATTGAGGCCTTGGTTCTGCTGAAGGCAGTGGACACAAACAAAAGCCACGTTTGACTTTTAAATGAAGGCTTATAGTGAAACACTGAAGACACACGCGCGAGCGCACACACAGTATAAATGCAAAAAAAATAATTATAAAAAAAAAAAATATATATATATATATATAACCATCATTTCATGTTTACACAATTTCATATTTATAATGTTGATTTCTGGCCTATCCTGCCCACCTGCAACCACTGAGGTGTGCAAAGGGTGTTTATTTATTACAATATAACATTTTTACAGTATCGAATTATATCCAAAATAAAATATTTTCATTAATATATGAATAATTATTGAAATAACTATGTAAAATGTATTCAAGGTGTATTTGTTGTAAAATCTCTGAGTAATGTATCTTAAAAGGTGGTGATTAAAATGAAAAAGACTTCATGGGTCATTTTAATGGTGCAACATGTTCAACCTTGTGAAATTCAATCAGACAGACATAAAGAGGATGTTGATCTTAGATGGCAGAGAGCAGGCAGAGATGAGCTAAACACACACACACACACACACAGTGGCATTCTGAGTCTTTTGGCTGCGGCAGAGAATGAGAGAGCGGGTGAACCTGGGAGGGGCCGCCTGATGGAGAGAGGGGAGGGTGAGAGAGAGAGAAACAACAGTGCACTGAAGGAGAGAGGAAGGGAGGGGGTGCATGGGGAGCACTGAGCATGAGAGAGCTGAAAAGAGAGGGAGCGATTCAGCAGAGGAGTGCCACAGCACGGAGGAGAGGGGGGACTCCAGACTGGATGGGCCCAGCGGTGCCTTGATGGAGCATGGGTCAGGTTTTAGGGTTCTCCCACTGCAGTGAGTGCTTCCTTTGTCTCTATATGTTTCTCTCTGTATGCCACTGACGTGTTTGTATTCTTTTGTTTTGTGTCTGATGCATCATCTCGGTTGCTTTGTTGGCTCCAGCACTTGTTCATCTGTCTGTTTTGCTGGATTCTGCTGATTTTGCAGTGTGTACTAGCTCTGTTCCTATAATGCAGCCTCTGTGTGAGACTTGTGCTGTTTACAAATGTATCGGAGGGGGGAAATAAAGAAAAATGGTTGTCATTAGTAATAATCTGGCATAATTTGGTGTAACAGTTGCTACAATTGGTTTGTTTTTGTCTGAATTATCTTACAGAATGTGAGTGTTTACATTGAGTACTGCTTATTGAAACATTATATTCTTGTTTACACAAAAAAACTATGTATTTTTTATTAGTAGTAGATTTTAGCATCTATTCCTTCGTAATGGGGATGTTTGAAGTTTAACTGAATTGGTTCTATCATTTAAATCAGGGGTCTTCAGCAGGGGTCAGTTGCTGTGCTGTATTGTTCGAAGTAGTTTTTGTGAGAAAAAAAAGATAAAACATTGTACAAAATAAAATACAATATTATGGTGAGCTTTAACCAAAGAAAGAATGTAGACTAAACACAAATCAAAAATTTATTAATTAGAAAAAAATTATAAAAAATTAATTTAAAATGTACTATATGATGCAAAAATTCTTATTTCATTTGCTTTGCAATACACCTTTAAAAATAAAGGTTCTATATCAGTTCTATTAATAACCTTTGACATCCATGGAGATATTCTTCAGACTAAGAGAAAAATGAATCACTGAAAGGATCTTAGGGAAACCAAAATGTGTTCAATTACATCGATGATCTAATGAGGGCCTGTGTTGACCTATGATTTGGCCCATCATGCAATATCACCAGAAGTAAGAAAAATGAAAAACAAAACAAAACATGGCATTGAATTATAGCATATTAAAATGACCAATTGAAATTTGTTTAACATTAAGTTTTTAAGTGAATTTCATTAGAAAATCATGTAAAATATAAAATTTTTTGTTCCATTATTTAAAAAAAGTATTATATACATATATAAGGCAAAATATACCTTTGGCCCACAGCCCTTAATCAATTTTTAAAAGTACTTCTATTGTATATATTGCATGTTCTATTACATCGCTACAAAACCCCCTTTTGAAATCTTTATTTTTAAGAGTGTTGTAACAATTAAAACTTCATAATCATTGGGAAGAAGGAGGCGGGAACCGGCGGACAATCAAACTGAAACTTTAATTACAAAATAAATACAAAACATCGCGTCAACCCCTCGCGGATGACTGTCGCGCACAAATAAAAACCAAACACAACTAAAACCCAGGCCTGGTCTCTCATCCGTCACTGTCGTCGCTCCTGTTTTATATCCCTCCATCTCCTCCGTGGGACTCAAGACCGGTGGGTCGAGCAGGTGTCGCTCATCTCCAATCACTCCACCGGCCTCGCTCCTGTTCCCACGGCTCTCGGCCCCGCCCCACTCGTCACAAGTGTATATGCAAGTATGTTAATAGAATATAATAAGGCACTAATCTCATGTTTTTATAGACCAGACATAAAATACAACACTCATGTTTGTACAATATGTGACAGAGAGCTGAAAATGAAACCTCTGACTTAAAGATCTGAATAAAGCTTTGTTCCTCCTTTGTTGTTTGTTTTGATCCCATTGAGCAAAAATGAAGGCTCAGAGGCTTTTATCACAGGTCTCTTTTATGGATGCCCATATTATTCAAACAGACATGAGCTGAATAAGCCTGTTCCACTTTGCAGTCTTTTCTCAGCATGAACTGCACATTTGAAGGAAAAGATCTTTATGACCAACAATAGAGTTTGTTTTGTTTTAATGTGGCATTTCAGGGCAGTTTTATCTGAAACAATGATTCATTAATAAGTCAATACCACAGTGGAGGACATGGTGTGGACAGAAATCAAGAAATAATGGGCATACTGTAGTCAGAATTATTAGTTTTTTCTCCATCTTGAAGATATCCAATTCAAATTAATGTAGTATCGATTTTTTGTTTGTGTGTATATATATATATATATATATATATATATATATATATATCACTGATTATTAAGATAAGGGACAAAAGTTCTTTTGATAAGCTCTAAAAGTGATTCCCTTGAATTGAGTATCATTTATTGCTCTCTCATTTCAGAGGAATTTGGAACTGTGAGCTCAACACCTGACTCCACTCCTCCCTGCTCAGATGGTAATATGTTCAATTAATTTTAAATAATTTTCATATACAGTATATTTTCACATATTCAGATATATGAGTCCTTATATTTTATATCCTTATACCTTATTTCTACATCTATTATAGCCCTTTAAAGGCTTTCAAATATATATATATACAGTACAGACCAAAAGTTTGGAAACATTACTATTTTTATGTTTTTGAAAGAAGTTTCTTCTGCTCATCAAGCCTGCATTTATTTGATCCAAAAAACTGAAAAAATGTAATATTGTGACATATTATTACAATTTAAAATAATTGTTTTTAAATGTATTATACTTTAAATGATCATTTATTTCTGTGATGCAAAGCTGAATTTTTAGGATCATTATCACATGATCCTTTAGAAATCATTCTAATATGATGATTCATTATCAAAGTTGGAAACAGTTCTGCTGCTTAATATTTTTTCAGAACATGTGATACTTTTTTAGGATACTTTGATGAATAAAAAGTAAAAAAAAAAAAAGGAGAAGAAGCTATGTTTTTAAAATATAAATATTTTTTAATTTGGGGTCAGTAATTTTTTTTTTCTTTCTTTTTTTTTAAAATAAAATCAATATTTTTATTCAGTAAGGATGTGTTAAATTGATAAAAAGTGATAGTAAAGAAAAATATATTATTCGAATATATATTATTAGAATGTTTTTATTTTGAATCAATGCAGTTCTTTTTAACCTTTTATTCATCAAATATATTAGACAGCAGAACTGTTTCCAACACTCATAATAAATCAGAATATTAGAATGATTTCTAAATGATCATGTGATAGACTGGATGTTACATGTGACACTGAAGGCTGGAGTAATGATGCTGAAAATTCAGCTTTGCATCACAGGAATAATTTTTTTTTTTTTAAGTATATTCAAATAGAAAACTATTATTTTACGTTGTAATAATATTTCACTGTGGAAATTGCAGTAATTTGAAAGAGACAACTTCTCACTTTGAGCACACGAAATGCGTGTCTCGTTTATTTTTAAGCAGAAAACAGAATAATCCAACAAAGGCGCTGATCGGCGTGTTACGTCATCACGCATTCTGAACATTTAAAGGGACCACGATCCTTGAACAGTTATGCAGAACACAGTGTACAGAACTACACTTAACAATGGTGAATTATGTCTGTCACATTCACTACATCACAATATTACTGTTTTTTCTGTATTTTTGATCAAATAAATGCAGGCTTGATGAGCAGAAGAAACTTCTTTCAAAAACATTAAAAATAGTAATGTTTTCAAACTTTTGGTCTGTACCGTATATATATATATATATATATATATATATATATATATATATAGACCTAAACATACACCATATTTGCTCAGGTGGAAATGAGGAGTCTGACTTCCCAGAACTGCAGACAGCCAGGGAATGGTCTGACGATGATGAAGGCCTGGAGGATGATGACACATGTCTCAGCAGCTCTTCCGTATGGGGCACACCACGTCAGAACTCCTTTGAGCTCACCTTCTCCTACATTGCCTTCTCTGAGAGCGACTGCTCTACACGGAGAGACTCGGTGCGCCGCAGGACTGGTGGTAGGGGCGGCCGCGGTTCACTGCACCGCATGGATACTCTGGAGACCCAGGTACCTACGGACTCCCCTGCTGTGGAGTGGGACCCTCATGCCTTCTTGACTGTAGAAGGGGAGGGAGACGTGGAGGAGGAGAGCCTGCATTGGACTCAAGAGCCACAGACCCACAGGGTGGAGGAGTTTCAGGATAAAGACACATGGACATGGGAAGCAACGGAGGAGATCTCAGGCATCCAAACACACAACTTAACATCCAGTCATCAAGATGAGCAAATAGCAGGTGCTAATGTATACAAAATGTTAACAAACGTGTGTGTTCGCATGTGTACATGATGTATTTTACAATAGCTTTGTTCAAAGCAGACACTGACTTGCATTAAAGGGACCTGATCCATATCTAATGCAACTACTAATAACCCTTCTAGGGAGCTTGCACTGCGTCCTCTAGCGGACATTATAGGGAATGCACTTTTTGTGGCAAGTTTCCAATGAGAAAGCTCCAATGATGTTCGCGTTTGTCCATCTTCTTAAGGGATAAGGGCCAAGAACCTTTGTCTCGTGGTTTGGGTCCTGCTGCTGCCGAGGCACAGTGTGAACTCAAATCCTGGGGTTCATTGCAGAGAGTTTTGAGAAGGCCGTGGAAAAGCCTGAATGTGCATTTGACTCATGAGAAAGCAGGATGCACTCCGGTAATGCATTTGCTGGGCTACTGAGAGAAGAGGTAAAGCTTTGCCTTTAACTCAAGATTGTAGACAGCAGGTGCATGAGTTTGCTCGCCTCTCAAGGGAGTCAAACAGACTTAATGCAACGGTTTCTGTTCTGTTCTCACCTGATTCTTGAGGGAATCTAGTGTTTGAAGAGAGCGTGTTTGACTCTCAGGGGAGCTAAATGCACACTCTGTGATGTGATTGTGCTGAGAAATGCCTTGTATGTGGGATTCTCTTTTGAGGAATGAAAATTGAGCACCTACTCCCCGTGGTTCAGATCCCACATCTTTTGAGGCAGCTAGGCAGACCAATCATGTGCCGCGTTTTCACCAAAATTACACGGAACATTTGTACCAGGAACTTTTTTCCCCAGGAACTTTTTTCCCCCCAGACCTGTTGCTTTCTGCATTTTCACCGCAGTCCAAAGTACCGGGAAGATTAGGCAAATAGACTGGTGACGTAGGTCTGCGCGCATTTCTCAATACAAGTACGCAAATTTTGGATTTGCATAGTTCAGACTTCGAGTTCGACTCGGGAGTGTGATGTTCGCGATGACGCAAATCCGGTAATTCTGCAAACAGCAGCGTACTTGATAACATCAGTCAGCTCGCCTTGGCTACTGCAATTTTCCTCTCTGTATATTTACAATAAAATGAAAAAGGATATCAAATACCACTGCCTCCTTTTGTTTTTCATTTAAACATAATAATAGCTGCAGAAATGGACTTGTGTAAATGGAATGTGTATATACAATGAAACTAAATATTATATCAATTGCCTCTTTTTATTTTCATATTAACATATAGATAAATTGACTACAGACCAAAGATTACATGTTAGATTTACCCAAAACAAATTAGATTTTATGTTGGACCACTAAAGACACATAAGAGCCAGCGGCACATATCCGCATCACAGTCGGGCACAGTTCCGCATACGGGGAATGTTGGACTTAATGGATTTGTTCTTAGCATGGTTATTGGGATGTTCCTCCTATTGGCTGGGTTCCCCATTTTTTATGTTATGAGTTATGTTAATGGGCCCAGGCATCGGTAGCTTGCCCCCTTTCTGAGGAAAGTTTTGGTGTATGTCTATCACTTCTCTTGGTGCTCTCTCACCAGGTGAAGAGACATGCGCCATTGCATGGCTGAGTGGGCATTCTGTTCCTTATAGTGTCCGCAAGATGATGCAGTGTGAGTTCCCTAGAGCTTGCCTGTTTTCACGTTTCCTTCAGACAACCAGGTTGATGACATATTGATGACATATTCTTCAGGCGTCCTCTTATGCTTCCGGGCGCCTGCCTGTGACATCACAGGCTATGTGGGCCAATGGGATTGGAGTTGTTGCTTCAGACACCGGTGCTGCTGGAGGCAGTCCTCATAGTGTCTGCTATAGGACGCAGCATCTCATTCCCTCTTGGGGTTGCATATGTAACCTGAGATGTTTTGCTCGGGCAAATAGCACACACTCCTTAGATCATCAAAAGCAGACTTCGTTTTTTTTTTTTATATTGATAATTAATCGCTCTCTCTACAATTTTATTTGTACTTTAAATTAAAATAATTAAAAATTAAATAAAAAATACATGTATTTAAGTAATTTATTTTTCTATTTAGCATTTTATTTAATTTAGAATTATTTGTTTTAAAATAAAAACAAAATGTTATTCATTATTTAAAACATTTTACATAATTAATAAAATTACATAATTAAAATTATGTGTGTAATGTATGAGTGTGTGTATGTACACATTTGTAAATTACAAATTTAAATGGAAAAAAATAAAAAATTTAAATTGTTTTAATAAATAAATAATAAAAAAATAATTTCATTAAAAAACTATTCCAAATTGAAAAGTTTATGTACATAAGTATTTTACTTTTAAATAATTTTGTAACTGTAATTACATTTAATTTAGAGTTATTTATTTTATATTAAAAGTAAAAAATAAAAAATATAAAAGTTTTTTTACATAATTAAAAATGACAATTTATATTATGAGTGTAGGTCTATAATTCGATTTTTTATTTGACTTTTATCTTTTTTTTGTTTGTTCGTTTATACAACTGTGAACAATTTGTTTAAAAATAATAAGAAGAATAAGGTAAAATAATACAATAATTATAAAGTTTTTTTCACAAATTGTTCAAATGGTAAGCAAATATATAGACAAAAACCTTCATTCATCTTTTGCATCAGTGTCATAGAGATAATATCATGATGATTAATTGTAAATTATGTTGGCAGTACCACAGCTTCATGGGTCAGACCCTTCTGTTGCCGTGGAAACCATCACTACCCCACAGATGGTGGAGCCATCACATACAACACCTCCCGCCATTGGACGAATCACTCAGGAAGAACAGCTCTGTAAGAAGTGGTACTCCACTCTCAATTTATCCGTGGGGCCAACAGTTCGCATCCAGATAGCAGGTTAGACATCGCTTCCCATTATTATAATCAATTATCTGTTCCCTGTTTCTCCAAGACTGCTCGAATTGTCATATTGATTAAACCCTTGTTGTTTTCTGTCAGCACTTCATTAGTCAATATGTAAAACATAACCGAGGGATATAGTTTCTCTTGTCCACGAGAAGTACAGGCCTCCCACATGTTAGCACAAATGCTCATGTTTTACTGGAGAATACAGTTTCCATCGCCATGGTTACACACTCCAGGGGCTGAACCATAATGGGATGATGCCACTGAGTGGATTCTTTGCCAGTCTGTCTTCATTATTCCACACAGAGCAGTAAAAGCAGTATGCTGCCTGTGTCTTCCGTATGGATCAAAGCAATTATGGTTGGCATGTGCTTCCAGCGGGGAGGTGGCAAAATGGATACTCATGTGATTTGGTGCACTGAAGAATATTCACTGTAAAAGAGACATCTGTGTCCAAAACAAACATTAGTGAGAGAATTCATGTTAGCAGTACAGAAATTGTCATTATGCAGAACAATGTCAACAACACTTCACAGTAATCTGTAGAGCAGGCGCATAAACAGATGCATAATTAAAACGCATAACATTTAAACTGCACAATAAATCTATTTACTCACTGATTCTCAAAGTAACCACATACATGTACACTGCAAAAACATATTTTTTTGTTTATTTATTTATCTATTTATATACTGGGGGGGGGGGGGTGTTAAATGTGAGCCAAAATCATCACAATGAAAAGAACCAAAGACTTAAACTTCAGTCTGTGTGCATTGAATTTATTTAATTATTTCACAATTTGAGTTGAATTACTGAAATAAACGAACTTTTTCACGACATTCTAATTCATTGAGAAGCAGCTGTATGTACAGTTTATTTGTGAGTGAGTGTGTTTGCCAGTCTAACTGTGTCTGTCTTCTTTAATGGGGCGGGTACAATTGTGCAGATTTATTTTTGGGTTGTTGGCCCGGGGGGCTGCTGACAGAGCAGATCCAGCTGAAAACAGCTTGAGGGGTTTTCAGAGAAGATCAGGGACATAGACACATGCAAGAGAGGGATTGGCCCATGAAGACTCCAAAATGACCAGTAAAGGTGAGGGAGCAGGAAATACACACAGACTTGGGCTTTCAAATTATGATTGTGTCCATAGAGTATCATGTGAGCTGAGAGAATTTAGAGACATGGGTTAGGTTAACTTTTATATCTCTCCGAACCACAAAGCAACGAGTTGAGAGTTCATTCTGTCATTTGAGTTGTCTATTGTTTTTATTATATTTGATTATGTAAGCGAGATATGTGTGGCATCTCATAATATGAGGGAATGTGTGTTTTTGCAGGAGATGGAGAATGAATGAAAACAACTTAGGCTACATGTCTAGATGTTATTCCCAGTTTTTATTTAATACATATTTAATTGCCTTGCTCTCTGAAATACTTGATTGGTTAATTGCTGCATTTGCCATTCAAATATTATATTATAGATCTACATAACTGAATGCTACTTTCATATGTATCTTTATGTATCTCATATCAATATTTCATATCTCTTTGTTTATTTATTTCTTTGGTAGCTGTGTTTAAGTGGGTCAGTCATTAACACAAAATAAAACCCTTCAGAATGATACTAACCACTTCATCTGGCCTGTGATTTAGTTATTGTGATCAGCTAACTGTTTATTATTCAACAAATTAACTTGCTTTTGTTGTTAACATTATAAAAAATTCTGCAACTTTCATTCAATCTGAAAGTACATAATTAGTTTCATTTAGAAACTAGTTTAATATGTCATTAGCTTTGCATTTGTTTATATTGCTTGAGCTGAATAAGCTTGCTAAAGCTAACTGCGTCAAATGAGTCAGCTGGGCCACCTGGCATAACAACAGACAGTTTTGTCTCAAAGCTAGAGGATTGTAATTACATTATAAATAGTCCAGTCACCTGCTGCTAGGTCCCCCATTCAAAGTTGCACAACAGACATGAATGGCATTAGCGCTGAGGTAATTCTGAATGGATTAGCCACAGTATTAGCCTGTAAGCTATTGCTTTTTTTAAGTCCCTTTAGACAGGGTACAGAATGTTTTCCTAGTGAATAAAACTGGCTTTATAGCACTGATGAGTGCTTGTGATTGAGAAGTATAGCTGTTCTCATTACTGAGAGTCTAGGAGAGTACATTATGTGCAGTTCTTGAAGCCCCGAGACTATCGATAGGCAATGGGATGCAGGTTGAGTGCTGTCAGCAGGTGCTTTAAAGAGACCACTTTAAATTCTTAGTTTCTCATCCTTCTTACACTGACTAAAAATAGCAGAGGTCAGCCCAAAAGACTCCTTGCCGTTTCTTCTCCCTTTCACTGATAACTTAAACCTATCCTCATTTACTGTAGCCTAAATTTCTGTCCTTTCTTAGAAGTTTTGATTTACATTTATCTACATTGATTCTTACAGTGCTTTCAAAGCAACACTGTAATTGTATTCCTCATTGTAACATTCCATTTCTGCATCAAGTGAGCTACAAGGTTTGTTATTGAAGGTATATGCATCCATTGAAGCCATTAACCAGCATTATTTAAATAATCGTGTTTAACAGTGGAATTATTGGTCAAAAATTACCTTACCCATAATTCTGCAGATAAAATCTCCACCAATCGGAGAACTGTATCAAGCAAATCATGCCAAAAGAACACCTCAGTGGCCATCCACTTCCATGAAGCACTGTGAATGACATGAGTCATTTCCCCTATACTCTCAAACTACTGAAATATTTGTGTAGCTTGTACAGGTATGTGTAATGGTAGTGTGTTGGTGTTGTAAGGAGCACTAGACAATGGAGAATTACAGATAATGGTCTTTTAATAAATCTACAGAAGAACGGCTGGAGAAACTCAGGGGAAATCCAGCGCAACCAACATCTACAGTACATAAAACATACTCACACTCAATACAGGACAAGGGAACTGAGTAGAACCCCAGGCTTAAATGAATGGAAACAAACAAGATAATTAATAAACATAGGTAAACAGAATGAACTAATCATGAGAGAATGCAAAACTAGGTCAAATGAAAACAAAGACAGGAACACAAACTCCATAACCATGACAGTTTGCCCCCCTCCCTGAGAAGGGAGGGTGAGGGCTCTGGAGGAGGACATGGAGCAGGAGAAAGATAGGGAATGGGAGAAGGTGATGGGAAGAACCATGGTGGAGAAGATGGAGGGAGGAGCCAGGAGCAGGAGGAGCCAGGTGTTGGTCCAGAGACCAGCCAGACTGAGGCCCCAAGGTGGAGACGAGGGAGGAAGGAGCCATGGTGGAGATTTGGCAGACATCATCCGAGAGACAAATGATGAAAACAGATCTTTTGGAGGTGGAGACACAGGTGGAGCAGAGCAGACGGAGAACCAGGGTGACACCCAAGGTCCGAAGGGCCAAGGCGGAGCTGAAGACTCGGAGACCACGGAGAAGCAAAAGTGACTTAGGATGAAGGCGGAGCCAGAGAGAAGAAGGAGCCTGACAAGGCCAGAGGGATGGAGTGACAAGGTGAAGCCAGAGGAGTGGAATCCAGAGTGGACGGATGGTCCATTTTTTTCCAGCACCTACTCCACTAAAGCAGCGAAACTCCCTCAAGGAGCATTCCCGGACAGCTTTGCCTTAGTCGAGGTGTTAAGTCAAACAAAATAAAAGGAGCACAGGCAGCTGCCCGGGTAATGAGTCTGGTTGACCAGATACAGAAAGTCCCTTGTGTGGTCCTCAAGGGAGCGATCCTTTTACTCCAGACAAAGGAGCTTTACAGCAAGGATATCCATTGCAGGGGTGGAAACAAAAGGAAAAAAGATAAAACGCAGCTAAACATACACATTATCGGTCCTTTATTCTGCAATGGTAGTGTGTTGGTGCTGTAAGGAGCACTTTAGAAACTCAGGGGAAATGCAGCACAACCAACATCTACATAAAACATACTCATACTCAATACAGGACAAGGGAACTGAGGAGAACACCTGGCTTAAATGAATGGAGACAGACTAGAAAATTAATAAACACACGTGAACAGAATTAACTAAATCAAATAAAACCAAGACAGGAACACAAACAAAAGTCCATAACCGTGACAATATGGATATTGCAATAAACCTAAAATTCTTTCTATATAAATATGAAACATCTTCAGATAAATATTTGGATATTTATCCATCATTTTTATTTTATGTCATTTGCAATGATTCATTATATTGTATTTCTTTTCATTTAAAAAAAATTCCATTTCCATTGTCACACACCTTTTTGTCAGATTCCTAATATGTTTTTCCTTCAAATCAAAGTTTGTAATGCTGTGATTCACTTCATATGTACTGTATGTACTCTTTAAAAAAAGGGACTTTTTAAAACTGAATGGGAAAAACACATCTGGAACAAATGCTGCTAAAACAATGGGCAAGGACTTTATGGTGTCAAATAATTTGTTAAATATATTCAAATAAGTTTCTGGGACATCATCCTTTCTATCTACCCTACTGTACCTGATCCGTAACCTTAAAGCTATAGAATGAAAAGGATGTTGTTCAAGACATAACCTCAGAGTTAATTCTTACCTTTAGATCTGATTGGTTGATCTGAATGTTGTTTCATGTCCAACAAGGACACTTGCCTAAGAACATCTCCTGTTGGAGCAGATCACATTAAGCTTCTCATCCATTTTATTAGAGGTGCACTAAAAGCCCCAATCTTAAGAATTAAAATTTGACATGAAGCCCACATGTTTGTGATATAGATATAGATATGAATAATTTCTTAAATCAAGTGGTTTGTTGAGGAGAATGCTAATATGCAACTATGTTTACTAAGTGACATTGTAGGAGTACACTGGAGTATTTTGAAAACACTAAAGGAGTAACATGATGTCTGCACCTTTAAATATTTAACCCCATAACTGTCACCGTCCCACCTGTGGGACGCTTGGCACTCTTTTTTGTTGTTGTCTTTTTCTCTAAAAAATCTTTTAGTAATCATCATAAATCATATATCATTTGAAAGCTTAGAAGCTCAAGATTCATCCTGTTTTCTACATTGCTTTACCATGGAAATGGTACTTTAAAATCTAATGGCGGTCACCTCCCCCTTAGTGGGCAGGGCCAAGTGTCATAAAACATAATGTATTACGATCTTCTAGAACCAAAACTTTTTATAATCTTGGCAACAAACATATCATTGGAAAGGTCTGAGTCTCAGGATTTCATATTTTTGAGTTATTTTGAGATAGAAGTAAAATTCACAGAGAAATCTAGAGAAAAATTCATAAAGCAAAATTCAAAATAGTTTTGATGACTCCCAGTGGCTGTGTGTGGTATGACGCCCTAAATAAAATCTCACAGGAACCTCAATTTTTTTCATATCAACTTCAAATTTATAACATAACTTATTTAGACACAAGGCTTTAATTTTATACCAATTTTAGAGTAAAACCTGTTATGTAAAATATTTATAATAAATAAAATAAAATAAAATTAATATAGCGCATATTATTTACAGCACATTTAAACTTCTATAACTTTTTGATACTTCAATTTTTTGAAAAAATTCCACTTTTAAACCCAAGACCTTTTTCTGTTTCTCGATCCATGCAGTAATGGACCTGATCTACTGGAAGGATATGGAGCGGACAGGGATGGTGCTCACAGGATTGGTGGTGGGACTGCTGTCCCTGTTTCAGCTGAGCATCATCACTGTAGTGTCCACGCTCTCCCTGGCCATCATGTGCTTCACCATCTCAGTCAGAATCTATTACAAACTGCTGCAAGTGCTCCAGCTGGGAGATGGAGCTCACCCTTTCCAGTGAGTCTCTGACCTCTTCTTCACTCTTCATCAGTTTTTAATTAACTGATTTGAGATACGTCCTTAAGATATCCTCACCTTGGTACAGGGTGTCAAACTCAATTCCTGGAGGGCTGGAGCACTGCAGAGTTTAGATTCAACCCTCATTAAACACACCTGATACTAATAATCAAGTCTTTCAGGCTTATTTTAAAACTACATGGTGTGTATGTGTGTTAAATCAGGGTTGGAACTAAACTCTGCAGGGCTCCAGCCCTCTAGGAACTGAACTGGACACCCCTACCTTTTAGTACAAACAAAACATAATGAGCCCTGAGCAGAGCATTTGGTTGTAACACAACATTATGTGGTGGTCGTATAAACAACAAGTGCCGTTTCCATTATGCCAAGATTTTTAAAGCATTTTTTTTAAATAACTGTAAACATTATATTATACAAAGACTGTCTATAAGTGATAGTAAATTGTATTGTTCCATTTAGCGAAAATAATACTTTGAAAACTTTCAAACTATATATAAACTTTTCCTTCAGAAAAAAATAGTTAAATACTAATATTTTGGCTATAGGGTAAGATTGTCTCTATTTAATACAGTATACTGATTTACATTTACTTGTCCTAGCAGTGTTCGATTGATTCTTAATAATTTTTACACAATTACAGTAACAAATGTACCCCAGTTGCATCATTTCTATCATGACCAACATTTTTGCCCCTTATGAAGTTTTTGATCTTGAACATATTTTTTTTAATTGCATGTCACCTGTAATCAATGTGTAGTTTTGTCAGATTCTGCTAAATGTGAAAAACATCTGAATTGTGCCTATTCAGGTTACATACAATGCTAGCTACGAGTTTAGTCAGAAAAAAAAAATTTCCACCTGATGATTGTTATTTATATATATATATATACATCTAAATCTGTAATGCATGGATGTCCACGTTATTAGCAGATGGATTAATAGTAAACTACTAAGAATTTAAAAATATGTTTTTCATAGGGCCAAAAGAGCCACTGTGTAACTGTTATAGAAACAATTATGGGCTCTACTTTGGGTAAATGACTGTATGTTAAATGTCATTGTCTCTGTATGCATTGATGTGTTGCAGGTCATATCTAGAGTTGGACATCAGTTTAAGTGGGGAAGAGGCTCAGCACTACATGCAGAAGGCCATTGTGCTGTCCTTCTCTGCCGTCGACGCACTGAGGAACCTCATCTTTGTGGGCAACCTGTTCAACTCACTTAAGGTGAGGCGTGGGAACTGACGATTCTGTAAAAAATTCATTCATCTTAACACTCACATCCTGATTCTGTGAGCTAGGTCAATGAAATTTATTCCACATTGATTACGAATCGCTCTCTTAGAATGTTTAATTTAGTATTTTTCTTTTTCTCTGTGAAAGAACATCTCTCTTTCAGAATATATCACATAGCTGGCACACATTCACATTTTTAGTTTTGTGCTCTGTAGTGCCTGTCATAAGAGGTTCTTGTCATTTTTTCTTTTTCACTCAGCTTCTATTTAAATTCTCATCTCATCTTTTTTTTGGTGTCTCCTCTCATATTCAGTACTTGAAAGTGGCTTTTGTTTTTGTTCATCATCCTCCTGAGACGGATCAAATGTTTTTTATATTCATAATATCTTGAGAAAACTATAAGAAACACATTGAGAAACTCCCTTGAAATGTTCTCATATTTCATGGTTATTTGTTTTTTTTACCCTATTAATGTGTATTGTCTCTGCCACAGGAAGAAACCAACTGATTTCTTCTGGCTTGTTTGTTTATATGAAAAAATACTAATTATAGTTGAAATACTAATGATAATTGCAAAATAATAAACCTGTTTCTCTTTCCATGACATTCCTAAATCTAAGGATTCTTGCATAATCACTGTGGCAATTACAAAGTTTCTCTACAAAGTACAACAATGGTTTTTATTTAATTTCAGGCCTCTCAGCTGTGCACTTATAATAATGCCGATCACAGCTGTCACTCTCATTACACTCAAGGCTTACCACATGAAATTCTTCTTACAGTGTTTTGGGGTGTATTTTAAAGTGTGTCCTAGACATTATAGTACAGCATTACAGAATCCATTTCTAATATTCGGCATTTTGAGAGAAAATTAAAGAGGTCATATGATGCAATTTCAAATCTTCCTTTCTCTTTGAAGTGTTACAAGTGTTCGTGCATTGATAAGATCCCTAAAGATGCAAAGATAAGGTCTAAAATCCAAAGAGATATTCTCTATAAAAGTTAAGACTGGTCCACGTCCTCCTAAAATGGCTGGTTTAAACACGCCCCCACAACTCTAGGTCACTGTGTAGGAAGATGGCGAGAGACAGTCGGGCTAGTTTGTTTGGTGTGTTCCACTCGTTTTCCAAAGGCTGTTTGTGTAAAGTGGGACAATTCCAACTTTGTAAGGACAGTGTGGCGCTTCTGACTCACAGCCTGTAAGTACGTTTTCATATTTAAAGAATTTGTCACTGATTAAACCGGAGTTTTGAGCAGTGTAGAGTAGTGCTTGTTGTTTGTAGTTTCTCAGCTCACAAATGCAGACATAGTTTTATGTTTATGCGGCACGTTATGCAATGCAACGCAACGTGTAAAAAGACAGTAAAAGTCATTATAATCAGTAATTATGTCCCCAATGGATGCAACAAATTCCTAGTTTGTAATGGGTTTTATTGGTTTTGTCTCATCGTGCCGGGACGCGGCATCTGAGTATGGTAGGGGGCTTAACATTTCTGTCACACGCTTGATGTATTCAGCCAATCACAACTCACTGGATAGCAAGCCAATCAGAGCACACCTCACTTTTCAGAACAAAAATATATTTTTTAACCTTGAACTGTATAAACACATTGCATTAGATCAAATACACAACATCATGTTATTTTTAGCAACATCATATGACCCCTTCAAGGTTTATAAATTGCTATTGTATATTTTGTACATTTTAAAACTAAGTCTCTACATCAATTAATCAATAAATGTGGATGGCAAAATTATTATAGTTTAGTGTTGTAAGAAATGTTTGATTTAATATTTAGATCTCTGATATTTGGTTGCAGACTTCAATATCTTGCTGATCTGAGCACAGTTTGTGACATTGCTAACATCTCTTCTGATTCTAGCTGAAATACATATGAGATTACTAGGGTCTTTTTCTCAGACGAAAAAAAAAAAACATTTGAAGCAGGAAAAAATTCACCTTCCTCCTCCCTAGCTCCACATGTCGGATACACTTTATTTTAAGGTGTCCTTGTTACAGTGTAATTATACATTTAAGTACTGTGTAATATTAATTATCTAACTATATGGTTAGGATTAGAGTTTAGTGTAGGGTTACTTGCATGTAATTATCCATAATCAATAGTTATTATAATATTAAGTACATGTAACATGTGTAACAAGAACACCTTAAATTAAAGTGTTATTAAAAAATAATAAAAATAAATTAAAAAATAAAAGAATCATTGCAAACTGTAATTTTTCTGAAATGATGTCTATGAGAAACAAATGAGATGTTAAAGAGGTTTTTTGAAAACATTTTCTGAATGTTTAAATACGTTTTTATTTTTTCATTATATGAGCAAAATCCTGATAAGTCTAGTTTTCAAGTTGTTTTTTTTATGTCTTCAATTACAATGTCATGAATACAGTGATAATTTAGTACAGTGGAGGAGCAGTTATTTAAAAGTGACCAAACATTGTCTTTCAAACATATCTAAATTCAGCCTGGCACTGCAAAGTCTTCAGCTGAAACTCTTAATAGTCCTCAAGTTTCGGGGTGTCACGGAGTCACACTGTGACCTGTGTGGAATGTGACATGATGGGACACATGTGGTCTCATGTATATGAGACTGGAGTATACAAGGGTGTCTTGTCCTGAGTGTGGTTTCCAATTTTGGACTTGGTGACTAGAAACTCCACACTGAGGAGATATAAGCAGACACATATGTGCAGAAGCACTGTTTCAGATAACAGATCATTTACTTGAGTTTTGACAGTATGCTGAAGTGCTTCTGGCATTAGAGTTGTCTTTTCTGTGTTCTGCTTTGTTTACACAAACATTTAGGATATTACTTGAGTTTTATTCATTTATTCCCAGTTATTGTTGCTGATGTATCTGGTCACGTTCCTGGGAAACCTCTGCAATGGCCTTACCTTGCTCATCATTGGTATGATGTCCAACTTTTATACTTTTTTACTTAGTTATAATACTAAGTAATGCTGTGTAACTTGCATTAGTTAATCTATAATTGGCAAATCTACACATATACAAAGGCCTCAAAGATATTTAGACGTTTTTGTGTCCAATTACATTACATTTACTATGAAGAATTGACATATATTATGATGCTTTAGGAGCAGTTAATGCTGAATGTGTTTTAACTAGTTCTTCCTCCTCTTGTCATCATGTGCTGTTCAGGTGTGATTGCTGTCTTCTCTGTCCCTCTGTTTTACACAAAGCACCAGGTAACACTTTCTCTGTGGGCTTTAATGACAGTGACATCTCATCCATAATCTCTATCTATTTCTCTGAGTAGTTCAGTTAGACATAATTTATATTCAAATAAGCCTAATTACTGGATATAATAAGAAACATTGTCCACAAATGTTAAATCTGGGATAATGTGTCTTCCCACAGCATCATTTTGAATCTAATTTGTCATTTAATTGTAGTTTTTGATTGATAGGGGAGAAAGTCTTCCTGGTTAAATGTATACATGTATATTGTTATTATTTAAATTAATTGCAACGAATAAGCACACTAAATTGACAGTCCAGTGATTCATTTATAAATTGGTGATGACTTATGTGCAATGATATGGAAATGAAACAAACAATATAGTGATTTCTAAAGACACTACTGTATTTGTAATATTTATTAAAATGAATTTTCTGAGAAAATATTGTAAAATCAGTAAATTTGATTTTTTTTTTTTTTTTTTTTTAGCCTTGCACTGAAAAAGAAAAAGACTTTGAAACAAATTTCACTCAGAAATTGCTAATAAACATCACAAATAATTATAAACAAACACTGAAATTCTTAAGTTTAAAGACTGCAAATATGTTTCTGGTAAAACATACTCAAATAATCTTTAATTTACAACCTCAAAAAGACAAAAAAAATAGTATAAATACATTTAACACATATTTTGCAGCTCATGTAATTCTCTTCTTTTTCAGGACAAAGTGGACAGCTGCTTTATAGCAGTGCAAGCCCATATTGACAACATAAAGGACTTGTGAGTATAGCGCCATCTACAGCAGTCAGTGATTTATATCTTCCTTTCATATCAGTGCTTAAATATGACTCATGATATTTGTAGTCAAAATAGTTAATCAGACAGTTCTGATCTCCATTTACCGATAAACATTGGTTCTCTAAATCTATGACAGATCACAAATGATACTTTACTCTAATTGTATTTGTGCTGTTGAGCAGCCTTCATCGCCTGGCCCAGGGTGGCGGACCACCCTCCGACCCCACTCCCGGTGGAGCTAAACCCAAAGCCCATTGAGACCCCTCTCAGAGGAGGAGGAGCTACACACTGTCACTCAAAAATGTCTTAAATAGCAGTTTGTCCTCTGAGTCCCGCCTCTTGCAGCAGTGGGGGAGGGGCTAATGACACAGGGGCCTTACATAAGAGGAGATACGGATTTAAGGGAGGACCACGCAAAGAACAATCTTGGATGAAAATCAAAGGCTTTGGAATTCGGAGAAGTTAAAGACATTTTCATTTCCACATTTCAGTGTCAGTTTGAGTGTATGAATGAAACAGACCATTAAGATACTTGAGCCACCCGTACAATAATAGCCCCTTGAGACTTATCTGAATGAACATGGATGACTTCAGTGAAGTAAAAGGGGCTAGTATCCAGACTGAATGCAGTTCGCCTGCCAGAAACATAATGCAGGACCAGTATTCATTGTATTGGTGTGTATATGTGTGTGTGTGTGTGTGTGGGCAGCTTAAGCCTGTTAAAGTTCCTAAGAGCTATTAAAACCACAATGTTATTTTCTTTTCCAATGTTTTGTTTCCTTGGTATTATTTCAGTGTGGGTTTGATTTCCTATTAAAGACAATCACTCTTCGCACCTTTTCCCAAAACTTGACCGCACCACATACTTTACGGCTGACTTTTGTACAAAAACACGTCAGAAGAATCATCACATGGCTTATATCGCTGAGGTCAGATGGGCTTCTGGCCTCCTGTGGCAGAATGAATCAGTCAAATGGCTTTTGACTTCTACAGCATCCTATTAGATGGCATTTCAAATGTAAGGGGTTAATGGCTTAAATTTTGTTCTTTTGGCACAAAAAATATTGTATGACTTCAGAAGGGATGGAATATAGTGCATGAGACATATGGGTCACTTTTATAGTGCTTCAGAGAGCATGTTACAGACAGCAAAACAGGAGCTATACTTGCACATAAGCCATATTTTAAGGACCAGAACTCGTGAAAAGTAATACACTGCAGCATACTTTTAAAAGAGTACTGATTACAAAAATAATATATTTCAAGTATTGTGTTATGTGTATTGCCAAATATACTGAAAAATATTTAGTTATGAGAAACTCAAATATACTTGAATATACATGTGTGTGTGTGTGTGTGTGTGTGTGTGTGTGTGTGTGTGTGTGTGTGTGTGTGTGTGTGTGTGTGTGTGTGTGTGTGTGTAATTACACATTTTCTTTTTTATATTTTAACCTTACAGGTCATATCAACGAAGTTCAAATTATAATCAAAATATGTGTAGCACAACAAAAAGATGATTAAACATAAGAATTTAAATGTACTTTAAAGTAAATCCCTTCATTTGACATTATTATAGTGCACTTTTTAAAAATCTTTCCATGGCCATTAAGCAATGGAGGGTCAGCAAGACTATTCATATAATTCCCTTCCTCCCTCTGCCCTTTTTCCAGAAAACATCAGGAAGCCTTTAAGCCTTAAAGGGTTTAGTCACAGGCCTGAGTGGATGCTGATAGTGCTTGCTTTTAACACATGTTGTAGTTTCACTTCTCACTTTTTTGTTTCGTATGCAGCATAGAGAACTTTTGTTTCAGGCTAAAAGCAAAAACTGAAACAATATAGGATTTTTGGATCATTTTGTGCATGTTTTTATAGTGACTGAGGCTTTCAATCTTAAAAACACACCATAAAAGTATTATAAAACTTATAAATGCATTGTCTTGCGTCCTAGTTGTGTCCGGCTAGCTGCAAGAAAACATTCTGCTACAATTACCTCTAATATCCTCATCAGACATTAAGCTATAGACCAGTGCGTTATTTCAGAAACAAATGATTTGTTTTGCATTTATTTACAACGACAGAATCTTTCTTTCTCATACAATTTAATAACAAACTAAGTCCTTTGAATTAATGTAGCTCTAGTCCCATACAGTCAGTTTAATTCAAATTCAATACATTTATATATGTAGATACATCTTACATTACATATATACATATTATATTTCATAATATGTATACATATTGTACATTAATTTCTCAAAATAAATATTAAAATAGCTCGGTTGTATATTTTGACCACTAGGTGGCAGGAAAGCTCAGTTTAATAGCTAGTTGCCAAAAGGAGAAGGTGAATGGGATCAATCAGATGTAAAATAACGGCACATTATTCAATTCTGCTACTAAAGTTTAATACAAATAATCATTATAGTGTGCTGTAAATTTTAATTATTTAATTATTTTAAAGACGTTGTTATGTATTATAAACGCAGCGTTTTAGGGATTTCTTTTTTTATAATCAGCCTTTTAACATTTAATATTCAGAAACATAATTGTGCTTAATGAGCCCCTAAGTTGCGTATACTTTCCTCATTGATTAATATGTAAAATAACATTTTAATGGAACCATGTTTACAAATCCTCTGAAGTAAAACATTTGCTCTCAGACGTCAATGTTTTATCTCAAAATATTTTTTGTGAAGAAAAAAAAAAGAAAAATGCATTAAACAAAAACAAAACATTACCTTTCATCACAGTTAAAATGCTGCAAAACTACCTTTCAGTTATGATTGCGTGTGCTTGTGATAAATAAGACATATATTCTAAATGTACGACAAATGAGACAAGTCATATAAAACTGTTAAAACTGGAGAAATAGCCTACTCTTAAAATGAAGAACCAACAGCCATTGCCATTGTTTTAGTGGAACAAATGTAAGCAGCCATGTGAGGAGGGAGGAGCTAATCAAATGAAGGCTGACTATAAAGGCTGTTTCTCTCACTCTTTGCTCAGCTGTTGTAGGTTCTTTAAATCTGTAGATTTTCGAGATACTAAGTGTTTGGATCTTATAAAATCTTATAAACAAACGCATTTACGCAGTGCTCGTAGTGCTTTGTCGTTTACAGAGGCTTCTTCTTGATGTTTTCTCCTGGGTCACTCCATTAGGAGTGTGCGATTCCCCTGCGCTCATGGATTACAGTCACCTGATGGCGCCTCCGGTGCCGCCGCACAAACCCAGGTCCCCCCGGTCTGCGCGCGGCCAGGGCCGCCTGCTTAAGTGCGTGTTTCTCGGGGACGGAGCTGTGGGGAAAACCAGCCTGATAGTCAGCTACACCACCAATGGATATCCAACAAAATACGTCCCCACAGCGTTTGACGATTTCTCAGGTGAGTCTTTGGGTTCGTATGATGCCATTGTAGGGCATCAGCTGCAAACAAATGCACGAATTTCTATTTTTAATAGAATTAATTTCACTTTTTCCAACCATTTTGTCAGCGACCATTTGCCTAGAGCTCTACTTTTTAGTTCGTAGCTTATTTTTTTTACTTTTTTCTTTTTAAGCATGCTTGTTTAATATTATTGATTAAATCCATTACAATAATATATATATATATATAAAAAAAATTTTCATGTCATTTCTCCATTTGGGTCAACAGAGCCAGTTTAAAGTGTCAAATATGTTATAAATAATGACAAACTATTGTGTTCATAATAAAAACTGATCTTGGGATATTGATACACTGGGAAATAAATGAATGAATAAATAAATAAATAATGTAATTATTTAAGTCTAATATGTGATTTAATTTCACTGAATCAACTTGAAGGCATTACTTTATACATTTTTTAATACATTTTTAGGTAGAAATGTTACCACTTATCCAGTTTGTAAATAATAACCACAGTCTGAAGATCATGTATGATGATCAGAGCATGCATGATGCTGAACTGAATTAAAATAATAATAATAATAATAATAATAATATGACCACCATGTGCAAGACTGAATTTGAGGACTTATTTTATTAGCTTCCATAAGTAAAGTCGTGTTGACGGAAAAAAAAAAAAAAATTGTGACAGCTGAAAAATCAGAAAAGTTTTTTAGTGCTACTTTACTGTAGAAACTTGAGTTTGTTTCCTTGGATCGAAATTAGTCAATTATTAGTCCCTTACATTTTTAATGGAACCTAAAGCAGTGCTCACTATGTAGTAGACCTACTATACCATCATTTTCACTCAAAGAAGTGTTTCATAATTTGTGAATGGACCTCAAACAAGAGCCAGTCGGTGGTCAGATCCCACAAGCATGTCTTTGTAATTAGAAAGCCCTTGCGTAATAATGCCTGACCTGAAAATCTGGCCCCTAAAATCCATTGGGTCCACTGTGTGAAGCACTGTGAGCAGATATTGTGTGCTGGAGCCTGTGATGATGTCACACACACACACTCTCCTGGAACCAGATTAGAAAACTCTGCACTGATTTGAGAGCAGTTACGCAATTCAACAGGTGCCACTTTGAGGGAGGAGGGGCTGAATTAAAGGCAGATCATATGACGGGGATTCGGAGACAGCTCCACAATGGGCACTTGACGAGCAGAACACTTTGAAGTGAGGAACCATCACCAGGCCCTCAGTGTTACTGTGTTTCATGAGATCACTGTTCCGTGGCACGTTGAAACAAACATTCTCATAGGTTTTAACGACATGTACAGTCTTTCAGACATGCAAGGCTGAGCTGTTTCTGAGCTGCACTAACCCAAAAGACTGGGCAGTTGATCTGTAACATGTTCATGAGGGTGTATAAAATGTAATAATGTTATTGTTAATTATTATTATTATTACAGACTGAATGTATTCAGTTTATATAAATCAATTTAAAATTTGGTTATGAAAGCTATATAAAGGTATTGTATAAAGAGATTCATATATATTTGATATAAAGTTGTTTTGTGTGTGTGACTCATCCTCTCTCTCTCTCTCTCTCTCTCTCTCTTTTTCTCCAGCGGTCGTACAGGTGGATGGACAGCCAGTGAGACTTCAGCTTTGTGACACTGCAGGACAGGTAAGAACTGCACTGCACCACCTCATCATTTCGAGTTTACCCCATAGAGGAACATCCACTAAATAGTTCTTTTTGTTTGGGGTTGGCATTTCTGTCACTCTCCGAAACCAGGATTTGAAAATTGGATGATAACGTGATTACGCAACAAAATGGTAGTAATTAGAAGAGCTCGGAAAGGGATGCCATACTGTGAGGAAATCATAAAGAGAGCGAAAAGAACAGTCCTCAAGCTATTGGCACTTTAGTTATTGGATCTCCCTCTCGGTTTCTGAGCCATGCAGGCTTGGGCAGGTTGAACCAGACTCCCAAGTGATGTTTTTGATGCCAGACTTTTTTCAGCACTGATTGTTTTCAATCTGCAGTTGTGAAATCACTGGAGATAATTTGAAAAGGCCCCTGGCTGTACATTCATTCCGATTTTCACATTGGAATATTATATTGTTTCGTCGAAGGGTTTTGTTAAAGGCTTTGAACTTCAGAATCTGACACTCCTTTGTCATGCATTACATGGGTTAACAAATAAATGACTCTGCCCTCTTAGTACATAAGCTATAAATCCCTTTACACAACCATGCAGAGGCAAACTCGGGCAAACACGGAAAGATAAGAATTCAGATGCCCAGTTATAGTACTGTAGGCTTTCACGTAGTTTTCAAAGAGAAAGAACAAATGCACCTTGCACAAAAGTAAAGAAACAAAGGCTAGCATCACAAAAGTCTATGCTTTCAGCCCGTCATGAGTAAAAATAATAATAGCAATAATAATATGCCATTTTGATCTAGTTACCATAAAACCTGTATACAGTAAGCTACTGCAGTGGCTGTTTAACAGTTATTTATAGGTTACTGTAATTGGTGGCTTGAACATATTACTGTAAAAACTGAAATGATACAGTATCGTACTTTAATTAATCTATAGAGTAATTTTTTTTTTATTATTAAACAGTAATTCAAAATGTTTTAGTGGTACAATCTCTTGTTATACATATGGACTGGACGACAAAACCAGTCTTAAGTGTAAATTTGTTCAAAATTGAGATTTACAGATCATCTGAAAGTTGAATAATTAAGCCTTCCATTGATGTATGGTTTATTGATCAGACAATATTTGGCCGAGATACAACTATTTGAAAATCTGGAATCTGAGGGTGCAAAAAAATATAAATACTTAGAAAATCGCTTTTGAATTTGTCCAGGTGAATTCTTATCAATGCAGGTAATTAATCAAAGTTTTTATATATTTACGTAGGAAATTTACAAAATATCTTCATGAAACATGATCTTTACTTAATGTCATGATTTTTGGCATAAAAGAAAAATGTATAATTTTGACCCACACAATGTTTTTTTGGCTATTGCTAAAAATATACCCCAGCGACTTAATACTCCTTTTGTGGTCCAGGGTCACATATTATATAATTTGTACATGCAATAAAAACATAATGGCTATACTAACATAAATTAAAATTAAAAATAGATTAAAACATAAACTCATGTGCATTCAGTAAGTTTATTGTGTGATGTGCGTTAATAATGTATTTATTTATTTTGTTATTTAGTATATATATATTTAGTTATTTAGTTTTTTTTTTCATGTTTCACATTTAATCTCAATCTTAACGTAACGGCAAGTAGATGTAGCATAGACATTGAAAAGTTTTGGCATTCTCATCTGTCAAGTTTAATTGTTCTCAAAGTTTTGAGAGGCCCTGATCTCCAAGAGCTCAACAGATTTATATTTGAATTCATTTGTACAGCATAAATGGGACAGGGTGTGCCAGAGTTGAAAACTTTGGCCGAGTTTAAAAGATTAAAGCAGGCACTGCGTGTTCCACATGCAATGTTCTTTGCAAGCGCCAACTCTATAATTTCATGTAATTGCTTCAGGGAATTATAAAACACCCCAAGAGCTAGTTAAATGATTTTATTATTTAAAATAGCAATTTGGAATCCCACAAATGATTTTTGAGGGCTACACAAGTTCGAAAACTATCTAAACATCAGTAATGATGCTCTTTTCCCTCTCTCTCCACCTCAGGACGAATTCGATAAGTTGCGTCACTTCTGTTACACGCGGACTGACGTTCTCCTCCTGTGCTTCAGCGTCGTCAGCCCTGCTTCCTTCCAGAACATCGGTGAAAAATGGGTGCCGGAGATCCGACGCCGTTGTCCACTCACACCCGTGTTACTGGTAGGCACCCAGTGCGACCTACGGCAGGACGTCAAGGTCCTCATCGACCTGGCACGGCGCAGAGAGCGACCCGTCCTGGAAGAGGACGCCCGCGCCCTGGCGGACAAAATAGGAGCGCTAGCCTACATAGAATGCTCTTCTCTCACACAGAAAAACCTTAAGGAGGTGTTTGACGCAGCCATCTCTGTCGGGCTCCGACATTCCGACCGAAGAGCCAGACGAGAGCGGAAGGTCCATAGTACTGCTGATAAAATGAAAATGCTCTCCAAATCATGGTGGAAGAAATATATCTGCATACAGTAGCAAAGATCAAAGCAATCTTCTGAGGCTTGGACAATGTGATAGACTCTTGTTTGGTGTCACGGTCCTCAAGTGGATGATAGTCATTTGACAACGAATCAACAAAGGACAGTGTTGCTACTTCAAGGATGATGTGAACGGTTGCAGCTAGCTTCCCAGTAACCAAAGTTTACTGTATGCTGAGTCATCGCTGAAAGGGTTAGGGCGCGGGATGAAGATTTTCTAGCTTTGGGCAATTGAGTAGATTTAGAGGACCGTATTAGCCATGTTTCCATCCATGTATTGTCACAAATTTTGGGATATTGCATAAACGACAGATGGTAATGGGATAAAAGGTGTGCCTAAAATCTTCCAATCACCTCAATTAAAGTTGATATTTATTTTTATTCAATAAGAAAACATGCACATAAACTATGGTGGAAACGCATTGGCAAATAAATTCCTTGTTGTGCAACAAAAAAACTCATGTGCCTAAACAGATCATGTGACTGGACAACTGGACTAGCGAGTGGACTAATTTCACTGCACACCATCTAAATTACCGTGAGCCAGATTCTGTCATCAAAATGATTTTACTTCCTTATACAACTTTATTCCCAGCATCTAAGAATGCAAGATAACATGACAGCATTTGTTATTGCATTTCTTCAGAGGTGCAAGTAATTTATTATGTTGGAAAAATAGGAGTCATGGGCTTTCCCGGTTGCTGATTCTTTGCGCTGATTTCCCAGGAAGTAACGATTTTATTCTCTTGAACACATGGAATGGAAAATATTGTTTTATGCAATATTCCAGTCTAATTCACTACTTTGAAAGGAAACATGGCTACAGAAACCCTTCATCGCAAAGCCTTAGGCAATGTTCCCAGTTGTGATCTCTTCCACAGCTAAAACCCTCTGATTATCTAGATGATTAAATCATCTTCTGCTTTTATTTTTATAACCAAATACAGTGACAAAGTTTCTATTTATTAACCCATGTCTCCTATCTAATTAATGCATGTATAAACATTGTGTCCACATGTTAATGATGCTAGCATGCTAACACTGGTGATTAAATCCCCTTTTGTTTGTGTAGCCTCCTTTACTGAGGTCACAAAGGCAATCCTGCGGCCGTTTATGCCAACTCTAAGTGGCCTTTCTATCCCATCATGCTGAAGTGTTCAGTCTGTAACTGTAGTCCACCTTATGATCATTTTGAGTGTAACTGTAACTCCTCAGTTGAGTAAAGTGAACTCTTGTGTACTGTTAGTCACAAAATGGTTGGATCTATAACGCATTACCTTGTATGCCATACCATATCTTATTAACCCCTATTGCAGTCTTTATGATAGATTTGATCAAATAAGAAGTGCCATGTTGTAAAATCTCTTGTATGAGGTTCTATGGTTGTGTGTTCTCCTGTTTAACCTGCAGTGATGGAGAAGATCAGCCAATGAAATGTTGAATTTGCTTCTCATTATTCAGAAGCCCAATCAGAGTCGTTCAGTCAGAGATCCGTCACAGATGTCAGAGACTAACTGTAGGATTCAGGAAGTAAAAAAATCCCATTTATTTTTCCCTACGTCAAAATGAAGATTCTTCTCTACATTTAAGATTTCTCTAGAGTCAGTATCATGTCAAATTTCCAGTGAACATTTTTTTTTTTTTTTTTTTTTTTTTTTTTCTTCTTTAAGATAATCAATTTTATATTGTCAAATCAGCAATGAGTTGTACTTTGCAGTTCATTCCTATTGTATTTGATTATTTTTAGCCTTTTTCTTTAAGCTGGAATGTTTGATTTTATTATTTTTAATTATTCTTTAATGAAATTATTGTTGTATTATAATTATTTTTTTTCCCAATAAACTCTAATTGGGAAAATGAATTGGGAAGATACTTCCAGAACCAAGGCCTTACAGAGCGTTTGGTCACTGTTGTGTTCCGTGCAGCCACACATTAAGGGCTCTGTTCTTTGTGTACTTTATTGCCGCCATGAAAACACTATCAGGGTAATCTATTTTTAGATTTGTACATTATATAACTGTATGTAAATGGATCTTCCTTTATAAAACAGTCCTGTTTATGGTACCGTGTGTACGATTGTTTTGGTTGCCAACTGCTATCCGTGTTTTCCATGGAAAATAAATGTGATATTAACTAAAACCTAAATGTGTTTCTTTCAGATGTACTGTATGAGTACTTGTAGCTATTTGCATTGCAGTTAACATTTAATCACCTACAGCAGCAATTAATCACTTATGACCAGGAGCATATTGAAGTACATATGGGGTCAGTTTTGCTTTTTATGTTGACCTTAAACTGCAATACCTCAGTGATAGCTTTGGTAGCATACACTGTATCCAGTAACTGCAAGTTTGTTGCAAAAAGACAGTTAGAAATAATTTGAAATCAACTTTGGATATGAAAATCTTAAAAGAGTGGATTCACAAAGTGTTGA
This sequence comes from Carassius carassius, assembly GCF_963082965.1. Classification (NCBI taxonomy): domain Eukaryota; kingdom Metazoa; phylum Chordata; class Actinopteri; order Cypriniformes; family Cyprinidae; genus Carassius; species Carassius carassius. The sequence goes on along the minus strand of NC_081795.1, from coordinate 19,468,164 downwards.
TCAGAGAAAGAACATTTTATGATTAGCACGTTAGCTCCCTAAAATCAAAAACACTGATTGCACTTCCTCACAAGATATTATCAGAGTAGTAACTCTCATGCTACCTGATCAAATAACAGTAAATGCCAAATAACTAAACTAAAGTAAACTAAAGTAAATCGTTAGACTTGTTTTGTCTAACATGGCTAGTCTTGTCTACGCTAGTCTAGCAAGATTCTGCACCAACTGGAATTCTTCCCAGCCTTTACAAAGTGACTAAATACTGTAACAAGCTGGTGACTAGCTGTGGACAGAACATAAAAAAAATAGACAGCTTCTAAAATGTGCATTAAAAGGGATAGTTCACCCCAAAATGATAATTTTATGTTTATATGCTCACCCCCAGAGCATCCAAGATGTAAGTTACTTTGTTTCTTCAGTAGATTGGTCTTTGCAAGAAACTGAACAGTATGTATATCCATAAAGCAAGAAGAAGAAGAAGACAACTCCCGCAGCTGCTGCTGAGAACGCGTTCAGGAGAATACGAAAAAGCTTCTAACAGCTTGGACGTTGCGAGAGGTAAATAACAATATAATTACTGTTCAGTTTCTTGCAAAGACCAATCTTTATGTGTATATGTGACAATGTATTGTCACGAGCCGCAAGGTTTAATTTGGTTTTGTTTGTGTATGTTTCTTTTTTTAGTTTGATTGTATGTTTTAGCCGTGATTATCATCAACTTGCATTATAGGAATTACACACAGCAATGGTTTGAGTTAAAAATCTCAGTTTGTGTTTTACTGACGAAACAAAATCACCTACATCTTGGATGACCTGGGGGTAAGCAGATAAACTTTAAATTATCATTTTTGGGTGAACTATTCCTTTAACATGAGTATTTGGATAATTTGCAATATTATGAGAAAATTAAAAATGAAGTATTGGTTTGTTAAAACCTCAATGCCAATGGTTGTAGCTTATGTTAATTTTATTAATTTAATTTTATTATTACTATTTTACAATTAAAATGAGTAGGTTGAGTATTATTTTTACAGTTAGTATTTTTGGTTTTTGATGTTGGTTTGATTTTAAATGTTATGCGTAACAGAATTATTTGAGCTGAAAGACTTTGGAAGAGCAGGTCACTGGGCCACATGGAAATAAGATGCTAAGAGGGAACTTTCAGACCTTTCCTGGTCCAACCAGATAACATTCTGATCATAATTTTATCTACAAACGTCTCACAATAACCCATCATTAAGAGGCTTTGTTTTGTCTCTCAGAAAAGCCAACTGCACAGACAACAGTTTCAGTGAATGCAGTCTGTGCCTAGCTTAGCATAACTAGCATTCCACTCAGGAATAAACAACAGTTACTCTCAAACCATAATCTGTACTTTTACAGTGCAAGATAGTAGTGCTCAGATGGTCTTGTGGTCGTAAGAAGATACCACAGTTAGCACGCTCATGCTAAGAGAAAATAGGCTTAAAGACTGTCTAAAACGTATGTCCAATGCATGTTTACATAGAAAAACTATGGAAATATAAAGCAGTGATATGCAAAAATGTGAGATGCAGGGCACTGTAATTATTACCTTTTATTATTATTATTACTGCAACTGATATGGTGAACATAAATGAGGATAAAGACACATGAACATAATGACACAATCAAACATGAGGGGGAAGTAGGTCACACAGAGCACATGGGTAATGAAAAACACAACAAAATGTCCCTAACTGTGACAGACATCACGTTTAAGATGGTTTTGATACTAAGCCAGACTTGTGATGTTGATATGATTGTTTGATAACCCCTGATAAATTGCTCCATAGTTTCATTGGCAGGAGCTGTTGACTTTCTGCCATATAGAAGAGGCCATAAAAACCCTTCATCCTTTGGCACAGAGACTCGCACATGCAAGCACGATGTGTTTGTGTCTCACATGAGGCTGCATTGTCTTTTATAAACATGGCTGGAGGGAATGTCAAGTTTAATTTGCATATAATCAAATAATCAATGCGGAGGCCAAAGGAAACCTAAATTAAATCTCTCTACAAGGGGACTTGTTTAATATAACTCTGTACTATAAGGATATAAATGATAAATTATCCATTTTATTTGTATTTCTTCTGAAAAAAAAATTATGTTTGCCTATACAAAACTTGATTTCAGACTGGCTCAGTCAAGACACAAGGTTTATAAAGTTAATATTATTCAGTGGCCTACTGATTTTACTTCTCCTTGCTTCATTCTGTTCTCTCTTTCCCTCTCTCAGTTTTGTTAGTTTTCCTCCATTGTTTGACAGTCTCTAGGCTGCTCTTTGATTTCCCACGTGATGACTGATCACCTCAGCCCTGCAAAGTTCCCGAAGCCCTCGAGACATTCTCCTCTGTTTGTGAATCAGATCAGATAATCAGGCAACAGGACTGCTTTCGTTGCACAAACCAAACCACTGATCATGTGTTGGTGTATTCTAAATACTGCAAGCTAAACATTGACCAGCCACAAATCTATTCTTTATCATGCCCCTTTCACCTGAAGTGCTGTCACATGCTGGTTCATTCACAAAATGACATGCTAAACTGATGAAAGGGTTACTCTTGTGGTTTCAATGGGATCTCCCAGGTTTGAATGAGTAAATCATACAATTCATAGAAACAAAATGGCCTGGCTTAATCATAACAGTTAAAAATACATTCTATTATTTCTTAATGGTGTTCTTCCAGTAACTAATGTAAGATCTCCCATGTTAGATGTTTTGGGGACACTCGATTATGAAAATCAGAACCCAGCAGGATGGTTTATGACATGTTCAGGCCAGAGTGGCTGCTATTGACTTTTTGTTACATAAGCATGCTGTCACAGTGTCTGGGTTGTGTTCCCTGGGGTTCCACTAGGTGTCCTCAGTTCCCACGGTGTTTATCATATTATCACTTCCTGTCTCCTTATTTGGTCACCTTCCTCCTTGTTTAGTTAATTGATTGTTCCCCACCTGTCTCCTGTTTCCCCATTATCCTTTTGTGTATATAACCCGGTCTGTCTTAGTATGTGTCACGGAGTCGTTGTTTAATTCATGTCCGTAATCTTGTCGTGCTCTTGCCTTGTGTCCTTGTTTGTTTATGTTTGGTTTGGTTTGGTTTGGTTTGGTTTGGTTTTGTTTGGTATCGACCTCTGCCTGGACTGTTTACCCTTTTGGATTGCCCTTAATAAAAGACTTACTCGCAATTGGTTCTATCTCCGTGCCTCATTGGATCCCTGCCGTGACACATGCTATGTGCTGCTCTTCTCACTAACTGGGATTTATCTGTTTCTGAGATAACGAATTTAGAAGTGCTTGACTTCACTCTTCCCATCGCAACAAGATGCAGATAAAACAAATCGGTCCCAGCAACAAGAACAAATATCTAACCTGAATAAAAAATTTTCTTAACATATAAAATCATGTCAAGTAACAGTAGCACAAAATTTTTTATATATGTATATATATATATATATAACATTTTCTATACATTTATCATATAACAGGAACTATTCAAAAACTATTAAAAATATGCAAAAAAGTTACGCTATTTACAGTAAAAAATGTTGTATCACTGAACACTGTAATGTTAAAACAAATACAACATGTTCTTTCTTTAGCAGAGATATAGACAGAGGTCCATAAAAATATCACAATAAATAAATAATGCTTTGCCTTTGCTCACAAAACTTTTGCACTGTCTTGCAAAGGTATTGCATTTGCCTGAGAAACTATGCGTTCCCTCACTTTTTGATGAAAAACTATATTTCAGTAAGTTTGTGCTGGCACAAGCAGTCTGTAAATCTGGCCATATGTAACAGGAAGAATGACAAAACATTGCATATTCTGAGCATATAAAAAATTTATAAATCACACAGACAGCATCATATTTGAATTTAAAGAAAAGCAAAATACACATAAATATAACAAAGAGGTATAAAATTATACGTAAAAATATAACCTCATTAATATAACCCCCTTAAATGCAGTTTTTAATGAATAGGGACAGGAACATTGGTTGATATTCTGATGAAAATTGCATTTGAAAATAAATAAAAAATATTTAAAAAAGTGATATTTACAAAACACAATGCTCCTTCCTTGTACCATCACTCTTTTGATGTGAATGGGCCTGTCACTCTAGTAAGGACCCGAATTGGCCGTAGCCAGCCGCTCAGGTATGTAGTGAGCTCACACAGAGGCCTTGTTTGCTCATATAGGTCAAATGCTAAGTGAACTGTGCTGGTGATTGATGAGGAAATCATCCCATGGTTGTTAAGTCCAGTTGTGCTTCTGTGTGTGTATAATGTCTCCACCATGATGCTGCCTAACATGTTGTTGCCGTAGCATGTGTCGCCTCTTAAATTAACCAGCTAATTGTTTCCACTTTCAGCCTTTTATAGCTGTAGAAGCCATTAGCACTGTCTGCTTGAGGCTCGGCATCTCACTAGAAGTCCGAGGCTAGTGACCTAGGTCTATAACTAGTGTCCTAGCCTTTTTAAACTCAAGAGAGGGGGTGCTAACCTTTAACCTGCCTGCCTCACCTCCCCCTGCTCCGGGACAGGACGTGCCCTTACTGAAGGTCCTTGGACAGAGACACTATCCAGACAGCATGTCAGCTTTAAACATAAAGTCTTCATTAGGGAAAGGTGACGGTTTGGAGAGGGTGTTTATGTTTAGAGGTGGTTAATAAACTTGCTTGAATTAATAGAAGTTGTGTGAGGTCAAAGAAGATCTACAACTATTGATAGCATACTGTATGTACACTGTAAATAATACTACTAGTAATGACAGAGGTTTTATACCAGGCTTGATTGGTGTTGACAGGTAGAGTGCATCAGTATTCGGGTGATTGTGAACGAGTGGGAGGAGCTGATGACGTCGCTATTGACTCCCTGACATTTACCGTATGTGTAGTGTGTGAAGAACTTTTGTCTACCAAATTATAGTCAAGGTCAGTAAGTCTTTTAATACATCAGATAAGGTTAGTTCAGGTTGTAAAATGTCAAATGTCACCTGTTGCGACTCTCCAGAAATGTCATGGTATTTCAAAACTGAAGTCGGTTTAGATCATTTGGGAATATTTTTTGGTTACTGCGTAATTTCTTTATAATTCCATTAGTGCCACTTCATAATTCTGATGACTTTTCTAATATCTAAACTGTAAAATATAGTAATAATGATAAATAAATACATAAATAATCAGTATACGTGCTTAAACTTTTGACTAGTATGACTATTAGTGTGATGGCTGTACATGTGTACGCTGATGTTCTGTCAGCCGTTTCTGGTTAGGGTGGATGGAGCAGATGAACACAGTTTGTATTATTGTTCTGCTGTCTCTCGTCCCAGTGCACACACTCATGAACCCTCCCACGTTCAGTTTCGGTCTTTGAATGCTGCTAGTCATTGCCAGTACGGAACATATGAACAAAATCCCTTGTTCTTCTTATTTGTCCATTATGCAACTGGTGGATGTGAATCCATATAATTCATTTGCTTTTAACTGCGCTCTTCCCTGACTGTTGACAGAAAAATTAGTACAGAGACAAAGAGAGCTTTTCCATTCCGAGAGTGTTTGTGTGTTCACATCAAACAGCTCCACACTGCATTGTGCTCAGTGCTCTACATGTCCTCTTTATTTTATTACATCTTCAATGTACTATTACACACGCATAGCATTCTTTAAATGGGGCCTAGTACATTTTTTCATTAATTCTATTTAGTTGTTTTTCCCCTGATGTTCACTTATAATGCTAGTACAACATCATGACAATAATTTAAGTGTTGCATGTTCGAATGTCCCTCTTTGATTTTGTAATTGCTTTAGTTTTTTGTTTTTCTGCAGAGCAGTAGGTGCTACACACAGCCAGTGGACCGTATTTTACTTTAATCATTTGTTCTTCTGATATTAATTTTTAGAGTAATTCCTCCTAAGAGTAATATAATCTATCATGCTTACTCTGAATAGACATCACTGCAGTGTAAATGTGGGCATTTAAAGGTGCTTACTAAAGGTAGCGTTGCAATCAATAAAAAGCTAACTAGCGTTTTATTGTATGTAATATGTCATAAAGACGTTAAGCATTTAACTAAGCAAGTACAAATCTTGCAAATGGTAAAATTTACCACATAACACAAAAGCGGACCATATATTTTAAGATTTTCTTTTGTTATTATAGTTGTTTTGTAATTTGGAGTCGAGTTTCTCTTTCTCATTACTCAAACTAATGGTTTTAGGCTGGTCTCTTTTTGGAGGTTTACTTTCTTGTCTTCTTTTTGCAGAGAGTAATGATCAGGGGGTCATAAGAGTATTGAACAGGGTCAGAGGAGGATGAGCACTATAGATAAGTGGGGGGGGGGGGCACAGTTTATCCTGTGAAGCAGAGAAAAACCAATATATATACAGTAAAGGAACGTTTTACTCTTTCTGAGGTGTCTTTCTTGGACTGTTTAACAAGTTAATTCTGAAATTACTGACACTCTGTAAATTCTGTCGTGTTGCCTTTCTTAATTTGCAAATGCACATAATGAAAGCGTCCATTGAACTCAAGCTGGCAGAAACATAATTGAGACTTTATGTTTTGTAATGTAAGTTTAAATCGTGCAACTTGCAATTGCTTAGCTTTCTCATATCTGCAACTTTGTAACACACAGTGTTACTTCATATTTTGATTATATCTATTATTATTAATATTATTTTCATGTATTTATTTGTCCTTTTGGGAGTTTGGGAGGTGGTAGAAGTGATTTCATATGAAAAAGATCGGCATGAACATTATTCAAAAAATTTTTTTAGTTCCTTGCAAAAGTAAAAGCATAATTGTATATATATATATATATATATATATATATATATATATATATAGCTGTACAGTGCATTCAGCAGTACACTTTAGCAAAAATTAAAGACAATATAATTAATTAATTAATTGCATATAAAGATGCACTTAAGTCCTGAGTCAAAAAATAATGTAAAGCAAGGGGATCCAGAGAAGATACTTTCATTTTGTGTGAACTATTCCTTTAAATTGTAAGATTAGAAAGAAAGAAAAATAGCTAATGATAGATAATGACATTTAATGATGTTTAAAGTCTAATCCTAACCATATACCAAATGTATGTTTTTGCTTTCTCCTTAAAATACAAACTCAAGCACAGAATATATGATTATAAGTGCCACTTTGTTCTTGGATGTTCACATCAAAGACTGAACTTGAAGTCACAAGTAATGAGAAAAACACTTGCTGCCTAATGAGCTCATAGCAGACGGTATTGAAAACATACTTAAAAGGAAAAAGACCAAATCCTGACATCATGGATGTGTGAACAGAGGAGGAATATTCGCCCCTCATTCAGCTTGATAATTGAGCTCATTAGTGAAGAACTTCCTTATGCGAGCACGTCTGGTGACCTTGGCCTCTGAAATGTAGAACAGAGCCCTCTTATGAACAACCGGCCCCTCAGTCAGGAATCGTGCGCTAGTGTGCATCTCTACGTAAGTATGCACACGAGTGGGCTCACCGATACTCCACATGACGTCAAACAAAAACAATTGCTAAGTGGCCACCTCACCTCCCTCCGAAAAATGTCAAATCTCAGGTCATCATCAGGCCTGAGCGATTTGACACAAAAGCTGCCGTTTTTAAGATCTAAAGCATTTGAAGTTCAAGTACAGCAGGCATTAAGTCAAATGAAAATGGCGGTGTCCTGACAGCAGCTGCTGTTAAAAAGATTCAGGGTGGCCTGATTTCTCCTCCTGCTGCTGCTGAGATCTCCAGCTGTCTGTATCTGTCCCTTTGTTTTCTGTACAGATTACAGTAGATTACAATAGAGCTGCAACTTTTGCCCCTTATTTTTTTATTTGTTTTGCAGTATACATATATATATATATACTGTATATACAAAACAATTTAGCATACTTAAAAGTTTGTTTGTAAAAGTTTGGTTTCACATTTATTTTTACTGTTTCGATATAAAGTTTGACATGCTGAATAATCAAATCATATAACTTTTTGTGCATCATTGACAGTGCTAATGAAAACTATGTTGATAACTTATACAATCTAATCTGCTATTACTCTTTGTACATGCATAATACTGAGCTAACAAAAAGTTAGTTAGTCAATACCAGCCATTGGTATTGAGGGTGGAAGAGAGCGCTGTTCATTCACTCCCCCACACCTACAACGCCTGCTGGCACCGAGACTCGAACTGGCGACCTTCGGGTAACTAGTTCGGCTCTCTAACCATTAGGCCACAGCTGCCCCATTTAAACTGAACTGAGATGATGACATCACTGAATTCAATGATGAACTGCCTTTAACTATCATTTTACATTATTGACACACTGTTTTCCTAATGAATGTTGTTCAGTTGCTTTAACACAATCGGTTTTGTTTAAAGCGCTATATAAATAAAGGTTACTTGACTTGACATGACTTGATGTATTATATTTATGATCTACAGTTTTTTAGACGGATGCTTTTGTCCACTTACAAATTTGAAAATTGTCATGCAAGTTATCATAAAGAAGCCAATAATATCAAAAGTGCATACAATACAATACAATTGTAATTTCTTTTTTTTTCTTCTTTTTTTTACAAACATAGGGGTGAGTCAAATTTATCGGTTGAGGAATCTCCAAAATAAATATTCAAAATCTAGTTCAGCGTGAAAATGGAGGTGGATTATGCATGTCACAGCCTGACTGCACCAAATCTTAACCCTGTGTTATTTCAATATGGTTCCTGTTGCATAACAGATCATGAGCCTCTACCTGCACACATGATCTATGATAGAGTCAATATAATGTGCGTAAAAGCTTAAGCAAAGCATTCACATCTTATTCATTCTTGTGGTTGCTCCATCTGTGGCGATCTGGTTTTGTCTCCCGGGTCTAATTTTGGTAGAGATTTTGCCCAGTTACTGAGTACTTAAGCAGATGTCATGGACAACCTATATTTAAATATCTTTTCTTTCTTTTGAAATGGCTGTATCTATGTGCCAAAATAGCTTATCTTATAATAGAGGCACTTGTGAGACACCGCTGTACATTTTACAGCATATATTTAACAGTCTGTTGTTCTCCCTTCTGAAATAGCTCTGTTGTCAGTATACATTTATTCAATACTCAATGAGACATCTGATGCCATAGTCGTTAAGCAAAAAAACACTTTTTATGGTTAAAGACCAACATGAGCGCCTAAGCCAATATTAAATGTAATAAAATCAATGTAATCAATAGCTCTTTGTGGTGCATGTAATGCTTCCAAAATAATACTGTGAAAGTTTGTATGAGAACCAACTCATAATTTCAATTCTGATTAAACAAATGTAAAACATGCCATGACCTACTGCCAAATCGCTGGCTTCAGATCAGTTATACATGCAGTTATACAAGAGGTTTCAGGGATGTTATTTAGAAATAAAAAAAGTGACAGGGAGGATACAGAAACCTCTGTGACTGTGAATGAGGCCCATTGATGGAAGAGAAGAAAAAGGGTCTATGTTGGACAATGCAAATTTCTCTATGGCATGCTGAAAAATCTTCCACGTTATTTAAACACCTACACAGGCATACTAAAGACCTACATATACTTAATGAGGCCCAAGTATTTGGACATTTAAGCCACACTTTAATCAATCAGTGATGCGCGGGTCAATGTATAAACAACCCGCTACCCGACCAATGTTTTCAACTAATCCACCCGCAACTCGGACCGCAAAAAAAGAAAAAGATAAAAGTAGTAAATGCGTCGCCCCTTTATATTAATTTAATCAGGGGCGCAGATGGGATTTTTTTTACCTGGGGGGGACCAAGCTGCTCAGTAAAAAAAATTCAGTCCAGAAAAATCACCAGCTCAGTCATAGACAACAGTACAGTATCAAAAAATTTGAGTATCATAGAAAAGGTCTTGTAACTTAATTCAAAAAAGCAAACTTTCTTGTATTCTAGATTCATTGCACACAAACTGAAATATTTCAATATTTTTTTGTTTAAATTCTGATGGTTACGACTTACAGCTTAAGAAAATAAAAAAAATTCTGTATCTCAAAAATGTTAATATTCTATTTTGAGCTTGAATGGTTTGATTAATTTTGAGTATAAATACAGGGTACCTCCTGGGCTAGTTCAGAACATGCAACCACAATTATGGGAAAGACTACTGACTTGACAGTTGTCCAGAAGACAATCATCAACACCGTCCACAAGGAGGTTAAGCCACAGAAGGTCATTGCTGAAAGGGCTGGCTGTTCACAGAGTGCTGTATCAAAATATATTCATAGACAGTTGATTAAAAGGAAAAGGTGTGTTAGGAAAAGAGGCACAAGTAACAGGGATGACCACAGCCTTGAGAAGATTATCAGGAAAAGCCGATTCAAGAACTTGGAAGAGTATCACAAGGAGTGGACTGAAGCTAGGGTCAGCGCATCAAGAGTCACTACACTCAGATGTTTTCAGGAAAAGGGCTACAGCTGTCACATTCCTAGAACCATGCAACTCTTGAACCAGAAAAAACATCAGAAGCATTTCACCTGGGGTAAGGAGAAAATGAACTGGACAACTGTGGTTATACAAATGGTAATCAATACTCAAAAAAAATTTAGCATTTGCAGCTTGTTTTTGTATTTCGTTGTGTTGCGAGTATTTGCAGCACGTGTGCTGTCAAACTGATGAAGATGTCCAAGAGTAGGCGGTCCATTCGCTATTAAAAGTGCATCTTCTCTTTTTCGTGGCCACACTGTCTATGGCTGCTTAACCTGACCGTATAGCGCGTGCGCGCTCTTCAATTTGAGATTCTTGAGAAAGCGTTTGTGCACCAGTCAACAGTTTGATTGACGTACGAGTCAGCCTATCGACTAACGCTTTTATTGCTCTCCTCTGAACTATCGGACCTAGTTAACAGTACGCCTATGGACGTATCCGCGTATTTATTAGGCAGGGTCGAATGAAAAAGCGGGACAGCTCAATCTGAATGAGGCGGGACAAAGGGTAAAATTGCTGTACAACAATGCGGGACAGGTGGTCACTCTATTCGCGCCAGTTATTCAGCCAATAAAGTGTAGGCCTATGTATTTCTTAATTGTGTCTAGTACTATATAAATTACAAAAGTATTTCAAACGACCCGACCGACCGCGATAAAAAATATTTTTGACTCGTAACCGCAGGTAACCGCTCATTTCGGATCAACCCGCGCATAACTGAAATCTATAAATGTCATTACATTAGCAAAATATGAAAACAAGCCACAACAAGTCAATGGCTACCATCAACTGTTTGGTTACCAACACTCCCCTTAAAATATTTTATTTTGTGCTCAACAGAAGAAGTAAACTCATACAGGTTTGGAACTTGAGGGTGAGTAAATTATGACATAATTTTCATTTTTGGGTGACCTATCTCTATACGCAAGCTTTGGATGTGTCTGCGAGGGCACATAGCCTAATATAGCATGTGGAGCGCGCGAGTACCAAATGGCTTAAAATACTTAAAAGGTGTGCAAATTATAAATTTTTGTGACAATGCAACAATTACCCGATTAGTCAAGTCAAGTGACAGTTCTGTCAGCTGTCCCGATCGAAATGCGAGTGAGTCTTCGCAGCTTGCAGCGCTGATGTGAAGCGCGCTCCGAAAGAGTTTATATGTTTTCGAATGACTGATTGAATCTTGTTTGTGTGGATTTATTTTATTATTCAAACCTACAAGCTATGTTGAATAAATTCAGGGATTTACCTCATTATAAACTTGAAAGCTGCGAGAATTATTAAAACCACATAAATGTAGGACCTGAGTAAATATAAATGTAATTTTATTAATAAGATTCGGGAGGAGCGCGTCAGATACTTAGCCTAATCAACACAGGTGGACCATAATCAAGTAATCAATCCCATAGTATAAATATCGCTGACTTACCTCTATCCACTGACGGTTTATCAGCATCCCTCCTCCACCCCATCTCCTCACTTCAAGTTCACTTTATAAATAGACGGGGAAGGGGGGGGTACTCTAGGTTCGGGCCATTCCCGAGCTCGGAGCCCTTCCCCGGACAGCACGCCAAATACGCATTCCATACCTCAGCTAATTATATGTAAGCGTGAACTATTGAATTATTACACAGAGATTTGAAAAATAAAATTCCACAACTTTTTCAAAACGTTTTTAGGCCTGGAAATTGTTGTTTTAAAATCGTATGGCATTTTCATGACCTTACAGACCCTAAATGCAACTGATGCACGCTCTTAAAATCACTTAAACTGGTCCAGCAATGTGATTGCGCGAATGTTCCGTTACCTCTCCCTCCTGTAATCACATGCTGGATCCGTTACCCCGCTTTGTTCCGGGACCTCGCAATTTACAAATTAAGCACTGATAGTTAGCACTAAGCTTGTAAAACCAGTGCTAAAATGGATAGTTAACAAAACTCATTCGCCTAAAGAAATCAAAAAATTTATTTGTTGTCATTTTCTCACCCTCATGCCATTCCAAAACTACATGTATGAACACAAACAGAGATGTAGAATGTCCAAGGTGCTCTTTCCAGTGAAAGTATGAAGTGCCCAGATGCTGCCAAGTTCCTAAAATGACACAAAAACAGTATAAAAGTATAAAATTTGTAGTCAATGTTTCTTATACACTAAATATTTTGAAGCAATATAATGCATTTATGTGATGTATTTTAACATTTTAATTATTAAGGGTACATTTGTTTTTAGCTCCACTATGAGGCCAATTCTGTTAAAGTTAAATGTTAAGGTATTAGCTGCTGAAACTTGATTGGCTGCTGGCAGCAATACTTGTTGAATTGTACAATTGATATTCAAAGTGTATGTTAGGATTTTGGTGGAAGAGGTTTTAGTTGTCACAATCCCTACAGGCAAAATATGAATAAATATGGTATATGTCTATGGAAGGTCTATTTGTATTTGCTTTATTATTAATTGCCTTCATTTGTTCAATCAAAAATATTTCTGACAACATTTATTTTGTTACAAGTGTTTCCTGATTCAAAGTAGAAGAACAATTTACAAATGGATATGAAAATGCAGCTCTTAAATCTGTTAAGTTTCATTCTCACATTCCTCTTAGTCTTACTCTTCTTCTCTACTAATAGCTGAGACTGTTGCAGACAGGACAGCACTGTACAGAACGGAGCAGATGTTTCTTTATGACCTCTTGACTCATGGACCCCATCGGCAGCCAGCTGAGTAGTGATGTCATTCAGGGATCTAGGCCCTGTTGATGGAAACCTCCTTTTTCCTTGGACACTTTGCCGAGCTTGGGATTTGGGGGAAGGAAAGTCTTGAGCCACTAAAACAGATACATGCCATAAAGACAATCTTTCAGGCTTTGTGATAAAGATCTCTGTTCCAGAATCAGCACACGGAACTTTGAAGCACTAGCTGTGTGGAGAAAGGAAGGTGGAAGAGGGAAGCGAAAGGGCGGGATATAGAATTGGTTTTGACAAAGAGCTCTTCATCAGCTGATAGCCTTCACTTTGCCCCATCAAGCGGCCTATCAATCAGTTGGCTTCAAATAGCAACAGTACCATTTTTATGGCCTGTTGTGGGAGTGGAGGCCTTGGACTTCAACCACCTTGATTGCAGGAGGCTTTTGCAGTCCACTGCGGTTTGGTTTCCAGTGATAAGAGGTTGTGCATTATTCCAACTGCCGCAGTTTACAAAGAAGTTTCTATTTTTGTTCACATGTAATCGTGCTGTTCAAAGTTCTTTCATTATAACTATAAGGAACAAAGACTTTCAAGAGGAGTTCCACTGCAAAACACTTGCGTTATGAGTTGTGTAATTTTTGCACTCACTGTTCAATGCAGACAAATTCAGCTGAATGGGTGTGTTTCCAACACTCATCTCTTGGCCAATTTGTATGTATTTTACGAGGCTAATTTTTACAAACTTGTATGACCCTACTCATACGATTTAGTATGATTTCTGTGACAGTTCAGTTTAGGGGCGGGGTTAGGTGTGGTCCTTCGTACAGTATCCTTCGAATTTGCCACCTCGTAAAATGCATGCAATTTTTCACTAATCTTATGAATTCTTACAAGTGAGGTCATACGAATTTGTATGAATTAGCCACCTTGTCAAATATTTGCAAATTGTCGTGAGTTCGGTTTAGCATTTCCCAAAACTATGGTCTATGTTCACAAGTTCCATCATTACCAATAGAGTTCAATGGAACTTGTGACCATAACGATGCTTTTGGGAAATGCACACCAGGTCTTGATTTGTCCTCAGACTACCACATGCAAACCTCATAAACATAAGGGAGATGAGTGTGTGACCGAAAAGTGTAGTGGTGTAGTGTGTGTAAAAGGTGTAGTGGTGGGAAAAGAGGGGTGAGGTGCCACAAAACTGGTGTGAGTGTAAACATTGCACTTCAGCACTTGTTCTCTTGGTGGGAGACCAAGCTCTTTCCTTACTTCACAGCAGAGTTGTTACTATTATAAGTGGTGCATACTAAAGCAATCATCTCTGTTACTATTTCTCCTACAATTCAAATCTCAAAGTGTTCAACTTCAGCATGCAAAACTTGTACTATGGAAATTAATGATACCTCAAATTGAGTGACTTGTTGAGGAGATTTTTGACTGGTAGATAAAGTGTCCAGTAGACTTAGACTGAAAGAATGACCTGAGCCATATTTAGGAACAAGAATATCATAGAGACTTGAAGGTGGACTATTTTGAGGCCAGTAAGCAACCAACAAAAACCCAAAGGGCACCCTGCCAACCACATTTGCAAACAAAGAAGATAAAAGTATATCTCAAGAGTGATTTTTTTTACCTGTTTAAATATATATATATATATATATATATATATATATATATATATATATATATATATATATATATATAAATATATATATATATATATATATATATATATATATATATATATATATATATATATATATATATATGCCTATTACATGATCGACCAAAACAATATCCTTTTACCAATAGTAAGTTCTGATCTGAGGTCAGAGTTGTTTTTGGCAGATCACTGAAGCTCTCAGATTTCAGTAGGACATCTGCTGCCTCACACACCATTAGAGACCCCTAACCTCTTGTACAGTAAACCCTCCTGAACCCTAAGCCTCTAACCTTCTGAGATTATCTGAAGTTGCTCTTTGCGCCAGACTGGAACCAGTTTCACACTTTGTTTTAGTATACGTCCGATCACCCAGAGACATATTGAATATGATCTCTGACAACCATATACTTGATGGAGCATCATCAAGTGTTGACATTTCCCAACATCACAGCAGTAATGACTTTTTATGAACTACTTTACTTCTAAAATCGATACTATTAAAGATAAATTTGTAACCACTCAGATTGCTTAGTTGGGGACACTTCATCTACAGCGATATCGTTGACTTGATTGCAAATAAATTCAGACACTATTTAACTGAACAGAGATGACATCACTGAATTCAATGATGAACTGCCTTTAACTGTCACTGTCATGTTAAAGTGCACTAGCCAGATGAGATTTCAACTTTTGCCAGCTGAAATCATAACTTTGGTTTGAAGGGGACAAAATGCACAATATTCTGTTACCAGTTCTGATTTTAACACAAAACCACAGCATTCAGCGTAGTTTTGCAGCTATCAGAGCAGAAATAAAAAAAAGGCTGCTCTCCATATCCTTTTATGTTGTCTCCTTTCAAATTTTTATGTAAGTTGCACAAGCTTATTTTGCAATATTTGATCGAAAGATCAAAAAAGGCGCATACATACATGCAACCGCCCTTAGAAAGTCCCTTCAAAGAAATCAGGAAAGTGGCCAAAAGTGATGGATTAAAACAACAGTTGTGAACAGGAATGTTTCTCCATTGTTACTTGTGATCAAATCAACCAAAACGCATCTTAATACCATGTGTAAACAGGGACAAACAGTTGGGTTAAAAAAAAAAAAACATAATATGATGTGTAATATGAATGCATTGTTGTTTTGTATAAAATAATCTGCATGTAAACTCTGTGCAACTTATTGAGCAGATGTGCTAATATGTTTCACCTGGAGGATAATAACAATGGTGGAAAAATCCTAAAGCCTTATTTAAATATGGACCAAGCCATATCAAAAATATCATAGAGGTCTGATGGTTGGCTGTTATGACTTGAACCACCTAGCAATGACCTAGCAATGGTATTGTAACCACTCAGAACACTTTAGCAACTGCAAAGCAATGCCATAACAACCAGTCACAACACCTTATTGCACTGTCACTGGACAACGATGAAATACCCAAATCGTGTTTTAGTATGTAAAAAAAAAACTGCAGTAAAAGTGTCTTTCTACTACCCTGGGTAAGACAGAATCTCACGCTGGAGTTGTCTATAGACAGAAACCTTCCCCTTCTCACTTCACTCCCATGTCAATTAATCAACAGCTTTCCACTGTAGGCACATACACACGTATAGACACAAAAGCATATACAAACTCATTCCTGGGTTTCTATGAATGGTACACACTGAATCTGCTGTCTGTCCCTCTCTCTTTGAAGTGTGTGTTGAACTGAGCAGGTAAGTGGGGCTGGGTAACCTGATCTCCCCTCATCTCTCCCAGGGGCTTTTTTTACCGCACCCACACACGGCTTCCATTGTTCGACAGCATGAATATTTCCACATCCCACTGTTTCCTGGACCCCTCCGTTACCTGCCGGCACATTCCTGCATCCTGCCGTTAGCTTTCCCAGGCATCTCAGCATCTGATGAGATCACAAACATGGACTGCTTCTATTGTTTACATGCAGACAAATATCTAAACATGTTTGGGGAACTTTATGTTAGTAGGCCTCAATGTCATGACATTTTGTGAAAGATACATTACATCAGGATCATCCAAAGCAACTTTGCATGAAAAGTATAATTTGCAGTCTTGCATTTCCTGGGAATGAAACCCATGACTTAACAAACCCATGAGGTAGAGGATTGCTTATTATTGGACATGTCAAAATGGACATGTACCAGTGTCTAATCTCACAAAAACTTTGGAGTATAAACACCATGATACATAATATGATAATACCATGATATCTGATACCATAACTGTTCCATGGGACTGCCACATTGCTGAGTCTTAATGTCTCTGTTAAAGAGTTTAAGAGGGTGTAAATCTCCTTTTATAAACAGCAAAACCTACCATGGGAACTAATTTGTGCACCTGTAACTACATAACCCCAGAAGTTACAGCTCAGCTGAAGTGGAAGTTTCAGGTAATGGAAATTAAGTGGCAGAAATCATGGGCTGAAATCCGGCATTTTCATTAGGGCTCTTGTCAAGCTGTGAAAAACCCCTGTGAGCATTATATGGCAGGTGATAAAGAGAGATTTAGAGGTGGACAGCCAACATTTACACTTTATTCTTAATCCATGGAACTCATTCCAGAAATCATGCTACACTCAAAAATTCTTGATCTATTATTATAATAATGCATTTTTTATTTCATTTTGCAGTTATACCTTTTAAAAATCTACCGTTAACTATAGTAAAATAAAACTTAGATCACACAGTATAACCGGCATCAGGGTTGCCAGGTCCAAGTAAATTTCCGAGCCCAAAGTTGACTCAAAAAAGCACTGAAACGTACATTGGCCCACAAAGGGAATTAAAGTTTTAAATTATATTTGGTATGCATTATGAAAAGGAGTCCATTTTTTTTAAATGTCCACAAAAAAACATGGCAACCATGGTACATTATAAAAATACCCATAAAACGCAATCCGCAATGTAATATTTTTCAGATTGCTGACTGTACTTGACCGGAACAAAATGCATTCGCTCTATATGATTTCCAGTTCCAGTAGCGTTTACTTTCCACTGAATGAATTGTAGCTGGTGGTTGCTAAAGTTTGGGTTCACCCCACTCTGACACACCTAACCTGATCTACCCACAGCCATGTAAAAGGGCCCCTCTGTAAGGGAAGTAGGGACAGATGTCAGCATTTAGAGTCTGACTGCTCCTCCAACAGCATTTCATGAAGCTGGTGAGATCAATTACTCTGGAAAAGCCCTTGCTCACATCCACCGATCCCACAATACTGTCTACCCCCGAAATAGGTCTGTTCAGCCCTGCACTGCTGATAAAGTCCCTCCCTAATGCTGGAGGAGGGGTGAAGCTCCCCAGGGGCATCCCCTTATGCCAGGCAGGGTGGTCCTGTTTAGCCTAACCTCTTTGGGGCTCTAAGGTCAAAGGTTCTGGCAGCGCTGTGTGGGAAACGTGCAGCGATGGTGGTTGTAGGAGGGGAGCCGACCTCTCGACTTCCCCCATGCAACCCTTAGTATGTTGGACTGAATGATTGCTGGAGCTTTCAGCGAGGATAGACTGAGATATGCATCGGTTAGTGCTGTGGTTAGTGGTTTGGTGCCGGTCTAGCTGGTGTACCAGCATAGCAATACTATTCACCAGCAAAAAATAAGTTAGTAAAACTGGTAAACCGGCATTGCATTTTTAAGGAAGGTGGTTGATCATAGAAGGCCTGCTGGTTAAGCATTCTGTACTGTATATAACCTTGAATGAGCAGGTACCCCACATGGGTCACCTCAGACCAAAACTATATTTTCACCACTTTTCTTGTAGCTTAAAAAGTTGAGTTATGCATTATTGATGCCAATGTCATGGGTCTGATTCCCAGGGAATGCACTGATGTACACCTTGAATGCAATGTAAGTTACCTTGGACAATAGTGTCTACCAAATGCATAAACATGAACTACAAGTACCAATTAAAGTATCTGTATTTCACACATACACTAATGACCTATGAGTTAGGTCAACCATTATTTTTGACCTTATGCATCATTTATGACCTTATGTCATGCTCATTCATGGAGACTTTCATTTGAAAAATTGCAGTTATGGTTAACCTTGGGTTAAAGATTTTATTTTCACAGCACAGCACAAAACTCTTCTGGAACAGAGCAACTGGTTATTTAACTGGTGCTACCTAACTTTAGATATCTTTGACCACTATGCCACAACACTTAGAGATATTGACAGCTATGGGCAGGTCCTCTGATGTTTGGAAGGTGAGGTAGATTTCCCAAGGCATCTTTTGTCGCATGTACAGACAGCTTCCAATGGGGCCAAGGTTAAGTCCTGAACAATCAGAGGCACAATTTATGTGGACTTGTAGTTTCTGTAATGTACTATGGATTGATTCACATGTGTCTGTGAATCCACAAGATGCTGGCTGTCCTATTTGTCATTTTGTGATTCAAAGGAAGCTCATGCACATCCCTTTGTAGACTCAAGTGGATTACTACCCAGTAGTTCTGGAGTTCTCAACTCTGGCCCTCGAGGTCCACTTTCCTGTAGAGTTCAGCTCCAGCCATACTCAAACACACATGAACAAGCTTACCAAGTTCTTCAGGATCACTAAAAAGTTACAGGCAGGTGAGTTTGATCAAGGTTGGAGCTAAACTCTGTAGGAGAGTTGTTGAGAACCCTTGTAGTGGTGTATGTGGCATTATGTCACACAAGTTTTGACTTAAGTGTTGAAGGTGGCATTTGGGACAGGCCAAAAGATTACAGGTCTTTAATGGCCTATTAGGGACTCTTCTAATGCTGTAATGTCAGTCCAGTTTTTCAATGTTTCATTGTTTTACTGTTATCAAAGAATGCTGGGCAAGGGATTTTCCATTTTCCAAAGTTAGGACACAATGTGTATGTGCTTGTTGGCAACCACTCATGTTGTTTTGTTTGTGGGTTCGAGGAGCCAGATGAACAGGTGAGTAAGCTCTTTGTTCTTGAGTTGTTAAAAATTTCTACACATGTTGTAGTACTCCTCTTCTGCCTTGGGCAAGAAGTTTATGAACTGAAAATGAAGGCACAGCAGATGTTCCAGGCCTCCCTTGCTCTCCGTAGTTTGAGTTGGTCTGTTTACATCAAACAAATCCCTAAAATTAATTATTGACAGCTCTTGAGAATTTCAGAGCAGGTTTCAAAGAAGAAACATAACATTGACCATTGACAGAGCTTTGTAATTTTGGTAGATGGTTGTTGGTATACGTATATGATTCACATTTTTTTGCGTTTAAACCCTCCAGAATGTCTTGCCCCATGGGCCTCCGTTGTAAAATACATTACATTAAATGTGTTGTTTTGTATTTTGAATTTTCTTATGTGGTAGTTGACAGCATGACATAAGCTGTGGAGCTCTTAGCCTTGTGTCCAGCGCTGAAACGTTGTCTGATTACACTCTGGGCGACCTGATTTCAAGTCCTGGCTAGTGAGGCTTTTCAGATCATGTCCCCCTCTCTCACCCACTTAACATCCTGTCCTGTCCCAGTAAAATAATCTTAAAAAGATGGAAAAGTTAAATGATTTTAACCTCAGATTAAAGCATTAAACAAAAATATCAATTTTGTCACCAGTTTCTTGTATTGTCATAATGTACCAAATGCATCATTGTAGCATTGAGTAATTATAGAATAATTAAACAAACCTTTTTCAAATTGAGCACACATGGTGACATTAGAATTAGAGAAGAAAAAAGATTGTCTCATGTGAGTCTGAAAGGATTTGCTTCACTTCCAAATCACTTAAGACCGAAGACAAACAGATTATTGCAAAACACACACAGAGCAATAACAAAAGAGAGCCGATACATGGCACGTGATGACACAGGAAAACACTTTATTGCCTTGTTATCAAGGAACAAACTTCCATGACCTCCCACTTTGATCTCAATGATGGGGGAAAAAGCAGTTTGGCATAGGAGTGAGTTTCCCAGTGCTGATATTGAACAGATGAAGAAGGTATATTATGGAAAATGGAACATTGTGTACATGTTATCAATTGTTTAAACGGGTAAAGACAGTCATGAAGGATCGTTGAAATGAAGATGATTGCTGGGCTTATTTCTCACACGCGCGCGCACACACACACACACACACACACACACACACACATACACACACACGCGCGCACACACACACACACATACACACACACACACACACACACACACACACACACACACACACACACACACACGCGCACACACACACACACACATACACACACACACGCGCACACACACACACACACACACACACACAAAACCCCTTGAAAAATAATCTAGGTGTTGTACTTTGCAAAATATCAAAGTCACAATTTTTTTTACAGATTTTCTTAACGTATTTATTACATTAAAAGAGCTTCTATGGCCTGAGGGATAAGCACCAACTGAGATGTATGAATTTAGACATTCCACTGCTAAGACTCAATCTGCTGTGGTTCAGACATGCTGAGGAGGCAACATATATCACATGATGTCAAAATTAATGGGGGATCCTTTTAAGTGGGGAGGATACACATGATACACAACACAGAGCTAGTTGTGCTGAATACAACATGTTCAGTTCAGTTCTTGCAGACTGATCTGATGAGAAAACTTGTGGAGGAATTATTTGTCTCCCTAGCATTAGCCAAACTAATGTTAGCATCACCTAGCACATTTGCACCCTTAAATGGAAGTTGTTAGTATAATTGAAATCTAAATGCTGACCAAGTATATGGACATTTTGGGGATTCAACATGAATAGTTTGTTGTGAAAACCTCTCTATATCTTTTATTATTTTGTTAATAGCTTTGAACTTGGGTGTGAACTAAATCTTTTATATTCTGGTACTTATTTTTGGCCCCACATTTGCATACCTTTTTATCTAAACCATTTGTATTACATTTTATCAGCTCTTGCATTCCTTGGGAATCAAACCTTGACCATGACCTTGGTGTTGTTGCCATTCTCTACTGTTTGAACTACAGGAACACAGTAGGCATAGCCTAAATGGATTTTTCAGTTTATTGTTTGCAAGACCACAAGTCCAAAAGCTTAGCAAACTAATAGGACATCTGAATAGCATGCAATTTTAAGGTCTCCTCACAAATTATGTAACCTCTTAATATGAATAGTGATTGTATTAGCAAGCATCACTATTTACTGTTGACTATTTAATGGAGAAGAGCATAGAGCCATCTGTTGACACTCCAGATGGAGAGGTATATGTCAACAGGGGAGTAATGCATTACACATTTCTTTGCATTGTATTGTGCATGTGCCTCTAGGGTCACCATGAGGGTTCATCATGCTCTGCATGGGGTTATTAGTCTACTTTTTTCCAGCCATTGTGTCTGGTGTGAATGTGTTGCAGACAATAGGAGATACTATATCCAAGTGTGTGAAACAGTCAGGGAGTAACTGTGGTCGTAATCTGAGCTAGCATGTGTGCATCTTACAAATTCCGTTCATTTATTTTCCTGCTCTCCTCATTAGTCTGTGCTGACTCACTGTTCATTGAATATGTGTAATTACAGTGCCGCCTAATAGGCGACTGAGGCAGTTCCTTTTATTTGAACTGGCACTAATAGAGATGTAGCAGTGGGTCAGGTTTGCAGTTTAAAGGGTGTGGACATACACACCTAGCTTAGCCAAGGAGGGTCAGGCGGCAGCTAATCCAGCTTGTGCTCCTAATGATAGGCCTTTGATTTCCATTGTGTCCCCATCATCACCGAAGCCCTCAGGGAGGGAAAACAAATCTAATCCTAAAGCATTTAGCTTTATTAAATTAAGACTTTCAGGTTAATTTGTCAACTCAAAAGCACAGAGCCTCAAAACCAATTCATAGAGGGAAAAATTCAGCTTTTAATTGATTTTAAGATTACAGTGTTAAATGGAAATGTCAGGATTCAAGTTATGCTAATATTTGTTTGGGAGCCCTTGTGTCGCAAAGGGAAACTTTTTAGGGATAAACAGCCAATTGAGCATTTTTAAACAGTGTAATGTTCATGTGTCTAAGTAAACACAATACAAAATAAAAAAAAATTTCAAAGTAAATAATTTTCAGTTAACCTGACAAGCGAACTGATTCCAATCGAGTTAGCATGTTGCTAAGCTAACTAGCCTACGCAGTAACAATAAACATACATAACACGTGGCCCTTGGATAAAATAATCCATTCCTCTTCAGGAACTTGAGCTGAGTCTGAGGATGCTTTGGGAACGCCCTTCAGCGTGACCAGCTCTGAACCACATGTGTAATTAGTCCAGTGGATGGGCGAGACGTCATAGGCGGATGACGTCAGAGACCAGGAAGCTTAAAAGCACGTGCGGCGAGGCCGGCATTTAGCTTCTCTCATTCAGCAAGTGCTCTGTGTCAGTTGCTATCCATTTGTGAGTCTTATTTAGTGTTGTTTGTCCACTGATAAGCTCCGTTATGTCAAAACTTCAGTCAAGAGAAGTTTTTTGGGTAAGACCAGGCAGCGTTCAGGCTGTGTGTTTTTCCCTGTCCATGAAAGAAAAAGATATTGTGGTAGGGACACATGCAGCTTGTGTGTTGTCTGCTGTGCTTGCGGTTTTTGCTTTTGTATCCAGTGGAAGGAGTGTAGACGAGCAAGTCCCTATCTTCTTCCTCAACCACCAGATCCAGCTCACTTTTCCTTATCATAGGAAGCTCTTGAGGTTTGCTTTTGGGGGCAAAAGCCTACCAATACTGGTTCTTCCTCTGGCCTTGCACTCTCACCCCACACTTTCATGACTCAACTACATTGACGATTGGTTGATATTAGCTTTATCAGAGTAGATGGCGGTTCAGCATCGAGGTGTTGTTTTCACTTACACGAAAGACCTGGGTTTAAGACTTAATGCCAAGAAAAGTGTGCTTTCTCCAGTACAGGGAACCACTTATCTGGGCGTGGTGTGGGATTCGACCATGATGCAGGCACATATCACATATTCCCATTCAAGGGAACGAGACGCTGTGTCTCAGGGCCATACTTCAGCATCCCTGCCGGCGCTTGCTTCATTCCTGAGGCTAAATGTCGGCCTCGCCGCACATGCTTTTAAGCTTCCTGCTCACCCATCCATTGGACTAATTACACACGTAGTTGTCACGCTGAAGGGCATTCCCAAAGTGTTCTCCGACGCAGCATCTCATTCCTTCGAGGAACCATAGTTACATGCCTAACCTGAGATGCTTTTAATTAGACTGACATATTTTGTTTTTCAGAAATATTCAAATAAAGGACATTTGTAACTTTATGCTGTCTCAAGCCAAGTTGGGCATTCATTATTATGGCATGTCACGTTGAAAACATAACACAGAAGTAACCTTAACTAAAAATTTATTTTGTGAACAACCTAAATAATTAATTCATAATTCAAAATGATGAAATGTATTCATTTCTATGACTTATTTACATAGCACAAAACTATTAACTATTAACATCAACAACAAAACCATTGATCACAAATCACTGCAGACTTTCTGCTCATTGATCTCTATATTATATGACTATCTATATTGTAGCTCAATATTTCCACAGTGTTAGCATTAGCAATATCCCTATTCATTCACCATTCCTGTGCTCGTAATTTATAATGACTTTCACAATGAGACGTCCTATAGCATTATAATGCTCACTGTAATGTTTATCTGCCATCTTGGATTTTTAACAGCTTTTATTGTCACAATTTATTTTGGGACTGGCTGTCCAGCAACAGACACGTATGCGATTTGAAATGGCCAAAGGAAAGTATAGGAAGTATTACGAGTAACAAAGAGCAGAGGGGGTCAGTTAAAAAACGTTGGTACATGAAGAACTCACACAACTCTTATTTAGGCAAAATAATAGGGCCAGCACAATAACACATCCGCAGTTGCTATTTTGTCTAATAACAGCAACACCACTGAGGCATAAACACACCAGTTATTGCCCAAAGGAGAAAAAAAGGAGAAAAAGAAAGATTTGGAGAGTGAGACAGGGAGGAACCACCAGGTAGACAATGTTCACGTGTCTTTGAATGGATGATGGGATGGAAAGAATAAATGCCCAGTCAGAGGGGGTTGGAAGGGGAAGGGGGACTACAAACACCACTCAGATTAAGAATAAAGTGACTGTACTGCTGCAGGTGTGCTGCACCTGGTATTATGTCATCAGTATTGTGTAGACTCAGGCCTCAGGACCTGTGAAACCTATTTGTGACACAAACCTTTCTTTCATCAGCCAGAAACTAAAGGGACATTCAGGAAGAGGTCAATAGTAGATTGTTGCTGCATCATAAAGGTGTGTGCTCATACAATGTATTATGTAGTTGTCTTATACAGGAATATTATCATATATATATATATATATATATATATATTTTTTTTTTTTTTTTTTTTTTTTTTTTTTTATAAATATGGATACCACAAAGGAAACTTTTATTTTTGATTTATAAAAAAAAAAAACTATTTTTAATTAAAAATATTATTATTATTATTATCATCATTATTATTATTATTATTTTAAAGTATGAGAATGTTGAGAAATATCAGAGATATTACATCAGTTTTTTTTCCTTGCATGTTTTGTACCTTTTTAGTTTTATCATTTTATTTAATTTTTTAATTTTGTTTTATTTTTGTATTAATTTTTTTTGTGTGTGTGTGAGACTGGTGTTGTGCAAATAATAATTTAAAAAAATGTAAGGCGGTTGAGATATATAAAATTGTTATATGCATGTTTTTATGATAAGTTTTTTTTTTCAACGGTTTAGTAATTTTTACTTTGTTTTATTTTATTTTAAGTTTGACATTCTTTAGAACTACGGGAAATATCATTGTCTGGAAATGTTCTATCTTGTTTTATTTTGTCATATATTATTTTGATTTATGTTTAGAAATATCATAAATATGCTGCAAAAAAAATCTTTTTCTGTATAATTTGATCCTTTTATCACTTATGTTACATTCTTTACGTTATGTTTTGCTTTTTGTTCTTTGTGTGAAACTGGTGTTGCACATATCCTTACAAGTATAGTACAACCTGAAATTACCCACATGGTGGGAGACAACGGAGAAAAAGAAATAATAAAACAACATAGTATAAAAAATATATAAATCTTTATACTAAATAATGTGTCAGTTAATTGCAAAACCATTACTAAGAGAATTCATTTTCAAGTTAAAGAGAGAAAATATCATTTTGACAGAAGTCAAAAGAAGAGTCCCACCATGATAGAAGTACAAATGTGTGTGTCTGGTGTGTAAGTGTGTGGAAGTGCAGGTGTGTAATGTCTGTATGGATTAATGGACAGCATCATTCCTCACAGTCACTGACATCATCCTGACATCACTGAAGGCTATACTGTTTCCATTTGTCCTGATTCATGCTGGAACAAGCTGCAGTGGAGATCTGTGAGTGGTGTCTATGCTACTGAGTTTAAACCCAAGCATTAATGACCCAGGTGCATACTAACAAACATAAACTACATTACATCCAACCGTCCTTCCAGCAAGGATTAGCATCAACAAACGATGGTGGTCTAGAGAGGATTTTCAACTTTTCCTGTATTTTCTGTCAAAAACACCCCCTCTACTTCCCCAATTACTCTTTAGGGTACATGCAGTTTGCGGCGCAGCTGTCAGAGCGGTTGAGCAATGCGTTGAGAGATGTCTTACATTAGATTCCACATCACTGTCCACATGTGCCAGACAATAAATGTTAGAAATGAAAGAAATGGGCTATAAAGTGAACTCAGACATGAATGTTAAACCTGTTTGCTGTCAGCACTCTGTTTTGATAGATACTTTAATTTGGAGAACTTGCAACACGATCTCTTTCTCTCGCATGAATTCCAAACATTTCCCTGTGACATCACTCACAGATTCCTCGACATGTTGTGTCTAGTCGACTTTTTGTACCGCCAAAAGTTCATGTTGCAGAACTCTTGGCAATATTCATTGCTAATTTGCATTGTTTCCAGAGACTATGACAATTTCCACAATCTTGAAACCTTTCTTATGTGTTTTGGAAATGAATATGCTTGGGTATAAATCACTTGGCTTCCTTATAATTTGCAGTTGTTTTATGTTGTGCTCACGTTCTTCTGGGTATTGTTGACTCGTGGAGAGGGCTGGACTGATAAGAGAAATGCACTGTCATCAGTTTTATGGCCCTTCCTTTAGTCACTCTCTTCCTCTTCTTTTGTGTTCTCAAGCATCGGTTGTTTTCAGAGCCTTTTTTGGCACAAAACACAATGGAAGAAAAGGCATTTCTGTCATTTCCTTATTTTGGTCCAGGGTGTTTTAAAAATAAGTATTCTGTCATCTACTCCTCCTCATGTTTCTAAAAACAAAGTTTTATTTGGTTTGGAATATCACACACATCATTATTTTATTTTTATTTTATTTTTTTGACAGCAAATCATTTCAATTTGCAGTTCACTGTTTTCATTGTAATGAGAGTTGAGACCTAGAAAAGTGAATGCAAAGCTGCGAAGTTCAATGAAAACATGTAATGTGCAAATTAAGGTTGCACTGTTACTTTTAATTTGCATGTTTAATTTTTTTTTTTATTATTATAATTTACACTGCTGCTCAAAAATCAGAAGGATTTACTCAAATTAATAAAATGGTGCATTAGATTGATCAAAAGAGACATTTATAATGTTACTAAAGATTTCCATCTCAAATTATATTCTTTTAACGTTCTATTCAACAAAGAAAAATGTATCATTGTACACATTGAAAATAATAAGAAATGTTTCTTGATCAGAAAATCTGACTATATAGATCATGTGACACTGAAGACTGGAGTAATGATGCTGAAAATTAACATAGAAATCAGTTATTTTAAATGGTAATATTTCACAATATTACTGTTTTAACTGTAATTGTATAAATGCTGTTTTCTTTCCAACCCCAAACTTTCGAGCGGATTATTGAATACAGTATACAATACTTACTTTTAGCATTTTAAATTTTTAATTAATGGCCTATACCTGGCTATAACCCTTTCTGATTCTGAAAATAAATAAAAAAAAAATAAAAATAAAAATAAATAAATGATTCATAATTATTTTTTCCATTCAAATTCATCTGAAAAGCATGTAATAGCCTGTTGCCATGAGTTTGGCTGGTTGCAATGATGTTCCTGGATCAACTTCTTTTGATGATCCTTGATCAACATTATTGTCCAAAAATATAAATTTAGCCCAATCCCTACCCCTAAACCTAACCCTACCCATATTATATTTCTTAAATCAGTGGGAAATGGTAGCTGATTAACAAGACTGTAGAAGCACCTAACCCTGATTGTAAGCCTAAAACAGATATTTGCTGAAAAATTATCTCTCAATTCTGATTGGTTGATTTGAATGTTGTTCCAGGATCAACAAGGATGTTTATCCAGGAACATGTTGTACTTGGTGAAATAACACTCACCATAATAGCCTTGTTCTTCTCTATTTCAATCTCTTCACCTAATTATTGTATGTACACTTCTTCTCTTCACCTTGGCTCCTTTTACTTTTACTAACTCAGGAAATCCATGTGAAATAACTTGGCAACTTGGCGGCGTGTTTGCAAAGCACTAGAAAAAACAGTAACCAGCTATAGCCAAAACATCTCCCAGGATGTATCTTTATATCCGCTCTCCCACTCTTGCTTCCCAAGGCAGTGGAGCATGCTCGCAGCAGACAGATAGCAGAGAGAAGTGTGTGTGTGTGTGTGTGTGTGTTTGGGGCTCTAGAGGTTGCACTCCTTCCAGCCATTAGCTCAATGCTGCTCGCAGAAGGTCAGATAAAGATCAGAAGCTGGCAGGAGGTCAAAGTGCTCTTTCCAGGACAAGACTCGACTCGTCCCCCGGTCCTGACCGAGCATCCCAGCACCTCCAGGGCCCAGTTCACCCTTGTTGGCTTCTCAACACATAACCGTTTGTTCAGCCTGTTTCAGTTTGTTGAAGCTGGGACCCCTGAAGCTTGGCCGTTGGGCGTTTGGACATCTGGAGCAATCCATTCGAAACAAATTAGCTTCTTGTCAAAGTGAATCAGTGAGTAGTTAACAGATAACACTCCATTCTTAAACCCAAACAGGCACATTACCAAGGTTTAACTGACTTCCAGTGTCGGCCTGTCAGAGCAGACAAAGGAAACAGAGCGTCCTAAATATGTATTTAAATAAGGTCATAAATTTATACATACATGGCTCAAGTCGAAACTAAATAATTGCAACAACTAAAGCATGAAAATGAACTGTTTAATTAAATCTACCTTTTGCAAATTCATATAAATATGCATAGCATATGTGCCACCATCACCAAAGCTGCTTGTGATGAACTTTCATCACTTCATCATTTATTCATCTTCGGCTTATAATTAATAATACAAATCGGATTTTAGTATTACAGTATTTTGGTTATATATACATTATATAAATGAATACAGTATGCAAGTTTTAACATGTAATTTTAGGTTTAATCTGTAAGATTTGAATTAAGATTTTTTTTTTTACTAATATTTTTTATAGTGTTGATTTATAGTGTGCAACATTTTAGCACATTTTTGGGTAATTTCAGTTAAAACACTCCATAGACTCGATATTAAAAACTTGCAAAAGATTGTCTGATATGATTAACGTTCATTTTTCTGCTACTTCATTTTTAACACAACTATCCTACTGTTATATCATGTTTTTGTGTTATTTAAGCCCTAAGGCCTGAAAGGCCTTGATAAGACAAATGCCTTGAATAGATTTCAAATATACTACATTATCTATGTTCTTGTCCTTGTCCTTGAAATACAATAGATCAAATGTGTTCGTGCTATTTTTGCAAGAGAAAACAATTGAATGAAGTGCTTGCGTCAGTCTCCACTGTATTGAAATTGTCCCTTCAAATGCACGCTTGTCTCTAAGGACTGACAAGTCTCTGAAAACTACCCACAGAAGGGTTAAAAAACACACACACAATGCTTTAAGCTTGATTTATAAATGCATCTGCACTCCATGTTTATTTTAACCCTTCTCATTCTTCTATACTGAATAAAAAAGAGGATATTGAAGAGAATACTTTGCATTTCACTTCACTTCTCCCTCTCAAAACCTGCTTAGTTTAGTCTTATTTATTTGCTAGCCATATAGAGGGAGCTAGTACAGCAAAAGCACTCAGGAAAAAAAAGAGACCATGTTTCTCTACTATGCTATAGCGTAGTATGCAGAGACAGCTATGATTAAGCCATTTAGCTGGACTGGTAAACTCTGTGGAGCTTTCAATACAGGAGTTTGAGGTGGTTATGTTTGGCCGTCCAATGGCAGATGACGAAGTGTTCTCAAAACAGAGAGCTTTAATTAAGTGAGCCTTTAATATCTCCATCCAAACCTATCGTGCTCATGTAGAGAGAATTTGCTAAACAAAGAGTCCTTGTAACTTGACCCTAGAAGGTGACTCATTATTATGTGGGAAAGTTTTGTGTTTTCAGACCCTCATGTGTGCACTGCAGCACTGACTCATGTGTTTATCATTAAAGAGTTCACTAGTTCTGCAGTCATGTTATTTTTCCTGGGACACGTTCATTAAAAGGAGAAAGCAAGAGATTTATTTTATACAGGACTGAACTCTGCCCCCTAATGGCTGAGCCTTCACTAGACGTTGAACTGATTTGGCCACGCCCACAGAACTAAAGGGATACTCCACACCAAAATGCTAATTTTGTCATTAATCACTTACCCCCATGTCATTCCAAACCTGCTTTGTTCGTCTTCGGAACACAATTTAAGATACTTTGGATGAAAACCCGGGAGGCTTGTGAATGTCCCATTAACTGCAAAAGTAAATTACACTGTCAAAATACAGAAAAGTATTAAAGACATCGTCAGAATAGTCAGATTCTGTCATCAGTGGTTCATCACATGTTATGAAGCACGACAATACTTTTTAATTTAATTTAAATTTTGTGTGCAAATAAAACAAAAATAACGACTTTATTCAACAATTTGTCTCCTCTATGTCACTCCATTTTGGAGAATATGAGCCTTTATGAGCATATTTATGAGCCTTTATGAGCCAATATGAAAATATTTCTTTTCCCGAATACCAAAATACTTATAACAACCAACCTAATAAAAATTCTGAGAAAATTTAACTAGCTAACTAGCTTTATGCACGACTCTCTGAATATTTCACACAATTTGAAACATAATAAAAACAGCCTAGTGCGAAAACGGCAGCGCCTTCAGACCGTGAAGCATGGGGTATGAAGAAACACCCTCTTTTTCTGCCTCTTTCACTCAAAGTTTAGACCGTATCAAGAAAACATCCGTGCTCCATACGGCAGGTTCTCCCCACTCCCTTTAATCTCTGCATGGCAGAAAAAAAACTTTCAAAAAATGTGCTGGGAATCTGTCTTGGGAGAACAAAGGCAGGGAGGAAATGATGTAGATAGTGGCAGAGGGATCTGTATTTTATCACCTGTGAGCCATGGGCTTTGAAGATGTGTGCACTGGGCCCCTCAGAGTGTGCATGAAGGAATGTGTGGACAGAAGAGAATGAAGATGACAATATCTCACACTTCAAAAAGAATGGAATCAGCAGTGCTAAAGACTTGCAATTAACACTTACAAGCATATTCTTGGCTGATCAATGTCTTGTAAAATTAACGTATATGCATAAATTAAATGAATAATATTAATAATAACAATAATAATTTAATAAAGTGAATATTTTAAACTGTGATCACAATTCTTTTTCACCATTTCTAATCACATCTGAGCTTTTTTGCAGTTTCATTAAAAAGCCTGCTGAATATTTCTGCATGTATAAAAATATGCAGGATTTAGATGCATGGAGTTTGACTGCCACCGCGTGTTCAGACTGTAAACTATCGGGTATATAGGTTTCTAAATAGCCTACTAAGCAAGAATATGTCTAAATAAGTTGTGTAACGAATATAAGATATTTTATATATGCTAATGTATCTTTAAAAGACATTGACTGTTTTCAAAAACATTGTTTATGTTTAACATCTTTAGGTGAAGTACACGCGCGCGCGCGCGTGTGTGTGAAACATAAAAATATAAAAATATTGTTCATATAAAAATGAAGCCTATTTATGTCCAGAGTTTACGCGTAATATATTTTCATCTATTAGTTTTGATTATTAGTTTATTCGATTTCTATTAGTAAAAATTGGTTTTCATTATAAAATAATCGTGCTTGCTCACCTGAAAATGATTGTCAATTTCTCATTTCTAAAACAATTTTTTATTTCTTTACTTTGATCCTTTGAATCGTGACCGGTTTCGTAAAATTAACCCATGTGGCAGATTTGCGTCATGACATCAGTTCGGTGTTCGTTGTGCACGCGCAGGTTTACGTTGTAAAACAGGAAACTGTGAGAGGCATTAGCAGCATTTAGCCTGTTGGCTACCAGCACTGCACACAGAAGCGAAATCAGAGTAAAGCGTTTATCTGAAGAAGGGAATAAAGAGTATCGTCTGGCCGGTTGATTGGTTTCATCGGTGGAACCGTCATGTCAGAGACGTACGGTAAAGACAGCTCATTTGTGTTGAGTGCTGGCGCGTGCCGTATCAACAGCATCATCAGGCAGACGATTTCAGACTCCAAACCTTTATTTTTTACACGAATAGCCATTAGTACACAATATTGAAACAATATACCCTTAGAGCCACTACTGTAATTCTTGCCTGATTAGGCTGTGTTTAAATATGTATTTAGTTGGTTAATTTCAACACTCTCAGATGGGCCTGTCAGATCAGATGCCCGCTCGAGGTTTTTGCACAGGTGGTGATGATGATGATGATGATGATGATCTCTAAAATAATATAACATTACAATGTAAAATAATAAAGTGTACGTAAATATGTATGTGTTTACTAGACACGAGCTGATAAACTGATTTGATAATTGATAATAATTCCATAAACCAATATGTGCACGCTGTAAAACTCATTTCCTGTCTAACTTAGAACTGCTGTGCGGGTTTTGGGGGGGGGGGGGGGTTCTTGTAGCATACACAAATAGTGTCCTACTACCCGACAGGTAGGTGTCCCGAGGAATCTCACGTGTGTTTGACAGTTCTAGTCTCTGTAAACGGTTAACAGTAAAGGTGAGGGGCGTGGTCTGCTCTGTTTTAGCCAATCAAAAACGTTCTCTACCTGTTTCTCAATTTAAGGTGAATTCTAACTTTTTTTTTCAGAATTGCGAGTATATACGGTGTCTTTTGATTCTGACTTCATAACAACTGCAAGTTATAAACCCAGAAGAGATATAAACTTGCAATTTTCAAGAAAGTTGTTGAGTTGAAATCTCACAATTTTCAAGAAAGTTGTTGAGTTGAAATCTCACAATTCTGATTTCTTTTCTCAGAATTGTGAGATTTAAACTCAACAACTTTCTAAATCTAAAAGATCTAAAACGCATCTCCGAGAAATCAAGTCAGAACGGTATAAACTCATAATTCTTCTAAGACTTTTTTTCTCAAAGTTGCAAGTTTGTACACCAAAATCAAAAAAACAAAAAAAAAACCAAATCAGATTTGGGAGATGTGAACTTCGCTAATTATTTCTTTTTAGCAAAAAGTCGCAATTACCTTTTTATATAATATATATTCAGTGGCCGGAAAAATACTTCCATAGTCTGTCGACTTTTTCTGCAATATTAGGTAAAATTACTTACTTATTCACTAAATGGATTCATTTAAAGTACTGAGTTGACTGAAACAAGTCATATATATTCAAATATGTTTTGTCATAAATCTCTAAAGCACTTTGTTACAGATGACGACGATTCAGTTTGTTCATGAATAAGTTGTTTTGTTCGGAGGTCGGATGGATGGGTTTTTAAAGAGTGTGTCGTTGGGAGGATGATTCTGGTGAAAGTTTGCTAACATAACTTACGGCAACTTTAATAGAAACTGGACACCTGTGGTTTATGGATAGTTTGACTTTAAACATGTGACCTCCGTCATCAACATCACGCATCACTGCTCTCTGCGTGAACCGTGTCTAGCTCGGTTTCAGTTTTACACACTGAGAGAAAATCACTTCTTCACAAGCACCACTCGTCCTCGCTGTGGTGAGCTCCGATCATTTGAAAAGGAAATGTTCACAGGAAGAGGTACTGCATTGTTCTTCTCAGATGTTAGTGTAATTCCACTACTACAATTTATCACTGATATGAAAGATTTTATGAATGTTTTGCAGTGCAGTATATTATGCAATCAGAATAAAAGAGTCAACAGATAATCAAATTTGACTATTTACATTCCTAATATACTTAATATATTTTACTTTAAGAAGTCTCACATTTGGGGATGGAAACTTTTTGTAATAAATGTATTTAATACATTTTTGATTATCATTTACTTATTATTATTTTGCTTATGAATCTACTTCTATCCCTATAAAAACAGGAAAAACGTAATATAAATTTTCATTGCACCCCTAAAGTTTTAATGTTTTAATTATTATTATTATTATTATTATTATTCTGTGGCAAATAAAATAAGATATCTTGAGAAATGTCTCAGTATTTTTTGGCAATACGGTTAGATTGTTAGTTGATGGGCTCAAGTGTTTTTTATTTTTATTATTAGTGATTTTAGTCAATTTAATAATTCATTGGGTGTTCTTCAAAAGAAGATAAATGTTTGTCTTCATAATCACGGGGTAATATGTTCAGTCTCTAAAGCTTTGCTTTTAGGTTGACGTCACCAAGCCTGTCACAGAACAGCACTTTTCTTCATCCAACCAATTACTGATGGGTAAAAAAAAGGGCCGCCATTCATTTGTTTTCATTAAATAGTCTCACTCTCATTATACTAAAGGCAAATGGGTTTTGAAAGTGGTTTGATGTTGTCTTTTCAGAGCCCTAAAGTTTGAGTTTTAAATGGCATTGATACTGATGTATTTGTGCTGTTAAAATATTCATGTAGTTAATGTGGATAGTAGTTTCATGTTGCAGAATCCCGCCCCTCACTCTCATCTCTCCTTTCTCTCCTCCAACCCCCATCAATCCCCCGAGAAACTGAGTCGGTCTCATTGCACTTGGCCAACAAATCACCTTTCCATGCCAATATAGAAAGATCGACCATCTTGCCCTGGCACTGTAATTGCTCTTTTATGCTGTATTGATATCCTAGGCCAATCTCCAGGGACACACTAAACGACAATCCATCCCTCGTTCAGGACACAGCACACTGCGATCCCTACGAGAATGCTGATCGTCGTCTTAACATGACTTCATCGTAGCATTTGTCATGAGTGACATACAGTATGATTCATCTGTCCCACTAAAACAGATGACACTGAAATCATCTTTTATACTTTATTGAATATTGCTCCCCCCCCCCCCTAAATACTGCATATAATTTTTTTAGATAGCATCTGGCATGGTTTGTGTTACACAACAATAAACATGCCAAAAAGTGGGCCTGTAAAATCGATTAATCGCGATTAATCGCTTCCTAAACAAAAGTATGTTTACATAATATATGTGTGTACTGTGTATATTCATACATTACTATAAAAACACTTGCGTACATGTATAGATTTTAAAAATATATGTGGTATATGCACACGTAAATTATATAAACACAAACTTTTGTTTTGGAAGCGATTATTCGCTATTAATTTCACAGTCCTACCAAAAAGTAGTATTAAACTCACTAATTTGCATGTTTAATTGTTGTTAATTACAAAAAAAAAAATCTAAAATGACTAAATCAAAACAAAAACTCCTACAAATATGGGAAGCAGGTTAGCGCATGTTGCTATGACAAATTCATATTAAAGCAGTAGACATTGCTAACATTAATAGCACAGTGCCGTGCTTTACCCTTAAACACGCAGTGCATAAATTTATTTACATCACACCCTTTGCTTTGATAATCTCACTATAATCCATATCTCAATTCCAGTTTTATTTAGTTTTATAGACTAATTGTTGCAGTCCTATGGTGGATATGATATTTCATTATTTCAACATGGACTGTTATAGGAAGTGAAATTGAAAAGTCGTTTTTTTATCACATGATCTTTTGACTGATATTTCTGCTGAGTACGGACATTACTATTGTTTGGAAGTACTTTGGCCTGACTGTGTTACTCGTGGTGTTGTGCATCTAAACCAGCAGTTACATTAGTAAACTTAGGCCTGAAATTCAGTCCTTTTTAATATTTTGCAACACTTTTCAACACCCTTCTACTTCCCTTTAAAGTTATCATCATTATAGGGAACTGATGCATCTTGCACATGTCATATACAAGTAATTAAATCTGAAACATTAAATTGTGTACAAAAACTGATGTTTAAGGTGCTAGTATCTGTACAGACTGGCTGTAAACATTTAGCCACCAACTGCTTTTGCCTGAAGATGCTCGAGGTCATGTTGTCCACACACTCACACCAGAAATAGCACCCATTAGCTGACTGTCTGAGTCTGGACCACTTCATTTAATATGATTTATTATCCCTAAATGTCATGTTGGAGTGATTGCAGAAGTCATTTATCCATTGAAGCTCCCTACCGTTTTTACCTTCTTCCATTATGACTGAGTATTTATAATAGATCTGTCCTAAAACCTAGTCGTCTCTAAACTAAACTTTAAACCATTTGTTTTCTCTCTCTTTCAGTGTTTTTTCTACCATTGCATAAATTAAATAGTCAAAGGGTGCTTTTTACTATTTTGTCTTGCTTTAAAAAAAATACAAAATTAAAAACTACAATTTAAACATTTAACATTGAGTATTTTTTAAACATTCCACAAGCTAAAACGCCAACAATGTAACATAAAATAATTAAATGAAAATTAGTCATTAGCTGACTGCGGAGAGAATGTAACATACTCTGTACAACTTCTAAAAAAAAAAGGGCATTGAAAAGAGTGCAAAAAAGTGGATAAACCCACAAAATAAGTGTCCTAGACAAAAGCCCATTTCAAGGTGCTGAGGGTGTTGCAGCAGCCCCCGATGACAGCTGTTTCCACATTTGTTCATAAAACTACTCTAAAGATTATTTCATTGTATTTGATGTTGAATGTGGTTTGTGACTTCTGGATCACAGATGGAGTGGGTGTGCTGGGACTGGGAACAGGAAATCTCCCTTTCGCTGCTGCTGCCGTCACAATATCTTTTTCGTTCTCTCTGTGTCTTGATTAAACTTGTTGTGCTTTGCGTTTTTGCAGATGAACATTTTAGCAGAACAGTGTCTGCAAACAGCCATTTTTGCATCTTTCACAGACACTTTAAAATGTTTCCACACTGCCGACATGTTTTCTGCATTTAAACCCTACTTGAAACCCTCCTCTGTTCCAGCCGTTATGGCTGAGTGCATGTCATACCCACACATGCAAATGTTCTTACTCTGTCCTCTTCCAACACAAAGAGCTTTTGGGATGCTCTTGTCTCAAGCTGCGGCTTCTGAGCTATGACATCCTGCTTCATGTCATTGTGCCTTTAGTAAGGATGCATTTCACATGCATTTACTATTTTATTGACATGGTATTGCATTGATTAATGGCTTATAAAACTCTATAACATAATGTTGAAAGTGATGATGAGATTAGATATGGAGCATTAGTGCCGAGGAGAAGTGGTCAACCAGTAGTTTAGTGGTTATTTAACTTACATTACCATTTTATTAATGTTTTGACTGTGTTTTTGATCAAATAAATGCAGTCTTTTCCAGAAACTTCTGATATTCCTGCTGGATTCATCTTTGGCAGAATCAGGCCTACCACACAATAGAAAATATGAGCAATCTGCAGTTTCAATCAAAGTCAAAGTCACCTTTATTTATATAGCGCTTTAAACTAAATACATTGCGTCAAAGCAACTGAACAACATTCATTAGGAAAACAGTGTCAATAATGCAAAATGATAGTTAAAGGCAGTTCATCATTGGATTCAGTTATGTCATCTCTGTTCAGTTAAATAGTGTCTGTGCATTTATTTGCAATCAAGTCAATGATATCGCTGTAGATGAAGTTACCCCAACTAAGCAAGCCAGAGGCGACAGCGGCAAGGAACCGAAACTCCATCGGTGACAGAATGGAGAAAAAAACCTTGGGAGAAACCAGGCTCAGTTGGGGGGCCAGTTCTCCTCTGACCAGACGAAACCAGTAGTTCAATTCCAGGCTGCAGCAAAGTCAGATTGTGCAGAAGAATCATCTGTTTCCTGTGGTCTTGTCCTGGTGGTCCTCTGAGACAAGGTCTTTACAGGAGATCTGTATCTGGGGCTCTAGTTGTCCTGGTCTCCGCTGTCTTTCAGGGATGTAGAGGTCCTTTCTAGGTGCTGATCCAGCATCTGGTCTGGATACATACTGGATCCGGGTGACTGCAGTGACCCTCTGATCTGGATACAGACTGGATCTGGTGGCTACGGTGACCTCGGAACAAGAGAGAAACAGACTAATATTAGCGTAGATGCCATTCTTCTAATGATGTAGCAAGTACATAGGGTGTTATGTGCAGTGTTCCCGGTTCCGGTTTACCTAATTAATGCAGCCTAAAAATCCTTTAACGGATTTGGATATTAAAAGTATTTTAGTATGTTATGTGTATGCCAGGTTAAAGAGATGGGTCTTTAATCTAGATTTAAACTGCAAGAGTGTATCTGCTTCCCGAACAATGTTAGGTAGGTTATTCCAGAGCCAAATAGGAAAAGGATCTGCCGCCTGCAGTTGATTTGATATTCTAGGTATTATCAAATTGCCTGAGTTTTGAGAACGTAGCGGACGTAGAGGATTATAATGTAAAAGGAGCTCATTCAAATACTGAGGTGCTAAACCATTCAGGGCTTTATGAGTAATAAGCAATATTTTAAAATCTATACGATGCTTGA
This sequence comes from Carassius carassius, assembly GCF_963082965.1. Classification (NCBI taxonomy): domain Eukaryota; kingdom Metazoa; phylum Chordata; class Actinopteri; order Cypriniformes; family Cyprinidae; genus Carassius; species Carassius carassius. Next base: position 19,429,510 of record NC_081795.1, on the reverse strand, counting down.
TAGGGAGCCAGTGCAGTGTTGACAGGACCGGGCTAATATGGTCATACTTCCTGGTTCTAGTAAGAACTCTTGCTGCTGCATTCTGGACTAGCTGTAGTTTGTTTACTAAGCGTGCAGAACAACCACCCAATAAAGCATTACAATAATCTAACCTTGAGGTCATAAATGCATGGATTAACATTTCTGCATTTGACATTGAGAGCATAGGCCGTAATTTAGATATATTTTTGAGATGGAAAAATGCAGTTTTACAAATGTTAGAAACGTGGCTTTCTAAGGAAAGATTGCGATCAAATAGCACACCTAGGTTCCAAACTGATGACGAAGAATTGACAGAGCAACCATCAAGTCTTAGACAGTGTTCTAGGTTATTACAAGCAGAGTTTTTAGGTCCTATAATTAACACCTCTGTTTTTTTCAGAATTTAGCAGTAAGAAATTACTCGTCATCCAGTTTTTTATATCGACTATGCAATCCATTAGTTTTTCAAATTGGTGTGTTTCACCGGGCCGCGAAGAAATATAGAGCTGAGTATCATCAGCATAACAGTGAAAGCTAACACCATGTTTCCTGATGATATCTCCCAAGGGTAACATAATCATGCATGTTTAGTCGGTTACTTGGCAACTCTTCTTAGAAGAACATTGCATTTTAGTTTTCAATTTCAGATGGGTTTAATTGTTCAAAGAAATCACTCTTCAATCTGACGCTCATAAGAACGCAGATCTGTCATATAGATGGAATTTAAAGGTCACGTTTTTCGTGTTTTTTTTTTTGAAGCTTTGATTGTGTTTACAGTTTACTGTGCAATATAACATGTTGATGTTTCGCGTGTAAAAAGACACAGTATTTTTCACACAATTCACCTATCTGTATACCGCTGTTTTCACTGTCATAAAAACAGGCTGATGACTTCCTTGTTCTATAAAGTCCCTCCTTCAGAAATACGTAATGAGTTCTGATTGTGCCAGTGGTTACTGTGTTGTGATTCGACAGTAGCTGAGCGCACGCTGCCCTCCTGGAAACGCGATTGGGCTAGTTTTGAGAAGCAAGTGGGCAGGAGCCTGTGCTGGAGATGTACTTATAATCACAGGAGCGTTTTTACTGATGAGATGCGCATGAAAATCGCATTCGTTTTTTTGCACAGCCCTAACATCTAGTTAACAGAGCTAAACAGCGTTGCTCTTTGAGTAATAAGTTACAGAAACTGTTAAACGCACCAACTTAAATAATAAAATACACTTACCGGTTGTGGTCCATAAACAACGCCTTCTCCAGACAAAGAGGGAACTGCTCCATCTTTCAAGAATAATCTTTGTGGGAATCCGGCATTAAACTGGTTGAGATTGAGGAAGCTGTCCTCAGCAAAATGTGCTGCTCATAGTTTTACATGTGGATTATAATTTCCGGGAACCGAGTTAAAGATAAATTGTAACCATTGATCTCTAAGTACAGTGTCCCTGGGAAGCCCAAACAAAGATGATTGGACTCCGAGATGAAAATAACAGCGTTTCAACGACATGGCGACAAACACAAATGCAGCTCTTCCTCTTCTCTGTCAGAGCACAACAAGACCACGCCCCCTGTTTGTGAATTTATGTGGGCGGAGGTTAGTCAAAAAACTGTTTTAGTGACGTCATTACTGCAGGAACTAGAGGGATGTAGTCCACACGTGTCATTTTTTGTAGGGGAATTCTGTTAAATAAAATATCTCGCTTGACATTGAAACTTTGAGCTTTAGAATTTTACAGATATTATTTATACTCTAACAACAACATTACACACTAACTAAAGTTTAAAACATGGGATCACGAAGAACGGGACCTTTAAGTGTAATTAGGTGGCCAAGTGCTCTGAGCAACAACCAAGCAGCTGTTAAACATGTTCTCTGTGCAGTGCAACAGCGATATTGATTCTCTTTCTTTTTTCTCTCCCTCTTGGTTTTAGATTTCCTGTTTAAGTTCCTGGTGATTGGCAGCGCTGGGACTGGGAAATCATGCCTCCTTCATCAGTTCATAGAGAACAAGTGTAAGCCCATTTTCTTTTATTTATTTTCTTTATTATTGAAAAAGTTACAAAATAAAATATAAATATGAAAACTTTAATAAACTGATGTATATTTTAATAATGTTTTTAAAGAATTGCATGGGGAAAAAAAAGAGAAAAGAGAAACTGAACGTTTAAGTTAACTTTAACTGTCACCCTGTCCAGTATACGGGACGCCTACATTTACTTCACTATATTACAATTAAATCTAATCTTGACAAACTATATATCGACTCCCAAATATATATTTTATCAATGTTTTTTGTAAAAAATTATGTAGGAAAAGTAAAAGATTAATTTATGACAGGAGTGCACCCTCAAAAATCTATATTATAACAGGAGTTTTGACCTTCGTTTAAAAAAAGAATTTTTCGTTGTCTCTTTTTTTTGTCTGTCACATTTTTAGAAATCATCAAAAAATTATATCACTTCAAAACATAAAATCTCAAAATTCATCCTTTGAAACCTATTTTAAAATCAGACATTGCATTACCATGTAAATGGTACACCAAGGTCATGTTACAAAATGTTTTCATTCATGAATTTTAAAAATGTAAGTTTCAATCGTGCACTATAAAGTATATGTTCAAAAACGTGAGTGACAGTTAAGGGGTTAACTACTAAAACTAACTAATTTACTTTAAGAAAAAATATATATTTAATGTATTTAGGTTGATTTAGTGATGATGATGTTTTTTGATTTGAATAAAACCAATTAATTGTGATTGTTACCTTTTTGTTTCAGTATAAAACTGAACTTTAACTAAAGCTGAAATACAAATACAAATAAATTAAATCAAAACCATAATCTTTAAATGAACAAAAATTGATCATAAAGAGAAAATCACATTATAAAATGTTACTCAAAATAGAAAAATACATTCTAATTTATAATTTTATTTTTAAATAATAGAAAAACAACACATATGGCATCAAACTTTAATGAAATGGCCTCTTCTAACAGTTTGTCAGCTCTTCTAACCAGCCATTGTCTGTCACAGTCAAACAGGACTCCAACCACACCATCGGCGTTGAGTTTGGCTCCAGGGTTGTCAATGTTGCCGGCAAAACGGTCAAACTGCAGATCTGGGACACGGCTGGGCAGGAGCGCTTTAGGTACCTCTCTGTGATTGGCTCGTCAGGACATCCTCGCTGTTCTGTGCTGACTCTGATTGGTTGAGGTCATTCTCCGCTTGTGTCTTACAGGTCGGTGACCCGCAGTTACTATCGTGGAGCAGCAGGGGCTCTTCTCGTGTATGACATCACAAGGTAAGGCCACAGTTAAAAGATAAAGTTTGAAGTGGAATGAAAAAAATGATTCATTAAGCTGCAGGAAATGAACTAAAACAGAGGCACATAGAGAGAATGAGTGTGGCGTTGAATTGAATGAGCTGCAGGTTGGCATGCAGCTGTCTTGGTAATAGAGACGAAGACACTGGAGTAATAAAGACTGACAGCGCTGTAATAAAATGTCATCTTCTGGCGAGCGGCAGCCCTCGGTCCATTAGACGGGGTGTGAGACAGTGAGAGAGAAACCTGAACAGAGTGATGGATTGTGTGTGTTCGATGAGGATCGTCTTTCAGCACTGAACTGCTGCAGACCGTTTTCACTGCTTTACACTAAAACACATTTACCACGCTCCTTTTCGTCTGTTGCTGTGGCCACAGGCTGATGGTAACTCTGGAGACCACAGCGCACACACAGTAAGGAAACGCGAAGGACGGCATCTTGAGTCATGTATTGTAGCACTCGGAGGTCGTCACAGACATTGGCTTCTGAGAAGCTGTAGTAACAGTGAAGTATGTTAAGTGTTCGCTGTTATTCACTCACAAAGGCAGTTTCTCTGGGACTGATAATAAATGGTGGAAATCAGGGTAAATATATTGACTCAGAAAATTACACTTGGCCATTCTCTCAAAGTCAAGATATAACATAAAAAAGGTTAATTTCCTGGTATCACTCTGTACAGTTTATCTGTGTAGGGTAACCCTCTACATTGTGAGTAAATCACTTGCATATGCGACTGAATCTTTACTCTGGGTGACTAAATGATCCCTAATATTAGCCAGTGGGTTATAAATTCCAAGATTTTACTTGCCAGTGTGTGAGTTGGAGACTAATTATAAGTTTAGCTCAGAAATATTTTCACTCACCAAACTCTGACTGAGTGCTTCAGAGTTTCAAGCTCCATCAAGAGATATGTGCCTTTTTTTTTTTTTTTTTCTCAAATATTGTTCTCAAATCTGTCTAAATCTGTGTTAGTGAGCACTTCTCCTTTGCCGAGATAATCCATCCATCTCACATGTGTGGCATATCAAGATGCTGATTAGACAGCATGATTATTGCACAGGCGTGCCTTAGGCTGGCCACAATAAAAGGCCACTCTAAAATGTGCAGTTTTATCACACAGCACAATGCCACAGATGTCCCAAGTTTTGAGGGAGCATGCAGTTGACATGCTGACTGCAGGAATGTCCACCAGAGCTGTTGCCCGTTCATCGTTTCATTTCTCTACGTAAACCATCTCCAAAGGCTTTTCAGAGAATTTGGCAGTACATCAAACTGTAGAGGTCAGATGGCAGACAGCTTGTATGGCATCGTGTGGGTGAGAGATTTGCTGATGTCAATGTTGTGGATCGAGTGGCCCATGGTGGCGGTTTGGTTATGGTATGGGCAGGTGTTTCTTATGGACAACGAACACAGGTGCATTTTATTGATGGCCGTTTGAATGCACAGAGATACCGTGATGAGATCCTGAGAGCCATCATTGGGCCATTCATCCACAACCATCACCTCATGTTGCAGCATGATAATGCACGACCCCATGTTGCAAGGATCTGTACACTAGTGCTGCAACTAATGATTACTTTTTCTGTCGACTAATCTAACGATTATTTTTCGATTAGTCGACTACTCTAACGATTATTTTTATTACAATAAATAATTAATCTAATGTTCTTTTTTGATTAGCTATAATAAATCCTTTGGATAACTTTACAAAAAAATATAAGTACAACTTCTATTATAATATTTCAACCTTTATTCATTTTCAACCAATGTGATTGAAGTTTGTACAGTATATAAAAAAATAAAGAGGCAAAGAAAATTATTTTACTATGGTACATATGAGTTTACGATAGCGCTTCTAATTAAACCACAGTAGCCACAAATTTACAGTTGTCTGAGACGTCATGAATTGTTCTTTAGCATCACAAACCATAAAATGAAGTCAGGATTCTGCTATGGTTTAGCATGATTTCCAGAGATCTGGAGCTGATTCTGGGTAGCTCGGTGGTCTGTGACTGTTGTCTCGCGGCGCGCTGTCTTGTAAGGGGCCGTTCACATATTGCGTCTTTTGTGCGCTCAAGTTCGTTATTTCCAATGTAGGTGTGCGGTATGCGCGCTCATAATGGAAGCGACGCGCACGCGAAGACAGGCGCGTCCGAACGCATCGAGTTAAAAACATCTCAACTTTTCAGAATGCCGCAAGCGCACCGCGGGTCATGTGACAAGAACTAAACAATCAGTTTCATCCTTTCCCGTAACAACGTTGAAAGCTCAGCTAAGATGAGGGAACAGCTGATCGTAGCTGTATATGGATTGCCATTTTGAAATAAATGTAGTAGCAGAGCTACTGCAAGCGATTTTTAGTGCTGCAAATCCATTTATTCTTTGCTGCAATTTCCGCGTCTTCATGGAGAGAGCACGTCATGGTTGCTTAACAACCACAGACATCCCAGGGGTGCAACTGCCCGAGCGCTTTGGAAAGGAGAAAGTGGCACGACTAGCGTTTTACACGCGTTTTTAGGCGTGATATGTGAACGGCCCCTAACGGGTGTTCGAAACCCGCGCCAACACAGACTTACTTAATTTTTTATTTTATCCTTACTTCAGCCGCTACGGGTGATCATACCAATAACTTGTAATCTTTACAAGAATATCAGAATCATGCAATGAGCAAGTCTGCGTTTATTAGACACTTAATAATATTACATCAGTTTGTACTTTTAGAATCGCCTTTAGAAGTGCATAGCTATTTAGTAGTATAGTGTTTAGTAGTGTTGTACAACTAGGTTGTAGTGTAGAAAACAGAGTCTTTCAGCATTCTGCCCTGTAAGCCTGCTTCGTTTGTTTTCATAAATGGCTCCCACTTCACTGAAGACTCGTTCACTGGGCACCCGAAGACGGTGGGGGGCAAAGGAACTTTCTTGACAGACGAGCAAGAATGGGGAACCTTTTCTCATTTTGTTTCCCCCATTCAAGTGGCTTGCCCATCCTCCTATCAATCACTGATTCTGAAAGGTACTGCTGAAGCTCTCTTTCAAGGCTAGACCCACCAACTTCAGAACTAGTAGCACCAAGCAGAGTATCATACATCTCATCAATCAGTTTCTTCTGGGTTTCTTCTGTACGGGGCCTTTTTGAAACTGTGCTGGAATCATCTGACTGTGTTCCTTCAAGCCAAACTTTTGCATCCAACAGTGTGGTGTCAGATGAAAAGGCATGTGCCTTGTACCTTGAATCCAGAAGACAGGCAAGGACTGCACATTTCACCTCCTCCACTTTTGCAAACCGTGGGGTGAGACTCTACAGCATCTCCTGTCTCATTGTTTTAATCCCATGAGAGGAGGGACCTTGACTGCTAAGCAACATCTTCAGAACTTTGACAGATGGGATGATGCATGATGCTGAACTCTCATAGTGGCTCATCTCAAGAGTGACCTCCTCCACTGGAGAAAGTGTCTCAATAAGATTGCTGACAATACTCCACTGATCAGCACTCAGGCTAGTGAACCCATTATGCTCACTGGCATATATGTTCAGAGCTCTTCTCTGCTCTTGCATCCTGACCAGCATGTGCAGGGTGGAATTCCATCGGGTCGGGACAGCCTGAATGATGGCATGTGCAGGTAGCCCAAGATCCTGCTGGATCACTGCTAAACGCTGTTTATGATCCCATCATTGCTTTTGTGTTTAGAATTACTTGTCTGCGAATCCACTGATCATCAATGAAATGGCATGTGAAGCTCATTAGGGATTCAGTTGTACCGGACCAGCAGTCTGTAGTAAAAGTCAAGTTATAACCTGCGTTATCAGGCTTAAGCAGTGCTTTAACCTTCTCAACAATACTGTTGTGAATACTGGGGAACATCTCTGTGCGATAGAACTTCTCACTCTTCAGAGTATATCTTGGTTCTCCAGTTGCCATGAGTCTCTGGAAGCCTTTATTTTGAACCATGGTGAAAGGCTGATTGTCTGTAGCTATCATTTCTGTAGTCATCCTGTCCAGTGTTTTTGAGCGGACATCAGGCGTCTTCCACCATACACCATTGCATTTTCCATCTAGTGTTATTAATTATTATGTTTTGTCGGTCTAGATCATGAAATGCTTTGACAAAGTGCTGTAACTTATCTATGCATTTACACAAAACTATAAATTGGGCTACTCAACCGCGATCGCGCGTGGAGATAATAAATAATTTCCACAGAGCTGCATTTATTTAGATTTGTATTAACTAAATAATGGTTATGTAGTAAATCAAATGATTATATAATTTAGGGGGTTTAAACGAGATAATCTTGTCAAAAATTTCATGCAGTGGCCGTGCTTGAGGCTTCCTGATCATCAACCCATTCAGGTGCTGAGCAATATGAACAAGCTTTTTTTTCCGAGACTATATAAAGTTAAACAGCACTTGTCAGTTGGCATTTTATGATCTAGATTCAATCTAACGTTAGATCATGAAATGCCTACTGACAAAGTGCTGTTTGACTATAACTTAATCAACTGCGATCGCGCGTGGAGATAATAAATAATTAATTTCCACAAAGCGGTATATTTATATGTGTATTAGCGAAATAATTATGTAGTAAATGATAATATAATCTAGGGTGTTGAAACAAGATAATCTTGTCAAAAGTTTCATTCAGTGGCCGTGCTTAAGCCTCCTGATCATCCGTCAGTTGCTAAGCAATATGAATGAACTTTTTCTTCTAGACTAATGGTGAGCAAATACAACAGATAGAGAATTAAATTCAGCGCTTTTATTTTCAACATGCACTCATTCATGTCTGTTTTATTTAATTCATATAAAGTTACGTCTTTATTGGGGCAGGACATGACGAATTACACTGTGACTCAATGAGTTCATCTCAATTGTTTAGAAACAAGCTGCATAAATTAACTATATCAGGAATTTATGTCTCGGATCTCATTTGTGCATGTCTGTTATGTTAAATAAAGTTGATTAAAGCAAACCAAGTAGAACATATACTTTACCTGTGCACTGAGTTGTTGTTGACTGATCTCCTCAGACGCCCGGGCTGCAGTGGCGGAAATCTCAAAGCGGCCACAAGGTGGCGCCGTAAATCGGCGAATCCGATATTACAAAACCGATACCCGATTATGGAAAAATGCTTAAATATCGGTAAACAGATACAGGTTTTCAGTGAAAACATCCCAGTTCTTGCATGGCCAGCATAGGACATGTCACCCATTGAGCATGTTTGGGATGCTCTGGATCGGCGTATAAAAACAGCGTGTTCCAGTTCCTGCCAACATCCAGCAACTTCACACAGCCATTAAAGAGGAGTGGACCAACATTTCACAGGCCACAATCAACAACCTGATGTAAAGGAGATGTGTTGCACTGACTGTGGCAAATGGTCACACCAGATACTGACTGGCTTTCAGACCCCCCAACTCCCGAACCAATACAGTAAAACATGTTAAAGTGGCCTTTTATTGTAGCCAGCATAAGGCACATCTTTGAGGTGGATGGATTATCTCTGGCAAAGTGAATTATACAACTACTAAAAGCATATTTTGATCTTACCAGATACACATAGTACACTTAGTTAACAGTACATGTTATATATCAAATCTCAACTGATTGATTTGTGAGTGTCAAAAATGTGACCTAATGTGTTCGCAGAGCGATTATATTAAAAGTTGGATACATTATTCACAATACATTCACGCAACGTGATATACAATAGCTTTATAATATTTATATATACAACTTTACCAGTACACACAGATTATACTCGCATACAGCATTATTGTGACTTTATTTTATCGTAAAATATGTATTATTGGAAAGCTGTTTTTATAAAGTTGTATTATGTTTCTGCATACATACATTATAATTGCATAGGACAATATATACTGTGTAGCAAACCTCTGCTGCTTGATTTTATTATTATTTTTTTTTTTTTGCAAAATGTGAACTATATTATTGCATGGTTCTTATCTGCTAAATGCAACTATAAAGCATGAAGATATGAAGATAATTTTTAGCATTAACATCATGATTTTCCATAAAGCTGCTTTGAAACTTTGTTTTGTGAAAAAGAACAAAAAAAAAAACACATTATCCAAATGAATTTGACTTTGTCTTTATGTCTGTCCTCTAGTCGGGAGACCTACAATACTCTGACTAACTGGCTGACAGATGCACGGACACTGGCCAGCCCCAACATCGCCATCATCCTGTGCGGGAATAAGAGGGATCTGGATGCGGACCGTGAGGTCACCTTCCTAGAGGCGTCTCGCTTTGCCCAGGAGAACGGTTAGAGCTGCTCTCTACCCGTTTCTACCTAATAGTGTGACACAACATCAATTTTCTCTTGCTTCTGGCACCTGTTTGTCATATATCTAGCGATATCTTTTTTGTATTCATAAATCATAAGTGTCCAAACAGCTGTTGTTAGACCAGCAGGATTTTTATCAGCGGCTCATTTACGAGCACTTCTGTGTTGATCACAGGTGTGCTGTAGACATGGCTAAAGACCATAAGTTGGTTCCTGCTGCTGATGCTCTTCACACTAAAGCACCCTCATGTAACTGACACTTAGCGTTTGCAGCATCATCAGATGGTTGATTTTGATGTGTAAGCCTGACTCTGTCCTCCTCTCAGAGCTGATGTTTTTGGAGACGAGTGCTTTAACCGGGGAGAACGTAGAGGAAGCCTTTCTCAAATGTGCTCGTACCATCCTCAATAAGATTGAGTCGGGTAAGTGAAAACTGCACTGCCAAGACATTGCGGTGTAAATGTAGCAAATGTAGCCTAAATGCTTTTGTAAAGCTTCAGCCCAGCCATCATAATGAAGCAAATAAAGTTTAACACTGTAAAGCCTGAGTAATAGTAATAGTTTATTGAACCTTGAAAACAAAAATGCTTGCTTGTATTTTTTGTTGAGTATCATATTTGATACATTTGGTTTTTATGGCTCATATAGAAGAATATATGGCCAAAATCAATAAAGACTATATAAATAAAAAATACATATTAATATCAATTGTCACTCTTCATCTTGTCTTAGTAAGATGATGTTTAAATGCTTAGTTTTATGATCAAATCTAGTTTAAAGTAGGTTTTATTGGGGGGGGGGGGGCATTGCAATACAATGATGATTGAGAGATTAAGGAAATGTTCCCAAATAGCCTAATGTATCGTATTTGATATTCACGGTCTAAAAACCTTAGAAATGTGTTTATTGAGTATAATACAGTAGACTTTACAGAGTTGAGCAGTGTGTTCTCTGTGTGCTCCTGCAGGTGAGTTGGATCCGGAGCGGATGGGTTCTGGGATCCAGTACGGCGACGCGTCCCTGCGGCAGCTCAGACAGCCCCGGGGCTCTGCTGCACAGGTCAAGCAGCAGTGTAACTGTTAGGGGCCCGGACACCCTGACCGCTGCCCGACATCAGACCATACACACACAACCTCCCCCCTCGGGTCAGTTCAACACTTTCATATGACTGGGTTATACCAGGGTTACTTTCTATCAAAGACTAAAAGGAACATTCTGGGATTACAGCAAAGAACAACTAACATTCTCAGACATAAAATAAAAAAACTGTTACAGTATGTTCAATAAATAGTGCACTTTATTCTGATGTTTGATCAAGGGTGCCCAAACTTGGATCTAAACTCTGCAGGGCACCAGCCCTCCAGGACCGAGTTTGGTCACCCCTGCATTAGACGTTCTGCTGACTCTACATAACTTATTCGGCTAACTCAAGTCTATCCTAACGGTCTACCCTAATTAGTGTTAGGCGCATTACTTATAGTCAACATTTCTAAAGGGGACCATCAAAATCAAGTGTAACTTGAAAGTCTATGGCTCAATACATTACACCAGGATAAGTGTAAAAATACATACCGTTATCAAAGTATAATAACAAGATCTAAGCATTATATGTGTTCAAGTTCATTCTCTTTACAGTTAAAAGGATTATTATAAATAATTATATTGTGCTCACCGAGGCTACATTTATTTGATCATAACTACAGTAAAAACAGGAATATTGTGAAAAAGGGTACGATTTAAAATATGTGTTTACTATTTGAAGTGAAATGGTAATCATCTGTTCCTCACAGATGGAGCTTAAGATTTAGTTGGAATGAATAAAACCGTTTTTAAATGTTCTTTATCTTTTTCTTTCAGCTCCGGGTGTCTGTGGGTCTCTCCCGAAGAGGCACGGGATGTAGAGGTGAATCACGTCCCAACTGAGAGACTGTGCGTGTTTTTAACTTCTCCTGTGATTCTTACACATACGGTTCCTTCTTTTAAAGTAAATCTAGACTTACTAGACTGGGATAAAACCATTCAACCATTTAGCTCTTAAACTAAATCATTTTATACATTGTGACATATCAGAACTTTGTTGGTATTAAACTGAATGCCCCTTGATTATGTTTTGAAAAAAATATGACCAGACAGCCAAATTACAGCTATTAAAACCCCTTACACACTCAGAGATTTACCTTGTTGCATTGGTCATGCATTTAAAGAGCTTCTGAAAGCACAAAGGAGGTGAAGGGGAGAAAGACGCATCCGTTCAGATCTTGACATTCGGTCGGCGCTATCTGCTGCATATCAGATGTTTACCGCCATCTCAGTCTGGCTTGGGTTAGAGGTTATCGTCTAACTTAACCTCACCCGTCTTTCTGCACAGACCTCCAGAAAATCTATCTAGAAATATAAAATAACACATTTGTTTAGAGATTGGTGGTTTCAAAATGTATTTCACGAAATGCCCCAAAAATGTATGGATAAAAATAATAGATTGAATTGAAACGTTGAGTCTGAATGGGTGAATCTCCCAAAAACTTATGTTAAAGTCATATTTCAGCCTGAATTTAAAATAATTATACTTAACATGTTTCCAAAAGAAAATAAAGGTTACTTTAGGGCAATTAAGATTTTGGAAATTTTGACTTTGACAATTAAGCACATTTCCTCCCAAATCTTTATTTACTATAATGTCAAAAAATATCAAAAATAAATTGTGCTGATTTTAAAATATTTTATTCTTAGATTATAGAAATGCTAATGGGATTTTAAATGCATTAATTTTGGATAAAAAAAATGTCACAATGCATAAAATCAGTTTATGATAGCAAAATTTCATGATTTTTGGGGGTGAAACTGCCCCCAGACATTTCTTTTTCTTTCTTTTTTTGAGATTCAGCCCTGATTTTATTGTTGAAGTCACATACAAAGTGTACACAACAGGTTATATTGTATATGGAAGAATATTTCCGTGCAGCAACCAGCTCAGACCCATCATACTGCAACATGATTCATGGTACACTGTAGCTGTGGTGTTGTGGCGTACATACTGTGGGTTGATTTGTTCATTGTTTGCTCTGGTTACCCATGACAGGGAGATCTAGAGGTGATGAGTGGCACAGTGCCCCCTTCCTCAGTGACATCATCATTATGCACCACAGACAGACCTGTTTTGTTCTGTGTTTTAAATACTGTCTATGTGATGTGTTTGTTTTTCCCTCTGCAAGTGCACTTTTTTTGACTGTTTATATACTGTACCTATAGAATTGTAAAATGTATAATTTAACTATATTAAATGAGAGTATATAGTTTGAGGAGTGATCATTCCTTACTAAAGAACAACTGAGACTACATCGCCACATCTCTTCTAGTTCAAGCACATCCTTAATTGACTAACCACATGATTGATCTGCATCATTCAAGAGGCTGCCTCATGCTCTCATAATCCTCTGAGCTCTTAAAATGCACTTATACTGTTACATTTCCTTCCCCCTTTTTTTTTGCTCTACTGTGATCACTTTTACAAAATGTTGTGTCTAACTTATTTAAAGTGCCCCTATTATGGGTTATGAAAGGTTCATATTTTGGTTTTGGGAGTCACCAAACAACAGGTTGAGATGCTTGTAAGGTCAAAAAACACTTTCATTGTCTTATAATATGCATTTATTTTTACCTTTATTTGGTCAACGACTCCCAAACGATTCACTCAATGATTATTTTTTCCAAACCCCTCCTTTGTATGACGCTAATCTGCAGTGATTGGTCCGCATCATGCCTGATAAAGCAGTGTTTGTGAGCGCAGTGCTGCTTTGTGTACAGCATTACCGCTATTTTTTCCCCTCCAATAGAAGCAGCACCTAGTGGCAAAGAATGAATGTTTTCCCAAGTCTGCTTGCGCAACAATGGAGCGGGAAATATGCTAATGTTTCATGTTGACGTCAACATTAAGCGGCTTGGGATTCGTTTTAAAACGACTCTTTTCAGTGATTCAGAGTAGACTCTTTCTTTTGTTTTTTGTTTTACTTTGATTTTTTACTTTGTAGGATGTTTTCATTCGCTTAGAGCTGTGTTTACACACTGGATGAAAGGTCATTTTCAAAAATCAATAATGGGGGTACTTTAAACTATTTTTATCCAACAAAATTGACACTCAAAGGAATATTCCAGGGTAAGTAGATGTTGCAATATAAGATGTTGCCACTAAACTTGGAGCAAGCTAAATTTCTATTGATATTGTATCATTCGTAATATGGTATCACACTGTGCACAATCTGCAAAAACGTAATTTAAAATATACAACGAAAAAATATGCAATCTATTCCATTTTGCTCCAGTGCAGATTTAAAGTAGTTTTTTCTTATAATTCAGCTAAGAGGTCACAATCAAACTTGAATTCTGAATGCCGTGAAAATTCACGGTGATTAATAGTTTAAATGTAAAGTTACTCCAGATTTCTCCTGGCAGATTTCGCAACTGATTCCAGTTGTTTATGTGGATTTGTCACATTGACAAGCCGAAAGCTTCTTGGTTAAAAAGTGTTTTCTGTATGAGCTGTGCTTTCTACTTGCTAATGTGACCACATCTTCATTAATGGAAGTCAATGGAATGAAAAGTGTAGTCTGACCAATTACCTTAATAAATTACCTTTATTTCAATAGTAATTTGTGTGATTGAGTTTTTCCGAAAAAGGCGAAAAGTTTCCCCAAGCACATTTTGCTCATGTTCAAATTAGTTCCATGAAATTTGGCAAAAATCGGCCCATTTTCGACTTCCTGATTGTGACTGCACCTTTACAGTGTAACTCTGTGGGCCAAGTGTTGTTTGAGCCCATTGAGCTCAACGTCTTTGACCTAAAATAAAAAATAAATTTATGCATTTAGCAGACGCTTTTATCCAAAGCGACTTACAGTGCATTCAGGCTATCATTTTTTACATATCATGTGTTCCCGGGGAATCGAATCCCCAAACTTGATAGCGCAGTGCTCTACCAATTGAGCTACAGGAACACTAGACTTGTTCTCGAATATTCCTTATGGTACCGATATTATTGAGTTTGATGCTGTGCCTTGTATGGTCCCATTAAAAAATGGTACATGGTGTTAAGAAGGGCGATAACAAGTATCATTTCTTGGCAAAATTTTATTGAGCGAAATCCAGCCTTTTCAATAGAAATATGTGTGATTATGGAGTTAAAGTGAAAAAAAAAAGTGAAGTGACATTCAGCCAAGTATGGTGACCCATACTCAGAATTTGTGCTCTGCATTTAACCCATCCGAAATGCACACACACAGAGCAGTGAACACACACACACACACTGTGAGCACACACCCGGAGCAGTGGGCAGCCATTTATGCTGCGGCACCCGGGGAGCAGTTGGGGGTTTGATGCCTTGCTCAAGGGCACCTAAGTCGTGGTATTGAAGGTGGAGAGAGAACTGTACATGCCGGCCCGGGACTCGAACTCACAACCTTTCGATTGGGAGTCCGACTCTCTAACCATTAGGCCACGACTTCCCACTTTGTGGGGACTTTGTGTAAGGGCACAAAAAGTTCCTTCACAGATTTTGTGGTATTGACATCCATCAGTGTTTCTTTTTTGCCCACAAAATTTGGCTAATGTGACAGGCCTTTAGAACAGCTCCACTTCCTGAGCCAGATGAAATTCAGTGGCTGTTGTAGTGGAGTTTGGTAGCAGTTCATAACCAAATATCAATATGGAGTGTGTTTGAAGAGTAGTTCAAAAGTACTGCATAAAACCAGTTGTTGCTTAGTAAGCAGTGTGATTGGTTCATTCATAAATACTGTATATCTGAATCATCTATGCTGTAAATAAGATTGAATATGTTTATCGGAGTGTTTGGGGGAGGGGTGCTTGTTCATTTTAAAGATTAAGGTTATAATTAAAGTTTGCTTGTTTTTTATGTTATGAGAATGTCGTTTTTCCTAGTCTCTGTTTTTGTGTGTCACCTTTTTGTTCTTTAAAAAATTATTTAAATTAGAATCCAATTATCTCTAGGTGGCAGATGCATAAAACGCGACAGTTACAAGAAATTAAAATATCCCTAACCCTGTCTCATGAGAAAGTCTAGCTATTTTAAGATGTGGTGATATAATTTGATTTGGATGGAAACATGATTTCGGAATGAAAGAAAGCAAGCATGACGGTCATTAGGCCTTGTGCAAATTCTATCAAAACATAATATTTCATACAAATTAGCCACCAAAACATAACAGTTACTAATTGCTTTGTGAATGTTATACTGGTATAGAGCATTAAAGACTAGTTGAAGGTCTGGTCTACAATCTACTTAATCTGGTTTTGAGAAGATTTAAGATAAAAGCGTAAAATAAAATAAAAAATGGTAGTAATTCTTATTTTTGATTATTATTAAGTAATACAGCCTTAAATGTAATAAAGAAGTTTGTTTGTGAAATGTTTCTATATTTTAATAATACATTTTAGTTTTAAAATATTTCTGTCACTAGTTAAAAACTAATTATCGTAATCTTACATTTTTACATAATTATACCATTGCACATTTAAAATTCAGGTCTTCCATTTTAAAGAGCGAGTTTGATCATAACACTTTTTTTTTTTTTTTTGCAGTCAGTGTAGACACGACTTAAGGTGTACATTTTCCTACAATAAAAAGACCTATAGAATGTCTAATTGATGGTGTTAAATGTTAAAACTGTTTAATAAATCTTTAGTTTGTAATTGGCATTTTTTATAAATCTCACAAACTACCTGTATTTTATAGTGACATTTAAAAATTAATTTTATTGCTTTAACATTTTAGTGAATTAAACAGTTCAACAACAATGTAACCATTTAAAAACATTTATTTAAACTGTTGTGTTTTAATTATTAAATTGACAACTTGTTCCTTAATTAAATTTGCGTCGCTCCTGCTAAACGAGGTTGAGGTTATTAGAAAATGTTATTTTTTTAATTTATATATATTTTCCACACTGTGCACTTCTCCCATTCTTCACAATCTCCTCTTCTCACCTGCAGATGTCAGCGGGATTGATTGTATTTACTATCACAACAAATTAGAATATGGTGACATGCCAATCAGCTAATCAACTCAGAACACCTGAAAAGGTTTCCTGAGTCTTCAAAATGGTCTCTCAGTTTGGTTCACTAGGCTACACAATCATGGGGAAGACTGCTGATCTGACAGTTTTCCAGAAGACAATCATTGACACCCTTCATAAGGACGGTAAGCCACAAACATTCATTGCCAAAGAAGCTGGCTGTTCACAGAGTGCTGTATCTAATAGAAAGTTGAGTGGAAGGAAAAAGTGTGGAAGAAGATGATTCACAACCAACTGAGAAAACCACAGCCTTATGAGGATTGTCAAGCAAAATCGATTCAAGAATTTTGTTGAACTTCACAAGGAATGGACTGAGGCTTGAGTCAAGGCACACAGAAGTGTCAAGGAATTTGGCTACAGTTGTCGTATTCCTCGTTAAGCCACTTCTGAACCACAGACAAGATCAGAGGCATCTTACCTGGGCTAAGGAGAAGAAGAACTGGACGGTTACCCAGTTGTCCAAAGTCCTCTTTTCAGATGAGAGCAAGTTTTGTATTTAATTTGGATACGAAGGTCCTAGAGTCTGGAGGAACGGTGAAGCTCATAACCCAAGTTGCTTGAAGTCCAGTGTTAAGTTTGTGATGATGTGGGGTGCAATGTCATCTGCTGGTGTTGGTCCATTGTGTTTTTTGGAAACCAAAGTCACTGCAGCCGTTTACCAAGAAATTTTGGAGCACTTCATGCATCCTTCTGCTGACCAGCTTTATGAAGATGATGATTTCATTTTCCAGCAGGATTTGGCCATGACCCTGATGTTGGTGTGCTTGACTGGCCAGCAAACTCATCAGACCTGAACCCCAGAGAGAATCTATGGGGTATTGTCATGAGGAAGATGAGAAATAAGAGACCAAACAATGCAGATGAGCTGAAGGCCACTGTAAAAGAAACCTGGGCTTCCATACCACCTCAGCAGTGCCAAAAACTGATCACCTTCATGCCACGCTGAATTGAGCCAGTAATTAAAGCAAAAGGAGCCCCTACCAAGTATTGAGTACATGTACAGTAAATGAACACACTCTCCAGAAGGCCAACAATTCACTTTTTTTTTAGGTCTCATGAAGAATTGTTGTGAATTGGTGGGTTTTTGGTAAATGTGAGCCAAGTTTCACAATTTGAGTAGAATTACTGAAATAAACTTTTCCATGCCATTCTAATTTATTGAGAGGCACCTGTAATGGTAACTCGTCATTGTGCTGTTTGTATGTGCCTTAACTTAGTTTATTAAACTATCGGCACATATTAATGAATTTATTTAATGTGCGTTTTACATTCGCTCGTTCCCTTTATAATCAGAGGCTAAAATACATTACTGGTAACTAATTACTTCGTCAAATATTTGCATACTCGTCAGTCTCCGATAGATGGCAGTATAGCACATCAAAAAAATAATAATCTCAGAACACTCAATTGTTCTCAATTGCTCAACGCAATATGCTTATATGAAATACAGTTTTAATTTTCTTTATTTCACCTGTATGGATATATACACTGACAGCAACACACACGTGACAGTAACACAACTTACATCAACTTTTACTCCGGAATCTCTCAGGGACAAATAGGCAGATCTAGAATAATTTGGACTAAAGGCAGAATAGAAAATAAAAGACAATATAAAACATACACATACAAAATAAAGACTGATTCTCATAGCAACTCATGAATGAAACTGCAGTGGAGCGTTTCAAGGCTGAGCAGTTGCCATAGAGCTCTTGGCGCGAGGGAACCGCCGCCACAAAAGGGGAAATTAAAGGTAGACCATCTTTTGTCACCCCCCCCCCCCCATTCTTCCACTCAGCCTTGTTCTCTAAAACGCTCGCTAATCACTGGCTCGAGTTCTCCATAAAACCAACAGACTTGAAACAAGCAGAAACAGAGTGCTTAGATGCCTGGAATGACTGGTTAGTTCATAACATTTACTATAAAATAGATGCATAATGTACACAATACAAAACAATCTTCACAGGTTTTGACTGGATATAGTTAACATTTGATTTGAATGTTTCATTAAATTAGCTGGACATGTTTGGGGAGGATTTTGATAAAATCAAGTTATTTATATATATACATATATATATATATATATATATATATACACAGTAGTGCCGCCCATGGATTTTGAATTTACAGGACCGAAACTTCTGAGCCACGGCGGATTTTGGCCAAAGTGATGCTATTATCTGTGTTAGTGTTAATGAACGGACTTGGAAAGGTTGCTATTCCGAGACATTGAAGTCTAATGTACTATAAAATCGCTGAAGTATTCAATTCTGGCTATGCCAATGAATAAATAGGTCAATAACCGGGGAGGTTTAATAAACATAGCAATTTGAACAGAATAACAACATCCTTCAACGTGGACATGGAGTTTAAAGAAAGGGTGAAATGTTGGTGGATGTATTACAGCAAGACTTCCATTCACGCGAATAATATGGCTTGGCTGCAGCAGGGTGGGCGGAGCCTGTGGAGATGGGTGGAGCCTGCAGCATAGGTGGCTGATTGATTGACAGGCTCGTTATTCCAAAGACTGCAGCATGAGGAGCTGCTTGAGCACCTTCGTCTGGCTGGTCTCTCTGATCTCTCCTGCCAGAAACATCTCGTCCACCACTGTGTACACCTGAAACACACCCATGATCAAAACTGCCTCGTTACTGATACTCAAATATTCTTAGTAATATTTCAAGATAACCTCAGGACTGAATCATCTTAAGTTCACTTGATTATCCATATATATACATGAATATACATTAAAATGTATCATGCTTATTTGTAAATCTCTCAATTATTTTATTTAACTGTATTACAAGTTTTGCTCCCGCAATAAAAACAACGGAGCATTGATCAGAAACGAAATATTTCAATATCTTACTGTAATAAAATAGCAGTTATTTACTAGAAATGATATTTATGTGCATTTTATGCAAGTCGTCTTGTTATACCATTATAAAGATCTCGCTCATTTAAATGACAAGCAATAAGAATTTCATACTTTTTGGCCATATTAATATCCGCAACTGCACTAAACAGCATATTTCTCCTCAGTTTGGGCCTCTGAATAAAAACGTGCTTTTTATCCTACTCCGATATCAGCTTCATATTCTCCTTTAAGCCATAAAAGCCTGAGGTCTCAAAAATGTTTGACCATGTGTAAATCTTCAATAAATTGTTGTATTTCAAATGAGATCTTTCCGACTATTATTTCACATAGCAGGCTTTACAGGGTTAACAAAATTGAAATCGGATCAGCGTGTGGGCCAAACCGTTCATGCAGTAGGCGGAATCAGAAATACATCAGGTAATTAGCGGAGGAGAAATCAAATGCAATTAACTGTGGCAACTCTTTTTTCTATAATTGCTCATGGTTTTCCTTCAGCGGCAGACGGTGGATGTTCTTAATTGTATGACTGTTGTAATTATGTATAAAATACCTGTTGCCATGGAGCTGATTTGCTGCTGAATCAGAGCTAATTACATCTTTTTCTCTCACTAGTTTTGAGCCTTTTTTCTAAATGTTCCTTTTGCTGAAACACTCCACGGATAGATGCAACCTAGCATTTAACTAAACAATAAGGCCTCTTGATTGTTTAAGGTAAATCACGTCAGTTATTTT
This sequence comes from Carassius carassius, assembly GCF_963082965.1. NCBI lineage: Eukaryota > Metazoa > Chordata > Actinopteri > Cypriniformes > Cyprinidae > Carassius > Carassius carassius. The sequence goes on along the minus strand of NC_081795.1, from coordinate 19,409,175 downwards.
TGTATTTATTTTTTTGAAATGTGTATATCTCTCTCTCTCAAGGATGCATTAAATTGATCAAACGTAACAAAGAAATGTATAATGTTACAACAAAAATAAATGCTTTCAAACTTTAGATTCATCAAATAATCCTGAAAAAGTATCATGGTTTCCACAAAAATATTAAGCAGAACAACGGTTTTCAATATGGATAATAATTTTTTTTTTTTCTTGAGCAGCAAAAAAACATGTTAGAATGATTTCTGAAGGATCATGTGACACTGAAGACTGGAGGAATTATGCTGGAAATTCAGCTTTGATCAGAGGAATAAATTACATTTTAAAAAATATTGAAATAGAAACATGTATTTTAGATTACTATCATTTTCCACATTTCTTAGCTTTATTTTCAACCAAATAAAATGTAGATTTTGTGAGTATAAGCACCTTGAAAATCTTAAGAACATAAAAAAAAAAAAACTTTTAATACTAATAACTCTATATAGATAACAGATGCATATACACGTGCTTTTTTACAGAAATGTGTTGGGTTAGTTCTACACTTACTTTGTAGAAATTGAAGACCAGGTCTAATTCACACACATTGTGGAAATACTCATTCAAAACCTGTGAAAAAAAGAAAAATAAACACAGATCGCTTCCAATCGATTCATAGCAACATTTGCTCAGGATACACTTAACCACAACAGTCTATCGTTCACCTCAATAAGAAGCAGCACAATCAGGGACAGCTGTTAGCTGTTGACCATTTTAGGCTTGTGACCCAGGCCTTTGTTTGTTATTCAGCAGAGTGGGCTGCTTCGGGCTGGGGTGATGTGGGATATGACGGGGGGTTGTTTACAGTGAGGGTCAGAGGAAGTCCTCGGATCCATGTCACAATGTTCTTGAACTCCTGGCTGCTGGTTTCCCACATTCCAGTAGTCTCTCACCCACGTGGAAAATAACGCTAACAGAAGTGATGCTCCTTCGCTCCTTTACTTACCTGATGAGATGTCTCACTAAAGCTCATTTTATAATAATCTGTGTTAACTGGAAATGTTTAGGAGAAGACACTCATATTTATTAAGAACAATTTATTCATCGAGCATGTTTACATGACATTATTAATAAATCAGGTTATTTCCCTGTAGTGATTTCAAAACAATCATTTGCACATCTGACTACGAGTGTTGCATATGTTTTCACTGATGTTAAATAAGCTCATGCATTATCCTCTCATGGAGCGTTTTGACTGAACCAGCTCTACTTCTGCTGCATGAGATGAGAACACATTTTCATCATTTTTTGGGTTTGTGATATTTTTCCTTCTTTCTTCACTGCAAACACTCGCTCAGTCTGGATGCGCTGCACTTATGATCCCTTCCTGTCACATATCACACATGCGCACTTCAACAAGCCGACAGAAAGCAATTAAATAATGCCAGAGATTTTAATGCACTTCTTTAATTTAGTCATTTAGTTCCCTAAACCTGTGGCAGTGGTTCAGTTTTGTGCTTGCTCATTTGCCAAATATGTCTGATTTAAATATCAATAGCCAAAATGATCCAAGCTGGAAAATCTGATTCATTTCAAATGATTCGGGTCGCCGAAAAATGCTTTAAAATCTTTAAATGCTTTAAAATCTTCTTTTAAATAATATACACGTAAATATTGCTGAGTTTATGATGTACTGGGACACAAAAATAAAATGATTCTCACTTGATTCCATTTAGTAGAAATGAAAGCGTGGAAGACATACTTGATTGGTCTGAACATACTTTACTGCTTGCGTTAAACATTTTGAATTCGCTTGATAGCTGTGGCTGTTTGGTCAAAATAATGATTCTTCTGATTGGAGGTAAATTACCCTTAAAGCCATTTCAGAGCAAATACATACATCTCAAGATGCATCACCCAGACCTAATCGACAGCATTTCTTTTAATGACTAAGAGCTTGATTATGCTGATATTAGTGTTATTTGAAGAAGAACAAGCAGGCAATCACTTTTAAAAACCAACGCAGAGCACATTGATCATGCTGAACATTAAAAACCATCACTAAAGTGAATCTCCTGATATCTCAAAGCTAACAGCCTACACTTCCCTTAAGAGTCTGCATTTCTCATTTTGACTTACGCTTAATAAACGTGCATATAAAGAGAGGTTTTAAATTATGGATTTCGTGCATTCAACTGAGCAGCAAAACACATTAGATGTTATTTTTGTGGGAGCCAAATATATATATATATATATATATATATATATATATATATATATTCTTTTAAATATTATCAAATTTGGCTTTACATCTCTTGCTCACCAATGGATCCACTGCAGTGAATGGGTGCCGTCAGAATGAGAGTCCAAACAGCTGATAAAAACATCACAATAATCCACTCCAGTGCATCAGTTAATGTGTAGGTATTAAGTGCATGTTTATAATGAACAAATAAAACTTGAAATACGATTCCTCTATCCATTTCTCCAGTGAAAACATTCTCTCGTCATTGTTTACCACACCATAATGATGGATTTGTTTATTACAAAAACTCAGTTTTTTCTTCACAAGATGTTACTTGATGGACTGGAGTGGTTGTGGATTATTGTGATGTTTTTATCAACTGTTTGGACTCTCATTCTGACGGCACCCATTCACTGCAGAGGATCCATTGGTGAGCAAGTTATGCAATACCACATTACTCCAAATCTGTTCAGATGAAGAAACAAATCTCAAGGACCAAGGGTGAGTAGATTTTCAGCTAATTGTCATTTTTGGGTGAACTATTCCTTTAAGACAGCTCCTCAATTACCTCAACAAAGTTGTGAATGGCTTCCAGGTAAGCCAGGTTATTGTCCGTCACATCCACACAGATGCAGAAGTACAGGCCAGCGTATCGCCTGTAAATGATCTTGAAGTTTCTGAACTGAAGGGGAAAACGATGTATAATATGTAAGACCAGATAGAAACATCTTGATTTGTACATTTCCTAGAAGAGACCTTTAAAACATCACCTGACATCTATGATGACGTTTTTACCAATCCCATATAAATTATAATCATATTTCAGAAATGTAATACTTAGTACTTTTTTGATGCAAAGGATAATGCGGAGTAATCCTCTGAACCACAGCAAATATAACATGTTAAAACTAAGTGTTGTACCTCTACAAAGTTGGTGTGTTTGGCATCACGGACTGTCACTACGGCATGCACTTCTTCAATCAGCTTCTGCTTCTCATCATCATCAAACTGCATGTACCACTTGGCCAGCCGGGTCTTCCCTGCTCGGTTCTGGATGAGGATAAAGCGGATCTGCACAAGAACAACAGGATAAATGTTCAGAGCTAATTCTCACAAAATCATTTACTTACATGTCACATGCTTCTTTTATGAATAATGACAATGCGTTGAACAATTTTAATAGCTAACGATACATCAGTTGCCATTATGAATGTATTATGTACTGTATTGTTTATATATAAAGACATTATTGATATATAATAGAGAAATTAAACAGAGCTTGCATCAAATAACTAACGTTAGCCATGAGCATTTAGCTTCATTCATTCATTCAGCGTTATTTCCTGTTCTGAACCCGTAATAGAAACGATGAAAGGCTGGTTAATTTTTTCCTTCTGAATATTATAGTCAATACTGCATGTCTAAATAGATTGATTGATGACCTTGGTCGTGTTGTTAATTTATCGCCATGTATCACACTAACGTTAGCCTGTTAGCTGAAAAGAACACACATAGTCAAACTGATCTAAATAAGAGATCGTAACAAGCAAAAACAGGCATCTATACTTACCATTGTGCTCTCTATTTATCGTTCACGGTGGTCTGAGTTATTTCAATCAATGTTTTATTGATTTAATTACGAAATATAGCAGCCTCAGACTAGGTTTGGTTCTGCAGCCGCCCGATATCTTCACCGGACAGGATGTGAGCAGCAGAGGCCGTTGGTGCTAGGAATGATGGGTAATGTAGTTTTGTAAGCTAGCTGTTAACGTACTAGATATCAAGAGAATGTTCCGTTTCGTACTACAAGTACAATCTTACACCGGGGTTGAACGATAGCACATGACTAAAAGGTAAAATTTGACGATAATACGAACATAGATGTTTGATATGACTTTTGCTTGGGCTAGTAACTAAATTAACATATACTTATCGTAATAAAGTTCAAAGTTAATAGAAAACCTCAAAAAATAGACCCCAGGGGATTTCAACCTTCACAGAACCAGGGATACCCAACGGAAATACTAGCTTACAAAAAATGTATATATATAATTCTACCACATTTTGACATCTATCTATCTATCTATCTATCTATCTATCTATCTATCTATCTATCTATCTATCTATCTATCTATCTATACATACATCCACAAACACACACGCGCATATATATATATATATATATATATATATATAGACACACACAAGCACACAAACACGCATAACATTATTGTTAATACATTGTGGATAGAACTGTTTGCACTTTCGAAATTATACAAAAATGTATTAATTAAAATTATCAGACCATGTTAATAAGATATATATAATATAAATAATATACAATATAATATTATATTATTTTATATATATATATATATATATATATATATATATATATATATATATATATATATATATATATATATACATACACACACATACACACACACACACACACACATTTTATTAAATCTAGATTTAATTGTAATTAATTAATTTAATTAAAATGTATTAACAGTAATGCTATTTATGTTAGCTATTATTAGTTTGGTTTTTAACTTTTATATAAGATAGACATTACAAGGGATAATGCTTGAGTGTATCTTTGCTCATTTTAATTAATGTCTTTTTGTGAAGCTCATTCCGATGGCTTGACTATACACATCACAAACAATAGCATCTGGACTATGACCCCCGCAGAGTGAGTTCTGTCTGAATTCATGCATCACAGCCTTTTACGCATTTCTTGCCATATTTCTGCATACAACATATAAAACGGAGAACAAGATCTGTGTTACATCACCACACCTCTGTTCTACTTCAGCTTTTTTAAGGGTAGTACGTTTGTCTACTGCAGAACACTATCCAGATAACTTGGACAGGGTCTCTGCTCATAGTCAGAAGGGGGTTGGGGCTCTGATTGTTGAGATATTGCACAACTGTGAGAGCGAAGAATGTGGTGGCCCTTGGGACTTAGAAATATTTCAGCTGCAGTCTAGAGGTGGGAGCTGAGACCTTCGCAGTTTCTTCACTTCACCAAATGCAGTTTGTTGTGAAAGGCTGCTGTTTTTTCCATTTTCTTTTCTTTTCTTTTGAACTGTGTCTTGATACATATTATTATGATTAACTGCAAATAATTGGATTTAGCTTCTGTTTCTGTAGTATTAAAACCACACTGCATATTGTAGGCCTATTTATAGATAAAAACAGACATGTGAACATTTTAATTAAACTTTTACCCCAAGTCTCTCTGATTGGACTCACAATATGATAGTGAAATGGAAATAACTTTTTAAGAGCTATAAAGCTGACGGCAATTACGAGTATGTGTAAACAAATCCATATTTTTTTTAGAGTTTAAAACTGTTTTTTGTTTTTTTTAAAGCGGGAAATTGTAACAAGGCTGCACAACGTTTGCAGAATTCAGAATAACTTTGTGGAGAGTCATGGGAAATTAAATTATATCGTATTATTATGGGGTCAATCATTAAATCGAAAATGTCATAGAAAAGCGCTTGTCATTTTTAATATTCCAATAAATACCACAATTGGGGAAAGTTATATTCCACTTCCACTTATATTTAATATTCCACTTTCCACCATTGGGGTAAGTTGTCACAATGGAATCTGCCATTAAATAGCATATTATTATAGCATCCAATTTTAATTTAATTGTAATTTTATTTATATGTTGCTATTAAATGCGGATTAGATTTATAGTTTAGAATTATTTCTGTAATACGGTAGAATTAATTTTAAGCATAATTTCTATAATACATAGGCTATATACTATTAGTTTTGATCAAAATCATTAATCAGCCTTTATTTTTACATTTTCTGTTTTAATGTTATTTATTTATTATTTTTGTTATTATTGGTAGGTTTGGTATATATATATATATATATATATATATATATATATATATATATATATATATATATATATATATATATATATATATATATATATATATATATATATATATATATATATATATATATATATATATTATTATTATTTTTTTTTTCCAGATAGCAATTCTACTGCTTGAACCTAAACTCACTAAATGGACTTTTTACTCAAAGCCTGCTAAAATTGAGTCATTGTGGCATCTGTCCCATATCATCTCCTCTGTATATGAAGAGTTTTTGTTACTGTTACTGACGAGCATCTTATTTGTTTTTCTAAGACAACAACAACAATAACACAAACCCTGATTCCACCGGACTGACAGCACCTTTAGATACTTATCCTGGCGTTATAATACCTACTGCGTGTGTTTGAGCGCGCGCGCGCGCGCGCGTGTGTGTGTGTGTGGTGTAATCGTGTCCATGCGCGAGACTACAGAGGAGGGAGGAGAGAGACCGAGAACGGGAGAAGGGCCGCCATTATTGGGAAGCTGAAAAAAACACACACATTAACACACACATTCACACGCGCTCCGTCACTGAATCTCGCCTGTATGCTGGGAGAAGTCCTCTTTCTTCCCGCTGGAGACCTGCGCTGTTCCGCGCAGACCGCGTGCTGACGGCTGGGCGACTCGGGATGTTTTGGACACAACAAAGGAAATTATAAGTGCTCAAAAACAACGTGGTGAACCCAAGGGAAGACACAAGGATACAAAGCTGTTTTTCCCTCTCTCTCTGTTCTTCAACGCCCCCTCCTTTCCAACAAGAAACAGGGATCTGATATTCCAGGCTGGGTTTGCCTCGATGCTTTTTGTCTTTTGAGACGCGTTTGGGAAGAGAAGCACGAATCAGATTGTTGAAAACTTTCAGAATACAATCAGTCATTGAGAGAAGAGATTGCATCGCGTTCGGACAGCTGCGGAAGGGAAACGCCGAGGTTTATGGGACTACTGCTGGACTAGTATTATTGTTATTCCTCATCTTGATCAGTTTCTGAGCCGGTTACACTGCTGGAGCAGATACAGGAGTGAAAGAGAAGAGAGAGGGAGGCATGCTGTGGTATGTCTTTTTCTTTTCCTTCATATACATTTCTTAAATCCATGGGATCCTTTAAGCAAGCTTGAGCTATTTATTGAGCTACTTTGTCTGGAGGGGATTTGTGCATATAGATATAAATAGATACATTTAGCTAAAACGGGTTTGCATGTGATATTTTGTAATCTGTTTATTATTCCATCACCCAGATCAGGAGTTTGTTCATCTTTGCCTCTAAACATGTTCTCATATCTATGCTCAGATACCCAGCTTTACAGCTGTCAGGCTGTATGTGTGGTAAATCAAAGGTTACAGAGCAGTCTTTATGCTTTACATATTTCAATTTGATTTCTGGCAGCCTAAATTGGTTTGTGATAATCAAATCCAAAAATATAATTATTGCTAGGTTTTCCGTGAATCGAGATGGAAACGGGTGAACGAATGTCTGGCATCAGCCAAATAAAGCACTGACGCTTTGACTCCAATCTGATACGTGGACTATGTTTACATGCACAACAATATCCAGGGTTTGATCATATTCTGTTTATGTAAGGCTCATATAAACTTTAGCATGAATGCCGTAATTGGATTACACCCAAACTCTGGTTTGTTAAACCAAATTTTGCATTACTTATTCAGAAGTGTAGACATGAATCAGAAAATGTTGCATGTGTAAAAATGGTTATTATTAATCTTGAGCTTTTTTGGAACATTGCTTTTGACACAAAGTACTGTTGTTCTCTGATTTTAACTGGAGAACTGGTTTGAGGTCCATTCCTGACCTATTATTGCACGGTAGTTCAATATGGTTAATGGTAGCTGTTTATATATATTGAACTTTCATTAAAAAAAAAAAAACAGTTTGAATCTGTTTTATGTTCACTATGAATGTTTATACACAGTCATGCTCTGACGTTACAGCAGATTGAGTAAGATATAACCCACTCAGACCCCTGGGCTTTCAGACCCCAGATGTTACTGTGTGATGTAAAGGGAACTAGCAAACTCCATATTTTCAGGCCATTAATTGGCAAATGTTCAATGCTTGGAGATTATTGGCATGGCTGACAATAGAAGTAGTGGTCATTTTTTTATATTTAATTTATTTCTTGTAGTGAATCTGAGTTAGTATAGTCTTAGTATTTATAATACATCCTTTTTTAAATCTGTTAAGTGGGTACAGTTATTAGCCAGATGTCATAATTACTACACATCCTATTAATAAATAGTCTTTTAATTGACTTGGCTCATTGGCTGATATATTGAACTGTCAATGCTCATGATAATGCGCTTAAAATTCATTTTCAGATTGTTCTTTATCTGACTGGTGTGAATTACTGCCTAGACTTTATCTGGCACAGTTCATATTGATTTAAATATTAAAAATTGGTGGTTGTGTGCTTGAGGAGTGGTGTGTATTAGTGCTGCTGCCCAACTGTCATGTGTGTAGCTGAAACCTTTAAGTGATGTGTTGACTTCTTGCAATCAGGGGCATAGTTTTATAAACCCGCTTGACAACTTAATAGCGAACACTTGATGTAGTTTGGAAGATGCACAAGAATATCAGTGAGTGCCCAAGTCTGACGGTGTGGAATTTGTTGACGATGCTTGGTTGAGTAAAAATGAGTGGGTATTCCTCAGATAAAGTCATGCAGATGAAAGTTCATCAAATCAGGAATGAACGATAAGGGCTGGAATGTCTGTCCAGTCAAACTCTGGGGCCTTTTCCCACCGGAGTATTGGCAGAAGGACTGATTTCACGTCTTATTTGGCACTTTTACAGGACATTTAAAGAATGATTAAAATTAAAATGCTGTCACCGTTTTCTCACCCTCATGTCATTCCATTCCTGACTTTATTCCTTCTGCGTGAAACTCATAAGATGATATTTCAACACAATCCAACTGCCATTCATATAGCTATTTTATGCTTTGGTGATTTAGTGGCAAATTTGTGTGAATTCGTACAATCTAATTTTTGCATTTCTTCTGTTGGTGTCCCGTTGTATAAATCATACATCTTGTACAAATTCATACGAAATCAACATCACCAAACAGTTCACCAAATGGTTAGCGTACGTTTTCTTGTGAATTTGGGTTGGATAGTTTGAAATGAAAGCCAGTGGGGTCCAGTGTTGTTTGTTTGGACCGTATTATTTTTTAAAATAGCATATTTTTGTGTTCTGGGGAAGAAAGTAAGTCATAGAGGTTTGGATCGACAAGAAAGTGAGTTAATGACAGAATATATTTGCACCAGATGAATTGCACAAATGAGACATTCTGTTCATTTACCATATTGTCTGTGAATAAATATCACTCACGAGGGCTCTCTGCCTCTAAAATATTCTTCAGAAGTGGCAATTGATTCTCTTTTAGAGGCTTGCAGGAAGTACATTCCTCTAAAACATTGCAACTGTGTACTTGGATGGCATGTGCTTGTATTCCTGTACATGCTTTATAAAGCTCATACTTGTTATACTGCTTTCCTATTATAGACTCTAAATTGTTCAAGCGGAGCATGTCTTCTTTGCTATGATCTTTAATTTCTGAATGCAGACCCCATGACCCCTCCGAGCCCCTTAGCTGAAATGTGAAGAATGCAGGAGGATTCAGTGTAATCAAACTCTTGAAGCGCTTCTGCCGTGTTTCTCCTCTTGTTGCATGTGCTCGGAGTAAAGGTTAATAGTTGAAGTTGTTGATGGTTTCACGGTGAATATTTTTAAGAAGCTAGATCTCCAAAAAATGATAATTTTGTCATTTACTCACCCTCATGTCGTTCCAAACCTGTATGGTTACATACTTTCATTGTATGGTAAAGAGCAGCCTGGACATTCTGCAATATAGCTGCTTTTGTGCTGCACACAAGAATGTTTGCAACAACATGAGAGCGTATGAATGAATGAAGACCAAATTGTTATTTTTGGGTGAGTTTGGAATTCAGTGCAGAAATTGATTTGTTGTTTCTTGTCTCGGTAACTTTGAACAGGTAGACAGAACTCGGAGAGAGATGTGATTGCAAACTGTTGTAGGAGCGGCTTTCCTTTCCAGAAATTCACAAACATTTTGAGCCGGCCGATGGAAACTCTTGATAAACGGCATGGGCTTATGAGACTTTAATCTCTCATTCCTCAGCCCCGCTCACCTTATCTCACATATATATTTCAGCTGACGTGAGCAGTCACCATCTATGCAGTCCATCTAGGCACCGCATGTGCTATTTGGAGCCGCAGCGGTAGATTAAGAGTGATATTTACTCATTTGTACCTGACATTAGTATTAATAGGGACATTTGCTGGACTCTAAATGCTTTCCACCATTGCTAATATATGTGATTTGCACAAACAGAAGCATCTGTGATGCATCTAAGCCCTTTTGCTGTGTCTTCAGTGCTAGCCAATGTTCATCTGCCAAATGTCTGGCCCATAAGACCTGTCCACTTGGCAAACTTTGCAGATAGGCTGATTGCTAATTTAAACCTTCTCATTTATTTTCCCAGCTCCATTTTCTCCTTGAGTTTAGCATGACACACACGACTAAATAATTAGTTGTGCTTGCTAAGGCAAGCGTCACTATCACTATTACTCATACTCGTAGGGTTGGGATTTAAACAAACCTTTAGCCTTAGCAACCACCCTGAAACAGTGTTCGCTGTATAGCATTACTGCAAATAGCAAAGCTATGTTTCTCTGTAGTAGCATTGCTAGTTTTAAAATGATGCCGATTTTTAGTAGCAAACCTATTTTAGTAATTATGTATGAATTTAGTGCGATAGTTTTCACTTTATCAAGCAATATTTACAAAATCAAATCGGTGCTCTGTTTATAATTGGATCAGCGATGTCCAATTTAAGATAACTAGCTACTTTCTTTAAGTTAAGCTTTCTTTTAGCTTAGCTTATAGCTTATTTTTTCTTGTCGAACACTTTCTTAAAACATCCCGATAACTTGTTAACAACCATGCTGAACACTTTAGTGACTGCATAACAAACCCTTTTCCACCAAAATGAAACAGAGTATAATTGAGCTCAGTATGCTGTTCATAGTTTAGTTTTTTGGCAGTGCGCCGACTCGATATTTCAGCTGAACAAATTTTATATATATATTTTTTTTACATATTCTAGAAATGTTACATAATTGCTACTTCAGTCATTTTTGGTCACATGTTTACTTGTAGCTTATCTATATTGTGTGCACAGAAAAGACACTGACAATGATTTTACTTGAATTTACTGATTTATATCCTGGATACTTGGATGTCAAGGCTTTGAGAGTCCCGTTCTATGGTCTGTTTAGATGGATAAAAAAAAATAAAAATAAGAAACTAATATAGTCTTGTGCGCGGTGTCATTAACATTTCACCAGGTTCAAATAATATCTCAAGCTTGATTTAATTGTAACACATTAACCTCAAAACCAAAACCAAATTTGTATGGTATAGCGATATGAAAGCACCCAAACTACTATCAAACACTACAGCGCAGCTCTATTCTTCGCGAAAGATGGATATAAAGGCACACAGGAAACCAAAAACCTTGAAAAATGATAATACGACCTGCAAAATGCTGGCAAAATCACAGAGATGTCGATTCATCACAGGACCTCGGTGTTTGACGAAGTATGGTAGATTATTTGCGTATTTTTACTTTACAAATTTCAGACATGGACGATTCGCACGGGATTAAGATCACAGACAACCTCCGCAATTAATACAAATGACTGGAGGTCAACAGGTAATACTACTCCCGTGCGAATAGGGCTAAAGTCGAAATTTTTCGGTCAACGATTTGGCTCCCTGAACCCGAAAATTACATTTTGTTTGCTTTTTTGGCCAAATCCTTTGGGTTGCTGAAGTTTGACTACATGGCAGACACTGTAGCAGCAGTGAGGTTTCACGGTCAAGTGCTGCTTTGTAAGGTAAAAATTAGGGATGTGCACGGATAGTCGAACATTCGAATATTCGTTCTGCTCTAATTATTCGATAAATAAAAATGATATTCGAATTTCGCAAAAAAAAAAAAAAAAAAAAGTTCACAATAAAACCTAATTTGGTCACTTTCTGTGATTCTCCACGGCATATTTGAAGGTGTATGCAAGCAAAAAATAATTAATTAATGATTAAGGGGCCATTCACATATCGCGCCTAATAAGGCGTGGAAAAGGCTATGCACGCCGCTTTCTCCTTCTTTCCAAAGCGCTCGGGCAGAAGCGCTCCTGAGGCGACGCGTTCTCTCCATGAAGACGCGAAAATTTTAGCAAAGGATAAATGGATTTGCAGCACAAAAAAAAATCGCTTTCAGTAGCTCTGCTACTAAATTTATTTCAAAATGGCAATCCATATACAGCTATGATCAGCAGTTCCTACATCTTGGCTGAGCTTTCAACGTTGTTACGGGAAAGGATGAAGCTGTATGTTTAGTTCTTGTCACATGACCTGCGGTGCGATTGCGGCATTCAGAAAGTTGAGATATTTTTAACTCGATGCTGTGCGGACGTGCCTGGTAAAAACGGGACCGCGTCGCACCGCGTGCGCATCGCGACCGCGTCGCTTCCATTTTGAGCGCGCATACTGCGCGCCTACATTGGAAATAACGAACTTGAGCATGCAGAAGACGCGATATGTGAACGCCCCCTAAAAGAACTGCGGTCTTCTACAGTACTTCACATATGCCGTTGAGAATCACAGAAAGTGATCCAAGAACATTGTTGCGGCATCTCTCAAGCAACGAATAAACACCGCTAACTTAGAGAATGCAGTGAAAACTCCTCTTCTAGCGTCTGCCCTAGACCCTCGGAACAAACATCTCCGGTTTCTCGATGAAAACATGAGAAGTAAGAAAAAAAAAGAACATTTTCCTTGATGCGAGTGGTGCGGATGCAGTCGCCACGATGAAGAAGATGCAATGCCCACTCGTCGGAAAAGGCTAAGCCAGTTCTCCAGCGATGATTACAGAGAGTCCAGCCGAGACGAGTGGGAACAGTTCTTGCTGGAGCCATGTATTCAGATGAGGATCCCATTCAGTGGTGAAACGAAAACACGAAGCGCTTCACAAAACTTATTCGCTTAGCACACCGTTATTTGTGAGTCCCGCCAACGTCTGTGCCGTCAGAGCGCGTTTTCTCCGTGGCCGGCCTTATTGTTAACAGACTAAGGAGCCGACTTTCCCCCAATCATGTTTACATGCCCGTGTTTCTTAACAAGAACATTTGAAACAATAGAAAAAAAGCAAAAAAGATTTGCTGACAGTTTAAAAGTTAAGTGTAAGCTACATTCTGTACAATAGCCTAATTGCTGCAGGCTGCTTTACGTTTTTTCTTTGTTCACTTTTTTTTTTTTTTTTTTTAATCTGTACTTTTGTTTGTTTGCACGCATTGTTAAAGGTTTTCAGCTACAAAACACGATGTGTAATGTTCAAGCTTATTGTAAGCTTGTTCAAAATGATGAAAACAAATGTTGCTGAAAAATAACGTCTGACTCATTAAACTTAATTTAAATAAACGAATATTTGAATATTCGTTTTTTGTGAGCTCAAATATTCGAATGTGATATTTGTGGAAAACGCCCATCCCTAGTAAAAATGTAGTCATAATACCGTTGATGTCCTTGCGTTAATTTACACCTTAGATTGTTTATTGTAACCTGTATTTGGTTCAAACGTTTGCTCTCTTACAGAGGAATCTGAGCCTTTTTTTTTAGGCGTGTATAGAAAACAAGCAGATGGCTCAGATGTGGTCTCTACAAGCATTGACTAGATCCGGCAATGTGACACAGTCTTACTTTCCACAGGATTGTTATGTTTCTCAGAGTGACTTAAAAAGTCATATTAATGCTGGCAGGAATTGTTTTGAGGCGATTTGCTGCAAGAGTGAAACCCTGAATGCTTTTTGAGTAGGCCTTTGTTTGATGTGGAAAAAGTGAACATGAATTGAGAATTGGGTTGTGTTTGATAAAGTAAAGAGCTAATTATAGCTGCTTTAGCAAGCATGCGTTCCCTAGATTACAACACTTCTGCTTTGAATTGCTGCCTTGTTTGAGGCTGGATTACATGGAAAGGAAACTGGCATTTTCTAATGAGTATCCGAATTTCCATGAGGAAATCTGCTCCTAACACTCCCCCACTTTGTTATTTTTCTTGACACGAGGCAAACGATAGTGGGCAACAACAAAAGAGTCTCAACGGGGTAAGAAATGCTGGAGGAAACATGGTAACAAATTGCCCAGAAACCCCCAGTAGAGTCTAGATGTGTTGGAATCGATAAGAAAATGACTCAAATTAGAAGTTTCTATTTCATTCAAGAGAAATTAACACATTGTGGGTTTTGAGAGGGGGTGGGAAAGCTCACTTCTACAGAGGGCAACTATAACTTTCGTCATAGTTTCAAATCGCCTGCTATAGCACTTTGCAACAATGGCCTATCACATTGTTTTAAAGAATGGTGTCCTTGGCGATAGGGCTGGGCGATATATCGAATATTAGCGATAATATCGGAATAATTTTGACGACGATGTACAATTTGAATATATCAGGAATATCGAATATTTCAAATTCAAGCATACTTTCCCAAAAGAACGCGCCGAATGTCCAAAAAAGGAAACTGTAACTGCTGACTGCTCTACGCCCCTCTACTACGAGAGCTGTAATGATAGCGGTTGCCAGATAATAAGAGTTTAAATCTCAGAATCAGAGCTCCACTGTTACAAGGATACATTTTCTGCCCGGTGTTTGCTTATTTTAAGCAATCTGGCTACCATGCGCACGTGCTCACTCCTCATTGCGGAAGAGCCGCTGACGATAATCTGAAAACACTAACAAGCTGGAATTAAGCGATCTAATGAAAGCGTCGTTCAGCCGGTCTGTGTTCTGTCATGAGATCTCAACTGTATTTTTTGCCTTTGTGATCGCAAAATAAATGCACTTACTCGACCGCTGATGTTTGAATAGAGAAACATAGGCTATGGCCATTTGGAATTACTATTGGGGAAATCACTGATATGTTTACCAGTTTCCATAATATAGACAGAGAAAATGCAAAAGTCTTTGGTATTCATTTATATATATTTATATATAAGAAATAGCTATGTGCTTCAGCAACTAGCTCCCCATCTAAGAGGGTTTTTAGTGTCAGTAGGAACATAGTTTCATGCCACAGAGCTTCTCTTAAAACCGCAGACAGTTGACAGACTTGTGTTCTTAGCTTAAAAACTTGTTAAAATAATTAAAATAAAATACTTATCCCAGTTGCATAGTTTAAATTGTGAATTGCATGCACTAAAAAGTTGACAGAATGCACTTTCTGTAACTGTTACTTAGTTTGCACTGCTTCAGTTACATATAGGCCTACATGTATTCATTTTATAAAAAGCAGTAAGTGATCTCTTGGTCTAGATTTTTTAACTGCTTAAATTAGCTGTTTAATCTAAATGTTTTTTTGTTTTTTTTTAATGGGCAAAAGAAAACCATGTTTTATTTTTTATTATTTAAATGCAAATGCAAACATATCGAATATCGTAAAAAAATTCACAATATCGAGATATCATTTTTTTTTGTATATCGCCCAGCCCTACTTGGCGATGAAGTTCCTGGATGTTCTTAGGGTGTGACCTTTGCTATCTGTTGTTCTTCTGTAGTTTCCATAGGCTTTTTACTATTTTTTTATAAAATGGCGAATAAAGAATGCACAGTTTTTTTAAATGCTTTTATTCAATTTATGAAAGTGCTGTAATATATTCAATCATATTTTGTACAAGCAACTAGCTAGTTTTATTGTAAATAATTGTTTTATATATATATATATCTCATCACATTTCTAAAATTGGTGGCATCCATGTATGTTCAGCTCATAAATATAATATGATTTTCCATATTCAAATAAATATATAAATACAATAAATATTTCCAACATGACTTGAATATACCTATGAATGTAAACTGGACGTATTACATTTGTCATGTTGTCATTTGTCATGTGACCTGCTAGTATCACTTACATCACTGCCATTCACAAGAACTCCTCTACTGTGGTTTCCTGGGATAGTTCAGAATCTCAACAGAAATAGCAGGTCATTCAGAAACTTTTCATCTGCTGTTTAATGAATACTGTGAATTTGGATATACTACTCTTTTGTCGTACTGTGTATCTTTTTTTTTTTTTTGTCTACTATCTAGTAGGGAAGTAATTTTGGATGCAGCCCAAGTGTACAAAAGCTCTTATGAAATGGTTTGGTAGTGTTATATATTCATAAAGCAGCCCCCCAGCCCTTTCCCTGGTGCCTGTTCCCAGAAACTGCATTGGCTTGCGCAGATCAGCAATGTTCATTCTGTCAATAATCATTCTCTCTGCGGTCTCCAGCCACTCCTGTGGCCTTGAGTGCAGCTCTCGGTGACTCAGCATTTTACCTTCAGATGAGAGCATCTGGGAAACAAGAGAGACAGGCAGAAACCGAGCAAAGATGGCCCACAGGAAGAACTTTCTGTAACCTTCAGGAATTTCGCCTCCCACAGACATGGCGGACTCCCGCCAAACTGAAGCTATTTCTCCTTGCGTCTGTATTTCTGGGCTTTGGGTATGTGTTTGGTTCACACCAAGGCAGAGAAATACGAGTGGATCGTCGCCACGGCCTCCTCCCTCTCGCCACAGTTCTTTGCTTTATGACATGTTTTGTTGTCTCCAGTGTTTGCTGTTGGTATTATAAGGAAGAAAACACTCGGCATGTGATTTCCAAAAAAGTCTTGTGTTGGTCTCCCTTCTTTGTTTGACTTTTCAGCCTCCGTTTCCTCTGGAGTTGCTCTTGCGGTTTTTGTCGCTATGTTGCGATTGTTGGGATTCCCCTCTTTCCTTCAGCCATGCTCCGTTTCCTGCAGGATGTCTACCAGAGATGCCCCTGGTTGGGGGAAGTGAAAAAACAAGGAGAGGAGTGCTAGTAGACCGCTGTAAGAAAGGGTTTAGCTGGATGTTAGCCCTCTCTGTGGGGGATGAACATTATTACATACCTCCTTTCCTTCGGCTATAATTTGCTGACGGTCAACAGATCAAAAGGTGTGCTTCGTTTGGCATCCATTTTCTGGGGCAGTGACTTGCTCTTCTTTGTCAGATCTGTTTATTTATTCAAAAATATAGTAAAAATGCTATTCACGTTATTGTTTAAATACACTTGTATAATGAGCATGTCTTTAGTTTCTGTATTATATAATCGCATATGTCAGGGTGGTGCAACCGATATACTGAAGAAAAAATATTATTTAAAGAATATCATTCTTAAAGAAAACCTGAGGTGCTTTAAGTAGACTTAATATTTGTTTATTAATTAGAAAAACCTTTACTTGGGAAATCAGGGTCATTTGGTCACGTGGTCCAACCAACATCCAGAAAAACGCAGAACCTAAAAGACCCACATGACTGTGTTGAGGTCAGTAATGCTCTAGAAATACATTAAATGACACGTTAAATTAATCAAATGTGACATTCTATAATGTTACAAAAAAATTCAGTTTTCATAAAAATGTTAAGGCACGCAAATGTTTTCAACATTGATAATTTTATTGATGGTTTTATTAATAGTTTCACTACATAACATTAAATTGAAACCTTTTTTTAAAATGGAATTAACATTTTTTTAAACTTCAAAACTTTTCAAAGAGTACATATTTTAAGAACTAGAAAAGTAAAAATTTGAAAGACTTTCGCTTTTCCTTCATCGTGTTCTCTGTAGTGCGTCATTGATGTGTGCAAGTAGTGCTCCAAAGAGCACAAGCAGGCGCTCGTAAGTGAACCTTCCTGATCATGACTTCATCAGATAAAAAGAAATTACATTTACCATTTAGAAACTCTTTTTATAGCCTCAACTGTGACTTGTGTTTCTACCTGCCAGGAAGGAGGGAGTCATTGCAGTGTAACATATAATTAGATATGGCAGGTTTAATCACGAGAAGATGAGTGGTCAAGAGAAAAGGGGGTCTGAAGATGCCCAAATGTGTGAAGGATTGACGGCATGATGCTATCGTGAGTTCTTGCATTGGCCCTAATCTCACTTCTCATCTCTTTACGTCTTTACTTAAACTCCAACAGGCCGGAAGGCCAGCACCTTGTCAGAAGCTGTCAGATGAGGCTGTCTGCTCGACTCGCAGAATAACTTTGTTACCATTGCATTGGCCTTTAACACTGCCCAGTGCATACTGAGCGAATTCAGTCACCACAAGGGTGGAGAGACGCTATTGGCCGTCTTGAAATGACCTCGGAGGCAGACAGTGTTCGAGTAAAGTTAGGGCTGGAAAGAGAAGAGGCAGTCTGAGTGATACGCACAACTGTTACACAGGTCTATAAGCCGCCTTGCGTTTCGCTCAGATTTTCTGTTGTTTGGCAAATGTTTGTGGTTGGTATCCATTAATTTCAATGGGAATACATGCATAAGGGCAAAAGATTTCCCCACACAATTAATTAAGTTGATTGTGTGAATTTTCAAGGTTGATCAACAGAAAACTACTTAAACTACATTTAAAAGTGACTGCTCTGTGAGCTGTGCTTTGTACATTGCTTCACTATTGAAATTGGAATATGGACCATTTTTGCCTTCAGTATGTCACCAAGATTTTTCTAATGCAACCACGTTTACTAAAATTTCAATATAACTACATAAACTACATATTAGTGATGCATAGGGCTGGGACAACGCGTCGAGGTCATCGATGACGTCGACGCAAAAAATACGTCGACGCAAAATGTGCGCATCAATTCGTCGACCTGTTTTTATTTCTCTATGTGCGCTGAATATACGTGATGGCCGGATCAACATTCTGTCCAACGTTAAATAACCAATCCAGGGGTTTTTCTGCATTGATCTTTTTTTTTGGCGGCTGTCAAAGCCTTATTTGATCGGTGAGTGACAGTGACAGGGCGCGTACGAGAGAGAGCCCCGGCTGCGCGCGCACTCACAGTCTTCAAACAACACGAGCGCTTCTTGCTCTCTCCCTCCCTTGTGCATATTAACCAAAATCATTAGACACGATAGAAAAAGGGCGGAACGCCAAAGTTTCACGTGGAGCATTCGGAGATTTTTTTTCTCCATGACAGGCTGCTGGCTCCCACTGTTAATTTTTTATTTTTTTTTGTAAAAGCACTCTCTGTAGCTTAAAGCCCTCAAGTTTACATTTACATACTGTATTCTTTCAATTGCTCTAAACAAGTATTTTGGGTGACCTTTTTTATTGAATACTAGACATCAAGTTGTTGTTATTTTCATCTGAAAGAATAACTTTTTTTCAGTAAGCTAGGCCCTATGTGTTCAGTAAGCTTGTTTCAGTAAGCTATGTGTTTTCAAGGTTTCAAGGTTTTATTGAATGCTATCTCTATACAAGTGTAAAGTAATGCATTCTTAGTCAGTCTTTTATTTTGTAATTTTAAGAGCAATAAACATATATTGCAATGTTAAGGAATTTATGTTTTTTTCATTCAGATATGTAAATCAACATGTATAAATTGTTAGTAGTCAATTAATGGGGAGATAATCGAAATCAAATCGGTCTGAAACATTAATCGTTAGATTAATCGATGCATCGAAAAAATAATCGCTAGATTAATCGTTTAAAAAATAATCGTTTATCCCAGCCCTAGTGATGCACCGAAATGAAAATTCTGCGCCGAAACCGAAAATTTAGGATGCACTTGGCCGAAAACTGAAACTGAAGCCGAAAATGGCTTCTTTTAAAAACGTATATATATATATATATTGCTTGATTTAATGGTTCTGAATTGAAAAATCACAATATAATAATCAAACTTTTATTAACAGTTACATAACAAAACATAAAATATTTTTTACAATAAATATAAATAATAATTATTCTTCAAGTTTTATGTTCCATCAAATAAAATAGTTTTTAAAAAATTGTGCAAAAAAATCCACAATTTTAGAGATTTTTGCAGAACAAATGTTACATATTGCAACTTTGGTGTCCTCTCGTATAGGGCTGTCACTTTTGTGAAAAAAAAATCCTGTTCGATTTTTGAGACATAGGCAAAGTGTTCATTGAATCGTTAGTAAATTGCCTATATTTGGCGTTGATCCGTTTTTCAACGCCAAATATAGGCAAATCCACCGACAACTAAACAGGCATTAGGGCGAACGTAAAGAGGGCGCTTGAGACGCGCACAAGTCAGCAATGTGGACTGCCATAACATCAATGAAAAACATTACTGAAGGCTACATTGATATTATGCACTAATAGGCTCTGTGTGTGTGTGTGTGTGTGTGTGTCAGAACCTGCAGTTGCTGTGTGACGCGCGTTCGCTGCGAGCGTATAGTGACGAGCTGGATGCGCTCCGAGAGAAGGCCGTTAAAATCGATTCCCTGTTTTCGTTTTCGAAACTTGTGTTGGTTGGTCCGATCGATTGTGCAGCTTTTGTGACAAGCTTTTTTTGATTGTGCCAGCCCTTTGACATGCTTAATCTTTGATAGGCAGACGCGTGATAACAGCTCGACCGTGAGTGAAACCTAAGCGCTTGTGCACGGATGGGAGGGGCGGGTGACATTCATTTTCGGTTTACGTTTTCGGCTGTTTTTTTTATTTTGGCCCGAAACCGATAATGCCATTTCGGCTGAAAATTTTTGGCGGCCGAAATTTCGGTGCACCCCTACTACATATCAGTCAACTAGTCACACTGTACAAACTAGTCTTAAAGTATTAAGGAGGCCCTGTTCATTTTGGTAAGGGATGGGTCCCAATAGTGGACTAGACAGCTGAATAGTTTCATTTTATTATTGTTATTTAGTTCTTTATTGTTTTTTTTTAGTTTGATATCTTTATCAGTGACACTTTAATTAGCAGGCTAATGATCTGATGTGCTTTAGCTGTTAGATTGCACCATAAAGTCATTATTATTATTTTTATAAACCACTGGACAACTTTGGCATTTAAGCGTAGTGTTATTTGTATACTAATAGTATTTTTTTATAACAATTCATAATAAATTTTTATATATTCAGTTTTCTTTTTTAGTTATATTTTGTTTTGTGCTTTTATTGTTCTTTTTTTAATGTTTTATTTACCTTTCATTGATTTTTATTTTAGTTTAATCTTAATTTATTTTGGTTAGTTGCAAAGGCAACATTTCAAATTATTTTTTAAATCTTTATTTATTTTTATTTCAGTTTTATTTCAATGAAGGAAATGTATTTTTGTTTTAGTTAGCAGGAAGTTTTGTAAGTTTAAGTTAATCTAACATTTCATGTTGTATTTTATCTTAATTTCAGTGAACAAATAATTCTTTATTCGTTTTAGTTAACAATAACTGCACTGGTGTCCAGTGACAAGTAGCCTTTCAGTAACTGATGTATATTTAGAAAAGTAAATATCTAAATACCTTTTACTGTCTGCAATAAAATATCAAGATCCTTACAAACAAGCAAAGACAGATGAAAATTTAAACTAACCAGGTAATTTATTAGTTCACCCAAAAATACTATTTATTTTCTTATGTACTTCACCAAATCCAAAATGTTATTTCTTTTTACAATATAACTCAAAGACTACTTGTATATTAATATATGAATATGTCAAACTGAATGAACTAATCAAGGCTAGGTCAAGGCAGGTAGAAGAAACATGAGGATATCTAAACAGAAACATAACATAAATGTGACAGAAGCATAGTGAATCCTTTTCTTTTAGACACACTTGGCATGATGACAGTGTAAAAAAGAGTTGCTAACGTATTGGTCATTCTTGTTCGAGGTTTGTCTTGCCGAACACATCTTACATCATGCGATAGGAGAGCCATCTGGAAATGGTTTTTATCTGGCCAGCTCTTCCTTATCTGGTGACAGTGCCAGCAGTTCGCTCATGAGCAAGTGCTGCATTGCTTAAAGGTGCTGGGCCTGGTGTTATCGAGCGCCCCTGCAACGGCTTGTTATCTTGGTCACACTTCGCTAATGATGCCCGTGCTATCACCAGCAAGCTGGAAAGGAGCTATAAAACGAGCAGCGTCATGACTGGGAAGATGGATGAGATTCATATGAGACAGCACGTCAAGTGCTTCTCAGGCTGGCGGAAAAGGGCTTTCACTTTATTTCAGCACTTCCATATGGCTTCTCACAAGAGGGAATAGATTTGTGTTTATTAAGCTCTACTTCCAGTTGCTAAATGTTTATCTGTGCAGTCTGGCTAGAAATTGAAACCTCCAGAGCTGTCGAATTTTCCCATATTTTTTTTTAAATGCTGTACAGCAAAAGGATGATTTGTTGTCTTTTTGGGGTCTGCTCTGATATTTTGATCTCTTGGTCCAAGTGTTGCATTTAAAAGTGTTTGTAGTCGGCCTCTGTGTCAAGCAGATGGCTTGTCTGGAGCCAAGGCGACGTACAGGAACGTCACGACCTTTAGGGACTTCTAGACCTCGAAGAACGATTACTTCAAATTTCAAGAGCACTCTCAACCTCACTCCCACTGTAATAATAGTTATTAACTTTAACACGTGTGACGGCAGAGTTATTGCACCTTTTGTGGATCTAAATGTTACTTCAATCAACTTTTAGGGCCTTGCTTGTTGGTTTATGTTGGACTGTTCAGGAGGGAAATGAGTGTCTATAAACCAAAATATTTGGCCTTAAATAACAACCGGTTGTGTTGAAAACCAGTAAGCGATTCCATGACATGACAAATCCTAATCTATTAATTCATTCAAAAATAGACATCATCTATGATCAGGTCTTCTAATTTAAATTTCATTTTTTGGGTATTGAGTCAAAAATATAAGGGTGATACCTCCTTGAAATAGTGACATTTTTGTAAAGAACACTTTATTTACGTTTTCCTTGTACTCGACACTCATTACCTCCAGAACTCAAAACATGGTCGGGGTTATGCTGTTGTCAAGAGATGCTATCTAAGAATGAAGAATGATATTTGTGGTTTTGATGAAACAACATGGTGAATTTCAGAGGAATGTAGGGACCTCGTCAGGTAAAAGCGCATTAGCGGAGGAATGCAGTTGGTTTGGTACGGCCCAGCTCTTGTTGTTTTTCTATGCTGCATATTACAAGTACTAAAATAAGAGGGGTGTGCAGAAGAGCGACGGGTCTCTGTGCCGCCCACTTTGTCTGTTGGCATAACCGATTCAGAGTGGATGAGTCACCATGCGAAGACGTGTTGTCAACATGCATTTCTCCTCATAACGTCTGTGACGAGCCTCCGTGTAAGCCAGATGAACAAGGATGTTTGAAAGAATGCAAAAAAACACTGTAATCTCGCATTTCCTGTGGTGTCCCATGGAGCAGGCTTTGTTCAAATTTACCCAAGCAAATCCAAAACCCCCTTCTCTCTCTCTCTCCATAGGGTCAGGGGTGAGAGGAACCCTGATCTGGCCCTTGGCAAGTGAGAGATTGATGGGAGAAACAAGTCTGCGTTCGGTTTAGTGCAGTCCAGGAGGAAACCGCCCCTGGTGGGTTGTGTTTTATTATTATTATTTTTTTATTTATTATATTGCTGCTTAAAGACAGTTTTGCTTTTGGATCTGGGTTCTGGGGTAGTTGTTTGTTAACCATTCCCTATGCTGTGGGCAAAGCTTACAAAAACGTACCTTTGGCTTTGCTGCGATGCCTTGACCTTTGGAATGTGGACTGCAGCCGTCACGCCAGTTTTTCTGATGTCATGCCGCTGTTCCTCCGGCTGTGCAGCTGCTTTACACCCCACTCTGTCAATTATTACTGGTGTTTGCTAAGACAGGCATCACCAGTTTTATTGCAGATATGTTTTCCTAACGTTAAGTGTCAGACTTTTCAGCGTGTACCTTGTCCCTCACTGTTTGAGCTACAGACATAAACGATACCTTAAATCATGTGATGTGAGGCATGCTATTATTTTTCTCAGTGGCAAAATGTATGATGTATGCCTGTCCATTACTTTATCAGTATATCATATAGACTTGGGTCTGGCTCTTTTGACTACTATTTATATGCTATTATTGTTAATAACTCTACAAATAGCATATTAACAACATGTACTTACTGTTGGTTTGTAGTTAGTTGCTTGTAATTGTACATACTTTACAGTTACTATTATATTTATATAATATTTATATTTATACTATTATTAAATTTAACATGTTACAAGGACACTGTTAAAGTTTTTCCAATTGTTTTAATTTCTGTTGTACTGTTTTCATGTTCTGAATGTTTTTTTTTGTTTTTTGTTTTTAATCCAGTTTAGGTTTTTATCCAGCAGTGTTACTGCTAGCTAGCTACTTACTGACATAACTAACTAGTTAAGCTTGTAAGTACTTGTAAGTAGAAATAGTTAAACTAAAAGCTAACCTGTGGTTTGATGTGTTAAATATACATTTTTACATTACAATATTATACATTACATTTTTTATAGATAATAAATAGATATATAAATAATAAATGGTTATTTGGAAACATAAATCTAATACAAAAATATGTAACAAACTGCTGGTTATGATACTGTGAAATTAAATGTTTGTTTGATTCAGACAGAATCACTAACAGTTGTCAAGTCAAGTCAGCGTAATTGTATAGCGCTTTATACAATACAGATTGTGTCAAAGCAGCTTTACAGTGGAAAGCAGGAGAATAGTTTGTCAATAATGCAAAAAGATTATAATACAATAATGCAATATCAAAGATTTATTTTCAGCTAAAGTCAGTCTAGGATGGCTTGAGCATGAGTAAATCATAGCTAATTTTTATTTTTGGATGAACTATCCCTTTAATCAATAAACTTTTATACTGAAAAGCTAAAAAACAAGCAGAGCTAACACCTTGCTTTATGAAAAATGTAGTTCAACTACTAGCTTCACTGTTTGTAGTGAGTGATATAACTGCTTAACACTGTGAACAAGCAGGTAGCACTGTACCAACATATGCCGCGTTTCCACCGAAATTACCCAGAACATTTGTACCAGGAACTTTTTTCCCTCCAGACCTGTTACTGGTGTCGTCTGGTGACGTAGGTCTGCCTGCGTTTCTCAATACAAGCATGCAAATTTTGCACTAGCATCCTCGGTAGTTCGGCCTTGAGTGTGATCTCCTGCGGATGGGACGACACAAGTCCAGTAATTCTGCAAACAGCAGCGTCTTGAATCTCTTGATAACATCAGTCAGCTTGACTTGGCAACTGCAATTTTCCCATCTGTATATTTACAATACGACGAAACATGATATCAAATACCACTGCCTACTTTCATTTTCATTTAAACCTATTAATAGCTGCAGAAATGTAGTTCAGGGAAATGTGTATATATATGTGTATATATACAGCCTAATGAAATGAAATATTATATCAATTGCCTCTTTTTATTTTCATTTTAACATATAGATAAATTGAATACAGACCAAAGATTACATGTTAGTTTTTCCCCAAAAAATTATATTTTATGTTTAAACACTAAAGAGACAGCAGAGCCAGCGGCACTGATCAGAAGTCTACAGTAAACATGATCACTGAACTCTCGCTGATCGCGTGTAGCTGACCGTCTCTGAGATCGGCGAAACACATTTTTAAATAGGCACTGTCTTTATAAATAAACCGCAGATTTGAGTTTTAAACAACTACATTCTCACCTGAAATACTTTTAAAATTACATTTCATGACACAATAACAGTAATATTTTGAAAATGATCCGAATAAGTGGTGGTTGAACTCAACCAATGCTGCGTGAACTCAACCAATCAGGATGTTTAGTTTCCAAGTCCTGCCCCCGAAAGTTCCGGAACTTTAAAAAAGTACTACCTCACCAGCAGGGACTTTCTGAGGGGCATTTTTTTTCCCGGAACTTTATTTAGTTCCTGGTTCCTGCGGTGGAAACACACCAAGTACCAGGCCAAAATCCCTAGTTCCTGGGTAGAGTTCCTGCAGTGGAAACGCGGCTATAGTGACATGCTAGCAATCACATAAAACTAGCATCAGAAAATGTCAAAATCAAGTTTCTCTTATTGGCAAATATCTGGGGCCTGGTTTCTGGTCGTTTTTGTTTGAAACAACATGTCCAGATCTGTTTGTCAATGAGCGACTCTGACTCATTAAGAATTTGACATTGACTGGGGTAGTGTTGTCAAAAGACCCGGTACTTTGGTACCAAGTCGGTACTAAAAAAATGTAAATGTGACGGTACCAGGTTTCTTTCAGTACCGGTGGTACCGAGGTCCCGTTCAAATCCGGTTCTTGACGCATACAGCGCTATGATTTCCGCAAAGCAGAAAACGAGGACGGAATCTCAAAATCCAGTCATGAAAATTAAACTATGAAAATATGGACAGTCACGGAATTTGTCAGAGTTAGCATAAATTAATCAAATCATATCTCCATATGGACCAATATCGGTAAATGTTAAGCCGCAAAAGTTGTTTGAAATATGAATCCTGCATGTTCTGTGCATCTCTGTGTGAATTAATGAATGGCAGAGACGTGCGGGTTTGTTTACTACATAGACTGAAGCGCGTGATGCTTGCATTAATTTCAGCATCTGAGCTTCAGAGTTCTCTCTCCATCAAGCGATCTGAACTTTTCGATTCATGTCAATGGACGCACAGCGCACCTGTATTTGAAGCTCTGTAAACTCTTTGTGAAGGCGCACGACTCACCGTCGCTTTACTGATAGCGCGGTTTCTCACACATGCAAAGAAAGAGAGAGCGAGAGAGTCTTACCACGCTGAATCGACACGCTATATGTAAACTATTCTTTGTTGTCTTCTCCTGTCAAAATAATGGAGTTCATTTAGAATTATTAATATTTTTCGAACAAGAAGAAGATATGCCAGTTTTTCCAGTAGTGGGCGGAGCTAATGCGCAAATGGCAATTTCATTGGCTGGCGCTGATCTCTTACCGTCCCTGTTTTGATTTCAGCAAATCAGTTTGACCGAACGCATACAACTTGATTAATATTCATGAACCCAGCAGCTCATCAATTCATAGTGCTTTGTATATACATTAGTATGATAGTAGAATTAGTAGTAGTATTATCTTTTAATAATAATTAATATGATATATTACTATTTTTTTTACAGAAACCCTCAATGACCAAAAATATCTTAAGCATCACCACCAGTCTTAAGTTCAGTTAAAATTACAAATATGCATTCATTAAAAGTTAATTTTTACATAAAGGCATTGTGCTACTAAATATTACTATTATTTAGTAAAATGTATGTGATACTGCTACTACTGTTGAAAACATTTATAAAACTTTATTTTTTAAAGAAATAAATCACAAAATATTTCTTCCATGTTTTAATTTTAATAGCAAATCCCCTTTATTTACCAAAAATAAAATGTGTTTAAATTTCATGAATTAAAAGACAAATTAAATTTGGGTGAAACTGGTTTACTGTTTTTCATAATTATATAACTTGTAGAAAAACTTTAAACACAATTGTAAATAAGTATAAAGAATGGCATTGGTTTTATTTTTAGTGATAAAAAGTTTTTTAATTTTAATTAATAAATTTTAATTAGCATATTTTTGTGTTTTGCTTTGGTCCCGAAATTGGTACCGAGAACCGTGGATTTTCACTGGTATCGGTACCGAATACTGAAATTTTGGTACCGTGACAACACTAGACTGGGGGAAGAAAAAAAAAGATGCAGCGAGACCGAAATCCTGCATGCAGAGAGGATTGCAGAGACGTTTTGATGGGCATTATGGGTACTTGACTACCTGCAGGGAGGAACTAACCAACGAACGAAACCCGGGATCAAAAGAGGAAGAGATGCGAGCGATTACAGACAGCAGATCTTCAGATCTCACACTCAACAGTCTGCCACTTTCCTGAAGGGAAGTGCAAGAATAATGGTGTTCGGTATAATCCCATAGTTTTTTTTCCCTCTTTCTCTCTTGAGTTTGATTAGAAGCGGTAGCCTAGAGTCAGCACAGAGAGACGGCCTGTGATTGGCTGTGTTAAAGCAAGGCTCTGGCTGATGCTTCTAATCTCACACAGATCTGGATTGATGGGCTTCGGGAGAATCGGTTTGGTAAATTACTGTTGCAGGGCAGGACAAATCCCCTCTTATCCGATGTTCTTTCTCTCCTGTTTGGTTCTCGTGTGTCATCAGTGCTTTGCAGGTGTGCTGGTTGTGAATAGGTTGACTGTAGGCCCAGCGGAGTTTGTGATGGTCTCGCTTGGCGCTGCGAGCTGTGTCTTCATTGGAATGGAGCAGGTTGATGAACTGTGCTCAGCGTCTGTCCGCTGATCTGACAAATTGGCATTTGCCCTGATGCATGAATGTGCAAATTATTTCAGATCCTGTTCACTTTATCTTCTCTCTCTCTCTTCCTCCCTTCCTCAGCCTCTTCCTGTTCGTGCATCATCTCAAACCCTCGAAATGCTCGAAATGTCAGGGTGATATGACTGTCCTGATAGCATACAGAAAAAAAACTTAATGTGGCAAAATCTTTTATTATTGTTTCTTATAAGAAGAATTAAATTATTAATAATTTTTTTTATAATGGATATTTTTTTTTTCTCTTAAAGTCATATGCTGCGTTTCCACCGCAGGAACTTTACCCAGGAACTAGGGATTTTGGCCTGGTACTTGGTGTATTTAGTTCCTGGTTCTTGCAGTGGAAACAAAGTTCTGTGTAAAATAATGCCCCTCAGAAAGTCCCTGCTGGCGAGGTGGTACTTTTTCAAAGTTCCGGGAACTTTCGGGGGCGGGACTTGGGCGCTAAACATCCTGATTGGTTGAGTTCAACCACCATTTATTCGGATCATTTTCAAAATATTACTGTTGTTGTGTCATGAAATGTAATTTTAAAAGTATTTCAGGCGAGAATGTAGTTGTTTAAAACTCAAATCTGCAGTTTATTTATAAAGACAGCGCCTATTTAAAAATGTGTTTCGCCGATCTCAGAGATGGTCAGCTACACGGGATCAGTGAGAGTTCAGTGATCATCTATCCGCCGAGAAGCAGCCTCACCTCGGCTAGACCTTCTGGTATGTGCCGCTGGCTCTAATGTCTCTTTAGTGGTTAAACATAACATATAATTCGTTTTGGGTAAATCTAACAGGTTATCTTTGGTCTGTATTCAATTTATCTATATGTTTAAAATGAAAATAAAAAAGGCAAATTTATATAATATTTTGTTTCATTGTAATGGCTGTATATATACACATATCCCTGAATTAAGTACATTTCTTCAGCTGTTATTATGTTTAAATGAAAACGAAAGGAGGCAGTGGTATTTAATATCCTATTTTGTTTTATTGTAAATATACAGAGAGGAAAATATTAGTAGCCAAGGTCAGCTGTTTGCAGATTTACCAGATTTACCGGATTTGTGTCGTCGCGGACATCACACTCCCGAGTCGAATGCACAAAGTCTGAACTACCGAGGATGCACGTCCAAAATCAGCGTACTTTGTATTGAGAAACGCGCGCAGACCTACATCACCAGTCTATTTGCCTAATCTTCTCGGTACTTTAGACCGCGGTGGAAACGCTACAAGCAACAGGTCTGGGGGGGAAAATAGTTCCTGGTGAAAAAAGTTCCTGGTACAAATGTTCCGGGTAATTTCGGTGGAAACGCGGCAATAGAGAGGATCCCTGAAGAACGCCCTGCTGTCACTCATATGATTTGACCTTTTTGTGACATGTTTAGTTCAAATGATATTTACTCCATGATTTTTCTGGAATAATAATTAATGCAATTCATAAAAAAACTACTTTTTACTTTCAATTTATTTAAAAATAAATAAAAAAATGATGGCAGAAACTTTACTGTAATTCTTATTGTAAAAATATGTGCATAATGTTTCAGGTATTACAGGATGGCATATTGATTTTATTTTCTTTAGATTTTTTTAAATCCTACCAAAATCAGATTTTTTAACTTTAAAATGCAGCAATTACCACTATAATAATGCAGTTGACCACATGATGCCACATGATGATGAATCATATATAGACTTGTAACACACTAACACTAAAATAATGCAATGTACATGAATTAAATAACATAAATCATAATACAAGAACCCTAATATACTAGATTGATGATACACAATTAAAAGAAACTAAATTATCTAATGTACTTTTTAATGTACTTTACATCATTTGGTAAATAATAGTTTTTCTTGCGAAAAACCCTACATTTGACAGTATTTTATGGTAAAGTATAAGTATTAAGTCATGTTTTGTCCTCTGCTAGTATGCTGTGTTCAATGTGTACAGAAAATGTTAATGGCTACACCATTATTAAATGTAAACTCTTCCTGAAACTTGCATCAAAGTCTTTAAAAACCTTGAACACAACAACATTTTTCAAACTTGGCACATGTTTTGAAGTATATTTATCCTTTACTTTATTGTGGGCAATCCTGCATGTCACTGACCGGAGGACGTAGTTTCGTTTTAGCTCACACTGTAGCTCTCTATCTGAATAAATAGCTTACAGTGATCACTATAATAGGGGAAAAAATACAGAGAGAATACTGATAGTGAAGGAAGCTTTATTCTCATTCTTGTGGATGAACCGGACAGACCGGTTCACAGGAAGCAGCTACTCCTGGTTTCAGCAGGGCTGAGTGATGTCAACAGGTATCGTCCTACTTGAAACACTATGGCTTTTGCATTTGGGGGGATCTGCGTGCCTCACCTCGCCTTGCTCTGCCTCAGAGTGAGGAATCTCTCTTAGCATTGCAAACAGAGTCCAAACCGATGACAGAGCGCTGTCAAAGTGGAGGCATAAAACTGCCGTGATTATGCGTCTGGGTTAAACTACGACAACTGGCGCAAGAGACACCCCCGCGCTTTCCCGCCATCGCAAGGTGCACCTTTTACTGCCTCCTATTTAACTGATCTAATTACAGACCAGCTCTGCCTCAGTGTCTCTTGAATTCACCTGTTGTTGTGTTAGCGTTACAGCTCGGTGACGTCTTTGGTATGTTAACTTCATTCAGTACAGAACTCAGATGGCTGTGCATCTCACATACTCTAGACCTTGGTCTTGTTATTTCCATCATTCAGAAAATGCAGACGTAATTGCAGAATCTAATCATAAAAAGTTAAGGTGTAACATTTTTCGTATGTTTCAATTTTCAACATTTTTAAATCATATAACAAAAAACAAACAAAAACATTCCATAGGGCACTGTTATTATTTTAAGTTAAGTCAAATTCATTCATTAAAATAAGTTTATGAATATTCTATTGCTTCAGCATTTTCTTTTTCTTGTATTATTTTATTATTAATATTAATTAAACCATTAAAAGGGAGCTGAGAATCATTCAAATAAAAAATAAATAAAACAAATTTGGAAAAAAATAAATTGCTTAGACGTCCTTTTTGATAATTACATTTTAATTAAACCATTAAAATGGAATCCAAATTGATTTTCTGGGAAAAATCGAATTAGGGAAACCAAATATATATTTATTTTAAGTATTGAATTAAATTGCTTAGACATTTTTTGGATGATTTATAATTTAATTCAACCATTAAAACAGAATCCATAACAACTAAAATGGGAAAATATTAAATAAAAAAAAATATTAAAATATAATTCAGAAAAAAAACGTATATATTTATATATTATATAAATATATACTTATATAAAACTTATATGTTTTATAATATATTTATTTTATGTAAAATTGTAATAAAATCAATCAATTAGACTTCTTTTTGATAATTAAAATTTGATTCGACCATAAAAACAATAATAAAAAAAAATGTAATGAAAAAACAAAACATGGATTTGGGGAAAAATTTAGTCTGAATTTGGGGGAAAAAAAACAAAACAAAACGGATTTCATAGATCCCTATAGTTTCTCAGCCAAGTGGTTTGATTTCCTTGTTCTCTTTCTTTCTTAACAGACTATATCATAGCATACAAGACCACCTCTGGCATACAGTGCGGCTCACATCTCCGCCTCGGAGGCACAAGCGTTCAGCCAAGTTACAGCGTCCATTCCAGCTGGTCGTGTGTGTCGAGCTAATCTTTGGGCAACAAAAGACGCGGAGAGGAGGAATTTGTGTCATGCATGTTAAGGAAAGAAAAGATGACGGCAGTGAAATCTTTTTAGCGTGTGACAGATAAGGCTCTTCCTTTCAGTGTAGTGGTGTTTAAGCCACGTTAAGCTGATTAATTAGTCCTAATCTATGGGCCCCAGACTGAGGCGTAGCTAATAAAGTTAAGTGCCCAAATCGCAGACGATGGAGACGATGGGCAGCCCTGAGTATGTCTCTCTGATAGAGGATGGATCAGATGTGCAGAACGAATGGAGGATGTGGGTGAAGTGCAGAAAATTAGGAGGTTTTCTAGCTTTGTGTTTTAGAGAGGAGTGTAGGAGGTCTGTGATTTCTCCTTGTTTTAGTATGCATTAGAGGATCGCTAGTTTTGGCAGTGCGGGACTGGATGGCAGCTTCTTCTGCAGCACTGTGCAGCCGGTGGGCTTGCATGCATATTAAAAATGATTGTGTGAAAAGACAGATTTTAACCCTTGCAATGCACCTCATTGCTATTTACTGGCCATGATTTTGCTTTTACATTGCTATTTGGAAAATCAGCTAATGTCATCTATTGAAAGAGTTCAAGGATCAAGATAGTGTTCGTTCTGTCACACACTCATGAGGCAGTTCAGATCACCAGATTTACGTAAAAAAGATTTACGTAAAAAAAAATAATAATAACAAATTAATAACAAAATAGATCTAAAGAATTATTATTTTTAAATAACTTTCCTTCTCCACTTAGGTATCTTAATGAAACAAAGATGTAAATTAATTTGTAAAAAAAAAAAAAAACTAAACATTAAATGATAATAACATCATCATCATTAATAATAATAATAATAATAATGTTATTTAATGGATATATACATATATACATACATACATATATATATATATATATATATATATATATATATATATATATATATATATATATATATATATATATATATATATATATATATATATATATATATATATATTAGGGGTGTAACGGTACGCAAAAATCACGGATTGGTACGTACATCGGTTTTAAAGTCACGGCTCGGTTCATTTTCGGTACAGTAAGGGAAAGAAATGCAAACATTAAACTGCAGGTTGTTTATTACTATAAACCTTTTTTTAACAATTTGTTTACATTTTTTTTCAATACTGTTTAATAAAATATATATAAAATAAAAAAAGAATAAGAAATAAAGTTCTCCACTAAATAAAATACTCTTCGTCTCAAACCAATATCATATAATAAAATATAATGACAAATATAAATAAATAACTATGATTACAGTGCAGCATTGCCAATCCCAGCTTGTAGGCCTGCTCATATTTAAAAAAAAAATATATATAACTTTTCCAAAGTGTAAAGTGCAGCATCGACAGTTTCAGTTTTTAGACCTGCTCAGATTTCGTTATTGTGTTGGACCAATCTGAATTAAGAGCAAAGGTCTGTTTAAATGCCGACGGGAGCTGCGTTTGAATTACAATCGTTTTTTTGCCTAGTTGTAGTGATGTTCACACTCGCGTGATGCCTTTTGAAAACCTAAGGCCGGTGAGTGACACACTGGCATATTGCACCTGTCAAACATAGTCTATTTTGCCGTCAATACTGTTGACGGTGTCCTTTATCAGTAGGCTTTATATTTATGCTCAACATGAAGTATAGACATTGTTGTCGTGAAGACAAGATCCTGGTCTGTCGGCGGCCGCCCTCCATGTCACCTACAGCAGCAGCAGCGCTAGCGCCGCGTCAGGCACGATTCTGGTGTGTAAAGACACAGAAAACGCGAAGCAGCAGAAACGCCCATATATATATATATATATATATATATATATATATATATATATATATATATATATATATATATATATATATATATATATATATAAGAATTACTAACAATGAAATTGCATATTTGTTTTTAGTTTTAGATTTATTATTATCAAAAATATGTATTTTCCCCAGCCTGAAACATATTGTTTTTAGTTTTAGATTTATTATTATCAAAAACATTTACTTTTTCCCAGCCTGAAAGTTTTTCTCTGCAACAAATATTTTGTAAGCTCTTCAAAAGCTTAATCTTTTTTTCTGAATAACTGTTAATAAACAATTGCTGAATTACAGTTTGTATCTGTTAATCAGCTGAACCCGGTCGAAGCACTTTTAAGTTGTTGATGACAGCGAATAGATGTTTTTCTCTCGACCCCTGCATGAACCGCAGCACGTATCTCTTTCACCAGATTCCCTTCTTGGTTTCCTATTGTGCTTTCCTTTCCTAGTTTGCCTGTTCGTACTCTCCCCCTCTTGTCGCTCTCTCTATTTTTCTCTTTCGCTGACACACTATTGCTCCAGTTAGCTGCAGTTGACCCATCCCCCCTGAATTTTACCCACATTCCTCAGTTCCTGCAGCCTGAAGCATCCCAGTGCCCTTGTATGTGCATAACCTGTATGTGCTGACTCATGGAGCTCTGTGGTGTGTGGATATGTGTAGATGTTCCACCCTTGTCACCCCGAGCTTGTTATTGTGCTTCTGGAATGCTCACTCTTATGGTAATGGCATTCAGCAGGCCTATCAAATACTGTGATAGAAAGTGTTACAGTGTTAATCCAGATTCTTCATTGACTCACGCCGTTCCAAACACCCGTATTTAGATGTGCTTGCTATAAAGTTACTGCTATTGCTCATACTGGGGGATTTTGATATGACGACCATGCTTTTGATTTCTTAAAAAAAAAATAATAATAATAATAATAAAATTCATTTTGATGGCATAAAATAAAAATGTCAGGGAGATACAACTTTACTGATATCATAATGAAGTGAGGAAAAAAAGCATAATTAAGAAGTTTGCCACAATCTTTTTGTATTACTTCCTCGAAGAAAAAAATATATTTACAATACTACTTATTAATATTTGGAATACTTTTTCTGTTGAATCAAAGGCATGTGGTGCAACCAACATGCTGCAAAAATAAACAAAAAAAATAATAAATAAAAAGGAGGATCATCTGATGGAGTCTCATAAAATATACTACTTTAACTTTCCCAAAAGCTTAGTGATATTCATGAATAATTCTTTATTCATGCTTTTTGTTCATGAATAATTCACTTTTATTAAATCATTTATTTACCTGAAACTCACATGTATTCAAGGAGTGAGGAAAATATGACTTTTTACTTTGTTACACTGCATGAATTTTTCATTCTTAAATAAAGTCATTAAATTTAAACTTTATTTTGAAACTTAAAGGGATAGATTACCTTTAAAATGTTTTTTTAATGCATTCATGTTTTAGTTATATGAACAAAAATTATTCATATATATATATAAAAATATTTTTTGGTTACACCACTTTACACCAATTTTTAATTATCTATGTTTATGAATACGTATACGTGTAAGTAAAAAATAATAGTATTAAGGTTTGAAATCACTTTCTTAGTAGATTTTTCCAATATTTCTTTTCTTATTTATCAATGAACCATATAACTTTTCTTTCTGATTGGTCTTGTGTTTTTTGGCATGACAGCTGATAAAATCGTGATGTGTAACCCTGCACATCATTTATAAATTATCTCGCAAATCCTCTGTTATCAAGTTCATCTCGCTCAAGTTTCACATTAATTAAATTAGTAGAAGCTAAATTAGTAGCCGCTAACTAACAAAGTAATGGTCTGCACAAGCAGCGATGCACAAAGTTCATGTGCAACCCTGGGTGGTTCAGTGAGGCTGGCATTGTACTGCCTTTTAATAGATAGGCCTCTGTAGGTTAGATGATGCCTTAATTCAGAACATTAAGTTCACTGCAGTCGCCTGTTTGCTTGTTACATCAGGGTCTCGCTTGGATAAAGTGTTTGATAAAGGTAAAATGATTTCTTAATGTTAATGGTTCCTCTCTCTCCCACAACTTCCATCCTTTTCCCAAAACCACAAATAACCAGCTTTGCTCTTTTTAACTGTCTGTCTACTTTGTCGCACTCTTTCTCACCTGAAGCTTTTGGTTGCAAGCTTTCCTGTCTCTCCAACCCGTTTCCTCTCTACAAAGTTTCTTTGTTCCTGTCCAACTACAGGGAGTCTGGAAGTGTGATAGCTGGGTGGAAGTTGTTGATTAGACTCCAGAGTGCTCAGGGCTGTTTTGTTTGGCCGCTGAATGGACCGCGAGCTGGGGAAGAGTCACGGTTCAAAGAGAGCTTGGAGAAAGTGACCTCTTGTCTCATAGAGTCAGAGGAATGAGCTGAATTTCCAAACTCAGGAACCGTATCAAGAAACACAGCATTGGTGTTTTAGGATAAAAAGGAAAAGTGAGTCAGCAAGTATGTTTCTAGAAAGGATAATTTCTTGTGTTTAATCAATAAACAGATGTGCGTGTCTCATGAAGATTTCCTCA
Source organism: Carassius carassius (assembly GCF_963082965.1). NCBI lineage: Eukaryota > Metazoa > Chordata > Actinopteri > Cypriniformes > Cyprinidae > Carassius > Carassius carassius. The sequence continues at coordinate 19,372,667 of NC_081795.1, read as the reverse complement.
GACAGTCATAATACATGCTGGAGGAGTCGTATACCGTATGTGATATTAATTGATATTAAACTTATTTTTCTATTGTGATTAGAGTCCAGTCGTCTCTTGGCTCTGCTCATGACCCTGACCGCCCTGTTTATTCAGAATTACAGCATGTTTGCTTGCCACGTTGACCGTCTGCTCAGGTTAATATGTATTAGCTGGATTAGTTAATATGTATTAGCTGGATCTACCTTCATGTGTGTGTGGCCTTGACCAATATTATCAAATTCTCAGAGCAAATTGCAACACTGGATCTCCGATTCTAGTGCACTTTCATCTCATGCTAACACAGCTGGACCGCGACCGGGAATATAACGTACATTTTCACATAAGTAGGGGGTGGTTCAGTGGTTCATGTAGGTTGTCTACAAACAGGAAGGTTGGTAGTTCGATCCCCGGCTCCACCTGACCAAGTGTCGAGGTGTCCTTGAGCAAGACACCTAACCCCAGCTGCTCCCGGCGAGCTGGATGGCGCCTTGAATGGCAGACACCGCAGTCGGTGTGTGAATGAGTGTATGAATGGGTGAATGTGAGGCAAATTGTAAAGCGCTTTGGATGGCCATGTGGTCTGTTGAAAGCGCTATATAAATGCAGTCCATTTACCAAGAAGAGTGTGAATTGAAAAGAACAGCATGTCTAGAGACACATCTTTTAAAAGTCAAACTTCTCACCTTATGTTGACGTAAGAGTGGTCGTGGCCATTTGTAAATTGAATGTCCATTGGCATTCACTTCCAATTTTGTTTAATGTACAAAAACAGTTTGTTACACTACTTTATATTGCAGACTTTAATTTACAATCATATAACTTTAAAGTTCCCCATTATAGTTTTTTAGAAAATTACCCTACATGCAGTGTGTAATGTAGTTGTATGTCAATGTAAACAATCAAAAATAAACTTATTGTCTCTCATAAGAAAGTGTCGACTCTGAACCGCTGAAACGAGACATTTTAAATTTGAATCACATTCCACAAAATTAATACGTCACAAATTCTTGCATTTGCATAATGCCGTGAAAAAAAAACGCTGTAGCTTATTCGTGTAGATAACGTAACGTCGAGAAGATGCTGTGCTGTCAAAATTAGTGTCTTAATGCATTCAATTAATTTTTAACGCGTTGTAAATATTTAACTCAATTAGCACGGGGCGGAGCTTGGGTTGGCCAATTTAATTGCACGCACAAATGCAGTGGCAGCGCTGTATATGAGATTGTTGCAATATTAAAAAAAATGTAAACTTGAATTTTAGGTGAGATTGTGATTAATTTCAGAAAAAGTGTGCGATTAATTTTCTTTAATCAATTGACAGCACTACCAAATAAATTAACATTGCCATATCCATCACCATGCTAAAATCTTCAGAGAGCTGTCATGATAGAAATATCCTAATCATAAACGCACTGATTTGAGTGTGTGTGTGTATGTATGTATGTATATATATATATATATATATATATATATATATATATATATATATATATATTAGGGCTGCACGATTAATTGCATGCGATTGTCATGCATGTCTTGTCAGTAAAGCAGGTTCTGTAATTAGCAGTTAATGTCCATCACCTGCTTTCAAATGGAGCTGCACTTACTACACAGAGCCGTAGTTCGCTGAAAAGCTACGCAATATCGCGTTCATAATCGCAGATTAATCTTTCTTTAACCATTCTATCTGATTATTAGACATACTTCTATTCGTATTAGACAGGACTGTTAACAACGACAGTAAACAAGAGAGAGAGTGTGAGCACTATGTGTGCTCAGGCGCTGCCTTTCTCAGCGCTGTCAAAATAAAAGTCCCACCTCGACCACATAGGACAAGCAGAAAAACTTATCAGCCGATGCTGATATTTGAAAAATGCCAAATAGCGGGCTATATATCAGTCGACCACTCGTCAATAGTACCGATGTCTGTACCAGTTGGTACTAAAATTTTTAAAATGTGACAATACCACCATTATGAGTGCTGCTGTGTGGATTCTCAAACATCTCTGATTGGCCATTGTGTTCTCGTGCTCAACAGATGCCTGTGATTGGCTACAGTGAGCATCGTTCAACCGAGCGCTTACACAGATACACACGGGAGTGTTTGAAAGCCACGTCTATCAGCTGATCCCTAAAATATCTGCGTTCCCTCACACAGACTTATTTAAAGATCACTACAAATCCTGCTAGCTCTGCTAAACTGTACTTACCTTGTCTAGATTGTTTTTGCCCCACAGAACCTTCCCTGAACCTAGCCAAGATCAGCGTGGCCTCTCAGTCAGTATCCTCCTCTATCCTCCCTGGCTCTGAGGCTCAGAACGGAGCTGTTTCTGAGAACATTGCGATGAATTGCTGTTTTGTCCCTTCTGCTCTCAATAACTGTTGGCGCTAGCAGCAGACTTGGCTGGAGAAATTGTACCCTATTTTGATTATGGATGACTGTAAATGTCAGGAATAATGCATTAGTAGGGTTCCTTAAGGATCCCTTGAACTCTCTTGATGTGTGCAGAAACCAAAAGTGTGGCTGTTTTTTTTTTTTAATGGCTAATAGGTTTTATTTTTGTTGTGCACAATCCTTTACCCGTCAAGACCTGTCCCCCTTGGACCAAACGATTCCTTTGTTTGAGATCCATTTTATGCGTTTTTAATGTGAACATTGTATAACTAAAGCTAAAATGTTCAAATAAAGCATTTCCCTTTCTTTGTATTTTGCCTGCTAGCTTAGCATAGCATTAAGTGGTTCAGTAAAGCTCTTTTTATTAGTTAGAACAAGGTTTTTTTTTAAATTGCATATAAAAAATTCCATTGCATTACCAAAACTGATATGGTCAAATGCATGTTTCCCTTTTCTTTGTGTTCTCAGTCAGCCTTCAGCTAACAGTCTAAGAGCTTAGTCTACTAGCTTAACATAGCATTAAATGTCTGTTTCCTTTGGTTAGCTAGAAAATGACACATTACGTATCACATTATATTGATAAAGCTAAATGGACTTAAATAATTCAGTTTGTGTTTAATTAGCCTTTGGTAAGCAAGCTTATGGTCAGTTTAATGGTCAGTTTAAAGCCTGATGTTTTAGCTTGGTGTTAGATGCTATAGAAAAGCTAGTTTGATTAGCTAGAAAATTACACATCACTTTATAGTACCAAAGCTAAATGGTCAATTGAAATATTTTCACTTTGTGTTTTAAGCTGGTCTTCGAGTAACAAGCTAACAGCCAAGTCTATTGGTGTTAAGAAATGTTATTTTCATTAGCTTGAACAATGTTTTATTTTTCACATTAAATTACATTACCAATGCAAAAACCATGAAACAATTCACTTTTATGTTGTCAGTAAGCCTTCATCTTACAAGTAAACAGTTCTGCCTTCTAGCTTAGCATAGCGGTAACAGCTTAAAGGAAAGTGCTTTTGATTTGCTAGAGCAAGGTATCACTATCAATAGTGTGAGATGGGGAGATATGATCTTTGATTATGCATAATTTGGTACTTGCTAGTCAGTTGGAGGTGGAATTTTCTGGAGGAACTTTTTTCACTCTAGAGAGCATTTGATTGGACAAGAATCTGTCCAGTGCAGGATGAGTCATGAATATTTTTGGTCTGTTTTTCTAAAGAGAAAGGCAGTAAACTTCTGCGTCTAACTGTATGCTAATTGCTAAATGCAAATCTTGTTAGCTTTTACATATATACTTACATATAGATGATTGCATAGCTATCAGACAAGGACTGAAAGACCGAAATCCAAAATTTTTAAATGCAAGTTATGCACAATTGAGACAAGAGCTGCTGCACATCAAGAAATGTTTGCTTTGCATTCGCTTTGGTCAGTTAGCCACAGCTTTGATATTTTTGCCGCTTAGCTTTTGTTCACGGCAGTCCCAGTCACTTTGTGCATTCTAGGTCCAAACACACACACAGACCCTTCCAATCATTGCCTACAGCAAAGTGTTCTCTGCTAGGGCTGAAACACAACTCTCTTCTCTCATTCTTTCTCTGTCACTCACATATATATAGTTGAAAGAAAGAAGCCCTTATCTTCCTCACCAGAGACTGTTAGTTCATGTGCCTGCATGCAAATGAATAAAAATTCAATGTCCGCTCACTTCCTCACGCGCACACACACTTAGCCTGATAGAAAAGCAATAATGTGTGTGAGGAGGGAGGTGCTGTCAGGCAGACATGCCATGGCTGATAAATGCCGCGGCTGTGTTGTCACTGCAGTCAGGTTTGAGTTCTTTTGTGCTCTGCGTGTAGCGCCTGCACCTCACATAATGTAGCAGCCAGACTCCCAGAACTCCATGTGGGTGTGTGTTTGTGTTTTCCTCGGCATGTCTTTGTTTATGCCTGGGCAAGACCGTTTAGATAAAGCAATCATTCCGCCCGTCCTCTGCTAACGCCTGTAGCCACGTTCATTCGATCTGATAAGACGTAATGTTCATTTCCCTGTGAAATTTTTTCCTTCCTCCACTTCCCTTGCTTTTCTTTCTTCACACAACATTGACATGCGAGGGACAAGATCAGCTCAGAGTATCTCCATTCTGTTATCTTATGATTACAGTACTTCTGACACAGACTAAACTTGTACTGTAGAGCCATTTAGAAGGGTTTCACTCTCTAAAACTTTGTCTTGTTAATTAAAAAAGTTCTAAAGTTTTTTTTGTTTGTTTGTTTCTTTGTTTGAGAATAAAAAAAATAATAATAATAATACACAGCAAACGTTCAAAGTTCTAAAGCCAAATATATATATAGTCACGGGAGGAGCACAAGACAGACACAGTGGGCGTGGCGTCAGGCCTCGGAGAGGCTTTTAACAGAAATCAAATGAAACAAGGGATAAAAGGTGGCCAAAGGGGAAGAGTGTCCAAAGCAACAGGGAATCTGGTGTCCTCGTCGTGCTTCGGGGTTCGTGTGGGTCGGGCAGTGTTCGTGGAGGAAGGGTCCAGGTAAGGGGCGGAGTCCGGCGGGCGCACGCGCTCCCCTCCTCGGTCCGGGGCGCAAGGGGCGGCGGCTTCCTCTAGCGGCCGCATCTCTCTCGTTGGCCGCGGCGCTGGTAGGGGATGGACGGCCCGGCATTCTGGCCCGTCGGCCGTGCAAACAGGTGCGGTTCCAATCCGGATCGCGGGTCCGGCAGCTCACATCTCCAGTGGCGCGGGAGTCCCTCACCGCACCCTTCCTGGACCCACGAGGACACCAGTGTGCATGCACGGGGAAGAGACCGGTCTCCTTCGAGGAGAGACGCGTTAGGCTTTTAAACAGCGGCGGTGATGAGGCTCCATTTCCTTCAGGTGTGCCCCATCACACGCCGCCAGCCCTGACTCTTCCAGCGCCCCTCCTCTCTCACACCCACTCCAGTCGGGAGCCTGTTGAAGGGCGGCGGTTTAGGACGGGGTGCCGGTGACAATTAGGGAGGAGGCAGCTGACTCGTCACAATATATATATATATATATATATATATATATATATATATATATATATATATATATATATATATATATATATATATAATGTGTATATATATATATATATATATATATATATATATATATATATATATATATATATATATATATAATGTATGTGTATATGTATATATATATATATAATGTATGTGTATATGTGTATATATATATATATATATTTATATATATATATTTGTATGTGTGTGTGTGTGTGTGTGTGTATTAAGCCATTAATTTCAATTAACGAGAAGTGTGTAGTGCCGGTGACCGGTACTTCCAGTTCGAGAACGCCATTATCGCTGACGCCGTCTTGTGTTTAGTGGTTATCAGAGCGTGCAGTGAGACAGCGTGAGTAGGGCACCGCCCACCCAGCCAATCATCATCGGATTTGCAACGGTTTTAGGCAGCTGATGTGTAGCCACTAGCCAAAACATGACACCTCGCGCTTAATTCAACCAGATTGTAGTAACGCTACACTTTACATTCTCAGTAAAGATAACGTAATTAAAAGAAAAGTAATTAATTAGATTACTCCGTTACTGAAAATTTAACTCCGTTAGTAACGCTGTTATACTTAAAACGCCGTTACTCCCAACACTACCCACAACTAATTCACTCAGGAAAGATTTAACCCAAGATTTCAGCAGATCAGTCAGCTGTGTTGTCACCTTAATACTGTAATTGATACAGTGCCCCAAAAAAATCTATATTGGTCGGACTTGTTTAAATCTGTAGTTTAAGATTGATGCATGCCACAATGGCCATGATGGCGAAATAAGAGCAGGTATGTACACGTACATTTTGAGTTTGAGCGGTTGAACAGGATCAGCTGTATGAAATTGGAGAGGCCTCTGAGGTATTCCTTACATCTCTCAGAAACACAGCAATGCTTGTGCTTTAGCCACACAAAAAGATAGCCTGAGCCTCTGTCCTCACCGCATCCTCTAGTTCAGCTTCACTAAACCACAAGCACTGCTGAACACTAATAATGATAAATGATTGGCGGACGTTTAAGAGGACTATTTCGGCGGGTGCTGTTGTCTGTCTCACACAATTAGCTGAGTAATAGGGTGTGTTCTTAGGGCATGATAGGGTCACCTGAGTCAGTCTAGCTTGCATAGCAACAGCACAGTCTGAATTTACTGATTACTAATGACAAATAACTGGCCTCCTTTAAAGAAACAAACAAACATACCAGTTCTTGTTTCTTTAGAGATGTTCTTGGTAATGGACCAATGAATTGTGAGTCATGGCAATGACTCTGGACTGCCGTCATCTCACTCCGTGCTGCCTACTAAAGTGTCACTACATATTTTCAAAACTGTTTAATTAGTTATTATTAGTACTATATTAGATATTTTAAAATACAATTTGTTAAACAATATACATAGCACACAAATCTTGTGTTGTTTGCTTATTTTAATCAATAATTTTGAGTATTATATATGAGTTATGCTTATATTTATAATCACTTCTTTTGAATCATCCATCCTCTTTTTTTCATAATTCATAATAGGGTATAGAATATGTGCTATACTATTTTGTATGAATATAGCCAAGTTATCTTAAAAGGTAGCATATAAAGGTTGCATCACAGCGACGTAAAAAGTCGTAAGGGAACACTCCACTTTTTTTTGAAAACTCCCCTAGAGTTAAATAGTTGAGTTTTACCGTTTTTGAATCCGTTCAGCGGATCTCCGGGTCTGACGGTAGCACTTTCAGCTTAGCTTAGCATAGATCGTTGAATCTGATTAGACCATTAGCATCACGCTCAAAAATGACCAAATAGTTTCTGTATTTTTCCTATTTAAAACTTGACGCTTTTTTTACATCGTGTACGAAGACCGACGGAAAATAAAATTTTTGATTTTCTAGGCCCATATGGGTAGGAACTATACTCTCATTCCGGCGCAATAATCACACAGTGCCTGAAAATAGTCACTCAAATCCAAAAACCTTTAAAAAAAACTGTTTAACTCTAGGGGAGTTGGAAAATTAGCTTATATTCAAAAAAAGTGGAGTATTCCTTTAACCACTAAGCAGAAATCTAAATGACATACCTGTGTAAAACTGTATGTCCTTGTACCCAACGTTACAGTAAACTAAAGTTGAAGGAAAACCCAGTGGTCACCTCTCCTTCCTCTTTTTACTATAGCTTCATGTCATGAGTCAATGCTAGTCTTTTCAGGCCACCAGAGGTTTTTTAAGTGAAGTGATGTTGAATAGAGTAATAACAGTTTGCCTGACAAGCAAAAAGAAGCTAATTAGAGTATGTGGAGGAGTAGAATTGTTAATCAAGATCCGCTGCTTTATTCGTAGAGTGTTTGAGTGGATAAATTGGACAAGCTCATAGGGATATCAAGTGCAGCCTATTTAGTGGTGCTTTCTAAATGCAGACATCATTTCCTCAAAGCCCTTAATCTTCAGCATTAAACTTCAGAGTTTAACACAACCCACACAGTTTGCTCTATGGACATGAGTGTTACAGTGAATAGTCCAGCTTGTGTAGAAGAGGTGTGATGTAATTTTTATAAGCTATCAGATGATAAAAACAGGCGTAAAACCCATATACTTTTATTGAACGAAGGAACCGTATCCTATCTAGGGTTCAGAATAATAACTATTAAAACATGGTACATACTTTACCAACTGCATAGCAGCAACCTGAATATGTTGTGTAACAGCAAATTTATATATAATTTCCTATAGTTGTTTGTTGGAATAATTGAATTAAATGCACAAAATATTGTTTGAAAGTTATTTTAAAACAAGTTTCACCTTGAAATTGCTCGGAAATTTCAGTAAGAAAAAAAAAACAGTAAAAGAAATGCCGTGACAATCTGATCTAGAAAGACCAAAATAGTATTATTTTGTACAATTTTGTAATTTTAGAAATTCATGTTGTCATTTAAAGCATAAAAAATGAGTGTGGTTCTTTCTCACTAATCATCATTAGGCTTTTTTCCTCATACATATTTTAAGGGTCTAAGAAAACGCCATTCATACCCTTCTTGTTGCAGTCATTGTTTTTTTCATTCATTGTTGCTTATTGATGCTGAAACCTTGAGCTTCAAGTATTTGCCTGACTCAAGCCTGTGATTTTTGTGTATTTGAGGCAATACAGGCCTAGCAGTGCTCCAGGATCGAACCTCTGAGATCAGACTCAGCGTGTACTGAACTGAATTTATTAAGGCCTTTGTTGTTTTAAAAGATTAGATTCTGAGAAATCCCTCTCTGTGCAAGCTTATATTTTGTCCATTTCCTTTAACCTTCACATTATTGTCGTGCCGTTCCTCTAAAGTTCTTCATTTGTGCTGCTGGATGCAGTAATGGATGAAAGTGCACTTAGGGCTCAGCTGCTTTCTGCCATAGCGTTTGCTCACAAAGTGCAGTCAGGGCACTGGGTTATCTGACCTAATTCGTTTATTCCTTTCTCTCCGGCCCTTAGTTTTCCCTTGCCTAAGAGTAGATTTTTATCAAAGTCTACTCCATTCCTCTCTTGTGTACTTGGCATTATGAATTAACCCTGCTGAAGGACGTTTGATCAGCATCCCTGCCGGAGTCTCATGGAGTCTTATGGAGCTTGACCATAATTTACGCTGTCTTGCAGAGAAATCTAGGACCTGTCAAGTCGCCCTTCCCTCAAAGCTTGTGTTAAATGCTTATATAACACTCAAATATATCTCCACAATGAAAAAACTCATAATCGGTCAATAGATCACATGTGGTTGGTAATCAATGGATGTCAGGCGGGCTGAGGGAGAGGAAGACGAGCCAGTGCAGGTTAACAAATGAAACCAGACTGATGGATAGAGATGAGGATTATATGGCAATGTTCAATAACAATGCTGGGCTGAATGACACAAACTAATCTGTTAATGAATATACTTCAACAAATTATTAAATTAGTTTAGTGCTTGAAGTTTGAAGGCCGTGCCAGTCGTGAGGTTGTGAAAACGCAGGTTGGTTGGGGGGGAGATGAAAGCGGAAGAGATCAGGAGAATGCTAAAGCAGAATGAAACAGAAGGGCTGCTAAAAACACTGTGTTTAACACAAGCTAAATGTTTTAATTCGCCTTTTTTGAACACATACGTATGCATGGATGTTTGACTTTTTCTTGTGAAACATTTCTGGCAGACGCTTCTGAGGTCCCTTCACAATCTGGCCAGCGGAGCCCGCGCTAACACTTTCAGTCTCCGTTGCCCTTCAAGCTGCTGTTTATTCTTCTGCTCGGCCGCACTGTTGGCGGAGGGTACCACTGCGCTGTGAATGTGTCTTTCATGCTGTTTGGGAACATTGGATACATGTGGCTGTTTTGGATGGTGATAGTCCACTACCTTCAAAAGTTTTTTTTTTTTTTTTTGAATTTCACACAAGCTCATTTGAGCTTCCTTAAGAACCAGTCAGGTATTATTTGTGTGCTTAATAGAACTAACCCTATAACAGCTCAGTGTAGATTTTCAGTGGAAAAAGGTTTAAAGTTTGGTCTATTTTATGCATTTAGCAGACTCTTATTCCATTTGTCCAGTCTATTCAAGTTGTTTTATGCTACTTTTACATCCTAAACAATCATTTCCGTAGTTATAGTTAATAGTTCATTCTATAGTTCTGTTATCCTTTACGCAAAGATGATGGATTTCAGAGGAACTGCCACTGAGATTTCTGGGAATGCTAACGAATAGCATAGCAGGTGTTCTTGCATCCTTGGTTTGGTGCATTTAGTGGAACAGAAATTACACACTGCCACTTTGAATGTGTTGGTGTAATAGCCGACTGGTTCCTCTGGTATAAGTGAGAGGCCCTGTGCATCAGTGGCAGTGTTGACGGCTGCTGGTCTGCTGTTCTGAGGAGTCAGTGCAGGCTAGATGAGGCTAATGGCATTCCCCATCTGAATGCCCATTTAAAATGGAAGAGCAAGCACAAAACCCTCCAACCTCTGGCTGCCTCAGGGCTTTTTTCACAACTGCCAAAGCCAGAGGCGAGTCTGATTGAGCAAGAAAAACACACATACTCTCTCTTTCGTTTATGTGACCTCTCTCTTTTTTTTTGGTTTTCTTGAGTATCTGGTTGACAAAACAGAAAATTATGATAACCCTAACTAAGAAAGACCATCTGTGTTGGTCACCCCTTTGCAGCAATTAGAATGAATGCAGACCAGAGCTTTCTAACTTCAGAAAGAATGCAAAACAGCAACTTTAAAATCTGCTCAACTCAATAGGTCTTTCTGATTAATAGACTGAATTTTAAATCTTTATTCACTGATAATTGTCTTCTCCAATGAATTGAACAAGTCTGTGAGTTGAACACTCTTACTTAAATGCATTTCAAACTGGTTTTATTAACCAAATTAACTAATTAATGTGTACAATCTTACTCGTCAGAATGATTTGATCATGAGTTGCATATCAATATTTCTGTTATGAACTCCATCTAGGGCGGATATTAGAATCTTTAGTGCATGACATTGAAGTCCGCCTGAATGAAAATTCATCCTATCTAATTTTTAAATGCATTATTGATTTTATTTTTAATTAATCATTTGTGTTTTTTAGCCTCCTTTATATATAATTACTTGAGCTTTTTTTATTAGACTTCTCAAGGACCAATGCAGTGCAACACCCGCTGTGGCATCAAACAGCTTGAAAGATCAAAGACAATTTTTAAAATAACTCCCAACTTAATTCGTCTGAAAGAATGAAGTCATATACACCTAGGATGACTGCAGGGTGAGTAATTTATGGCTTAATTTTCATTTTTTGGATGAACTAACCCTTTAAGTCAGGAAACGGACAAGAGAACGTGAAAAAAAATCTTAAAGTCTTAATTCATGGTCCTGGTTTTTTCAAACTAATATGATAATTCATAGTGACAGTATCAACTGTCATCGAAAGGCTTTTGATCCAGTCACTGTCACCAGATATGCTCAGGTTTGTTGTCTATGCATGAACCAAATGCCTTTAAAAAAAAGATATATGTGTCTATATTGGAATTGCTTTATTAAATAATTTTAATAATAAATTGTGATAAGAATACCACTACCCAGACAACACAATTAGGCTATTACTTTGGTCACTGTCATTATGATTACAGGCTTCATTCATGGCTATCCTGAGAGTAGAAGAGAGGCTTTACACTGGATAATCTAATCTAATCATTAATACATATTATATTCTTTATATTATAAGCTGTGTATGAGAATCATGCCTGTTATTAAATACAGTAGTAAATCCCAAACCCTGACTGTGTGAATGTAGCCATTGAAATGTAGGATTTTACACTTGAAGCTCTCACACAGCGATCTTGTCATTTTTTTTAATTGTTGTCAAAATCCTCAAGTGCAAGAAATTATTTCTTGCCTGCATCAAAGAAGAAAGTGTTTTAATGTTATAGACTCATTTGACGAGACCAAACTGGTTAATGAGTGTGTGCGTTTGTGTATCAGAGACTTTAACACTCTCTATCATTGCAAGCGCAGATGGTACATTATAAGTGTAGCGTATGTGTGGAAGAACCATCTGTTTGAAACAGAGTAACCCTTCTGTGCTGGTGTCCCATAGGATATGGTGTTGACATACAGCACATGCTTGCTTAACTCACATACTATATATCATTACACATAAACCAACAGGGTTCCTAAAAATATGGAAAACATGATTGGAACATTGATATAGAGTTTCAAGGCCTCCAAAAGTCTTGAAATGGATTACTTATCACGAAATAGCTAAACTATAACAAAACTTGCAGTTTGCAAAGTTCTTTTGAATCGGCTCTTTTCAGTTCACAAATCGTCTGAATGATTCATTAACAAATCACTCTCTATTGGAATGATTCCTAAAAACCTTACCCAGTGTTAATAAATAACTAGAAAGGTCATGGACAAATCATGAAAATGCATTAGTCGAAAACGATGGTAACTCTGATCCATGCTCCTACAATACGAATTCAGGTTCAACAGAGATTGTATATAGTCTTTAGATTTTTAACAAAGCTAGTTTCCCTCAAGCAAAGGGTCTGTTTTTGGTTCATGGTTTGAAATTGACCTAGGGACTATCAAGTCTTGGACGACCCTCTTTGTACCTCTAGTCCCCAACACCTGTGTCTTAGTACAATTAACCATCCAATTAGTCTGCAAATCTCTGCTGTTGTGGAATAGATTGGCAGCTGGGAAGGGAGTGTTTGGTCCTGAAGGAAGGAGGCATTGTGTAATTATAATTGCCTCTTTGTATGGTAGAGCTGTGTACATTTGCACCTGACAGGTTATGCGAGGGTGTTGAGGGTCTGTCTGTATACATTTTATGGTTTGATTGTATAGTTTGATTACACATTTTATGGTTTGATTGTATACAGTTTGATTACACATTTTATGGTTTGATTGTATACAGTTTGATTACAGTATTATTAGACTGTGGTATTAAATTTACACCCTATAAGCTATCTTCCTCAACTGTTTGTTGACCGTAGTCCAGGGATATCCAATGCTGCTGGATCACCTTCCTACACACTGGCAACCTGCTTCAACACAAAGCTTCAACTTTCTAGTAATCCTGAAGACCTTGATTAGCTGATTCAGGTATGTTTGATAAAGGCTGAATATTCTGCAGATTGATCATTCCTGGACTTAAGGATGAATTCACACTGCCAGCAGTGACAAAACGGTCCGGAGGTTTTTCTTTTTAATTTGAGAGCTGGCGATTTGAGGTAGCACTAGCTGTTTGCTAACGTATACATACTTGCGTAATTTACAAAATGTAGACATAAATTACATGTTTAGTAGATATTAAAGGGGTCATGAACTGAGAAATCTAAATTCTCTTAATCTTTTGACATATAAGAGGTCATTGTACTTTAAAAACATCTTTTAAGTTTCAGAACTAAAAACTTTCATTAGTCTAAAATCAGTTTCTGTTGAAGCCAATCTGCCAATCTGTGTAATGTGCCACTTTATGGCACAGTAGTGTGGCTTAACCCCGCCTCTGCAGATGAAGATCAAAGCCTGTTTCTACATAACTGCCTACTGTATTTAGCCCCTTCCACTGATTTGTGCATGTAGTTTAAATAACGAGGCAAACGCAGGTCTATGCAAAAACCAAATGATAAAGACGGATCCGAAGACAAGATGCTGTGAAGTGCCAAGTTGTGGAAAAACTGAGTCTTTGTGTTGCCGTCCTTCTGATCCTAACATTTGGAAAGAGTGGGTGACCTTTTTTTATTTTTTTTTATGTAGTTCCAGTTGTTATTTTGTTAACTTCATTTTACAGTGGATTCATTTACAAACAAATTACAATTTGACACAGAATGTTCAGAAAAATTGAAGCAAAAAGACGATGCTATGCCGACTATATTGGATCTGACAGCAATGTCACACCACACAAAGTGTCAATAACTGTTTTTATTACGTGGTCACAATTTCTTTGTCTGTTTGTTTGCAGATTGTTTGATATGTACTGAGTATTTACAACCCGAATTCCGGAAAAGTTGGGACGTTTTTTAAATTTTAATAAAATGAAAACTAAAGGAATTTCAAATCACATGAGCCAATATTTTATTCACAATAGAACATAGATAACGTAGCAAATGTTTAAACGGAGAAATTTTACACTTTTATCCACTTAATTATCTCATTTAAAATTTAATGCCTGCTACAGGTCTCAAAAAAGTTGGCACGGGGGCAACAAATGGCTAAAAAAGCAAGCAGTTTTGAAAAGATTCAGCTGGGAGAACATCTAGTGATTAATTAAGTTAATTGATATCAGGTCTGTAACATGATTAGCTATAAAAGCTTTGTCTTAGAGAAGCAGAGTCTCTCAGAAGTAAAGATGGGCAGAGGCTCTCCAATCTGTGAAAGACTGCGTAAAAAAATTGTGGAAAAAATTAAAAACGATGTTCCTCAACGTCAAATTGCAAAGGCTTTGCAAATCTCATCATCTACAGTGCATAACATCATCAAACGATTCAGAGAAACTGGAGAAATCTCTGTGCGTAAGGGACAAGGCCGGAGACCTTTATTGGATGCCCGTGGTCTTCGGGCTCTCAGACGACACTGCATCACTCATTGGCATGATTGTGTCAATGACATTACTAAATGGGCCCAGGAATACTTTCAGAAACCACTGTCGGTAAACACAATCCGCCGTGCCATCAGCAGATGCCAACTAAAGCTCTATCATGCAAAAAGGAAGCCATATGTGAACATGGTCCAGAAGCGCCGTCGTGTCCTGTGGGCCAAGGCTCATTTAAAATGGACTATTTCAAAGTGGAATAGTGTTTTATGGTCAGACGAGTCCAAATTTGACATTCTTGTTGGAAATCACGGACGCCGTGTCCTCCGGGCTAAAGAGGAGGGAGACCTTCCAGCATGTTATCAGCGTTCAGTTCAAAAGCCAGCATCTCTGATGGTATGGGGGTGCATAAGTGCATACGGTATGGGCAGCTTGCATGTTTTGGAAGGCTCTGTGAATGCTGAAAGGTATATAAAGGTTTTAGAGCAACATATGCTTCCCTCCAAACAACGTCTATTTCAGGGAAGGCCTTGTTTATTTCAGCAGGACAATGCAAAACCACATACTGCAGCTATAACAACAGCATGGCTTCGTCGTAGAAGAGTCCGGGTGCTAACCTGGCCTGCCTGCAGTCCAGATCTTTCACCTATAGAGAACATTTGGCGCATCATTAAACGAAAAATACGTCAAAGACGACCACGAACTCTTCAGCAGCTGGAAATCTATATAAGGCAAGAATGGGACCAAATTCCAACAGCAAAACTCCAGCAACTCATAGCCTCAATGCCCAGACGTCTTCAAACTGTTTTGAAAAGAAAAGGAGATGCTACACCATGGTAAACATGCCCCGTCCCAACTATTTTGAGACCTGTAGCAGAAATCAAAATTGAAATGAGCTCATTTTGTGCATAAAATTGTAAACTTTCTCAGTTTAAACATTTGCTATGTTATCTATGTTCTATTGTGAATAAAATATTGGCTCATGTGATTTGAAAGTCTTTTAGTTTTCATTTTATTAAAATTTTAAAAACGTCCCAACTTTTCCGGAATTCGGGTTGTATGTGTTTTTAACCTAAATCACAGCAGCGTCCTTCTATGAAAGATGTAGGCTGTCAAGCATACACAACTGCTAGCCAATCATAGCAGCGGGCCTTTTCTTCCGAGTCTACAATCGTATTCTCACACCTATTTAAACAGAGAATTTCAATGAGGGGGATCAAAACAAGACAGAAAGTAGCCTATTATTTCAAAATTATGATATTTTTTTTATGTAAAAATCTTGATAACATTTTAAGTGGACTTCAGAGAACAGTACAAAATAACAAAAAAGGCAGTTCATGACCGCTTTAACTTGCAATCTGATGACATTCAGTGTAGGTGAAGATGATGATGAAGCTTTTGTGTACCATTGCCTGATAAAGTTGGATATATCAGTTGAGTAGCAACCAACAGTACAATCACTTGGCTGTGAAGAGCGCTTAAACTCTGCCAGTGTTGCAATGGATTTTAAATATCCAATTTCAAATTGGTGCATTTTAAGGTCATAAACCCAGTTATAGCCAGAAGATACTTTGTTCAGAAATCCATTCCCGCTAGATTTCAAACATACGCATACCTTCAAACCAGAGCAAAAAAAATAAAAAATAATATGCATCTCTATTTGTCAACCACAATGTCAGTTGTATTTGCATGTATGCCTCCTTATCCAACAAATTTAGACAAAGGTTTCTTGTTCCTGTCAATGCTCTCAAGTGAGGGAAGCCACAGAAATATAGTCAGCACAAGAGAACCAGTCCCCAAACACACTGTCCATCTTAAATACCTGCTAAAGCTGTGATCTTGCCAGAGTTTTTTGGCCTTTTGTCAACTGTCCCAGGGTAGGAAGAGTAGGCATATGTTGAGAAGAGTAACTCATGAAGAGTAGAGTCAAATGAAGGTCATCTATCTTTGCGAAGGCTGTGCGGTAGGTTGAATTGTGAAGTTTGGTGTGGGCCGCTGTGTTGGTGTGTGGCTGAAGAGAGGGAGCCCCCTATCGCTGTCAAACCTTCCACCATTCCTGCTGGTGTGAGGAATTAATAGCTGTCATCATGCACGGCTCCCTGATGAGAAATGTTTAGAGTCTTTAACGTGAGAGAGTCATGGTGTTAGAGATTAGTTACAAGAGCAAACCTCAACTTACCTCTCGTCGCTCTACACTTTTTCCTCTAAATGGATAATACTTTCTGTTTTGTTGTTTTCGTTTTCTCTACAGCCTGCCCTTTCTGACCCACACCCTCTCTTTTCCTTCTCCATACTTACTAAACAAGACCTCTGTTCCAAGTTTCAGGCTGAGAAAAGTGTGTGCATATGTGTCGAGAGCGAGAGAGGAAGCCATCCTGCAGATTGGTCTTGATCACAATCTGGCTTCAATGAGAAAACCCCTGCTCGACTTGCCATTACAAGCTTCTAGCACAGGGAAGCAAAACTTTGCAACAAAAGGTTGTTTTTAAAATGATGCAGAGGAGGATGATTTTTGCAGTGGTTAAACAAGTCAATAATGGATTTTGACAGCAAAATCGGGCAACATTAAGAACTAGGTCAGGGGCTTTATGGTCGCAATGCTTTCTTTTTTTGTGTGTATGCATGTGTGTGGTTAACTGCATTTTATCATGCCTGAAGATGCCTGAAGAGCTAGCCATCCTGGAAATATGAAGATTCAGAGAGTGCTGTGTTAATCCAGCATAATCTGGTGTGCTTTGCATGCAAACCATTGCTGGCCTTGGTGAGATTACAATTATGATGTATGAGCTTTGAGTCATGGGTTTGTCTGCATTTATGTTTCTACAGTAGTGGTCAAGTCAAACGCTTTAAACAAAATACATTGCGTCAAAGCAACTGAACAACATTCATTAGGAAAACAGTGCAAAATGATCATGCAAAATGATAGTTAAAGGCAGTTCATCATTGAATTCAGTGATGTCATCTCTGTTCAGTTAAATAGTGTCTGTGCATTTATTTGCAATCAAGTCAATGATATCGCTGTAGATGAAGTTACCCCAACTAAGCAAGCTAGAGGCGACAGCGGTAAGGAACCGAAACTCCATCGGTGACAGAATGGAGAAAAAAACCTTGGGAGAAACCAGGCTCAGTTGGGGGGGCCAGTTCTCCTTTGACCAGACGAAACCAGTAGTTCAATTCCAGGCTGCAGCAATTCAGATTGTGCAGAAGAATCATCTGTTTCCTGTGGTCTTGTCCTGGTGGTCCTCTGAGACAAGGTCTTTACAGGAGATCTGTATCTGGGGCTCTAGTTGTCCTGGTCTCTGCTGTCTTTCAGGGATGTAGAGGTCCTTTCTAGGTGCTGATCCACCATCTCGTCTGGATACGTACTGGATCCGGGTGACTGCAGTGACCCTCTGATCTGGACACAGACTGGATCTGGTGGCTACGGTGACCTCGGAATAAGAGAGAAACAGACAAATATTAGCGTGGATGCCATTCTTCTAATGATGTAGCAAGTACATAGGGTGTTATGTGCAGTGTTCCTGGTTCCGGTTTACCTAATTAATGCAGCCTAAAAATCCTTTAACGGATTTGGATATTAAAAGCATATTAGTATGTAAGCCAGGTTAAAGAGATGGGTCTTTAATCTAGATTTAAACTGCAAGAGTGTGTCTGCCTCCCGAACAATGTTAGGTAGGTTATTCCAGAGTTTAGGCGTCAAATAGGAAAAGGATCTGCCGCCCGCAGTTGATTTTGATATTTTAGGTATTATCAAATTGCCTGAGTTTTGAGAACGTAGCGGACGTAGAGGATTATAATGTAAAAGGAGCTCATTCAAATACTGAGGTACTAAAACATTCAGGACTTTATAAGTAATAAGCAATATTTTAAATTCTATACGATGTTTAATAGGGAGCCAGTGCAGTGTTGACAGGACCGGGCTAATACTTCCTGGTTCTAGTAAGAACTCTTGCTGCTGCATTTTGGACTAGCTGTAGTTGTTTACTAAGCATGCAGAACAACCACCCAATAAAGCATTACAATAATCTAACCTTGAGGTCATAAATGCATGGATTAACATTTCTGCATTTGACATTGAGAGCATAGGCCGTAATTTAAATATATTTTTGAGATGGAAAAATGCAGTTTTACAAATGCTAGAAACGTGGCTTTCTAAGGAAAGATTGCGATCAAATAGCACACCTAGGTTCCTAACTGATGACGAAGAATTGACAGAGCAACCATCAAGTCTTAGACCGTGTTCTAGGTTATTACAAGCAGAGTTTTTAGGTCCTTTAATTAACACCTCTGTTTTTTTCAGAATTTAGCAGTAAGAAATTACTCGTCATCCAGTTTTTTATATCGACTATGCATTCCATTAGTTTTTCAAATTGGTTTGTTTCACCGGGCCGTAAAGAAATATAGAACTGAGTATCATCAGCATAACAGTTAAAGCTAACACCATGTTTCCTGATGATATCTCCCAAGGGTAACATATAAAGCGTGAAGAGTAGCGGCCCTAGTACTGAGCCTTGAGGTACTCCATACTGCACTTTTGACCGATATGATACATCTGCATTCACTGCTACGAACTGATGGCGGTCATATAAGTACGATTTAAACCATGCTAATGCACTTTCACTGATGCCAACAAAGTGTTCAAGTCTATGCAAAAGAATGTGGTCAATTGTGTCAAACGCAGCACTAAGATCCAATAAAACTAACAGAGAAATACACCCACGATCAGATGATAAGAGCAGATCATTTCAACATGACATGACAAGTACAGTACAGACTTCATTTCCAACCATCCTCCAACACACTTGGCTGTCCTTTTAATTTAATCCTGAAGACCTGGATTAGTTGGTTCAGGTGTGTTTTGGTTGGGGTTGTAGCTAAACATTCTAGGATTGTAGCTCTTCAGGAGCAGTAATTGACACCCCTGGTTTAGACTTTCCTACAGTGGTCAAATATTAAATTGTCCGGTGAGTGTATTGGTATAATTAATGCACTGTGGATGCATGTGGTTGAAGCTGGTACATTTATTTTTGAGGGGAATAATATGTATGATATGTCTTTGTTTTCTGACATCACGGTCGGTGTGCATTATGCCTATTGGATCACCCATTTTATAGCAGGAGAACAACACATTTACTTTAGCCTCTCAGTTCTGGATATGGATAATTTGATCTGCTGGCCATTCTAGCTGAATATTTTATACATCTTCATTCCCATTTGTTCATCTTCCCATCCCTGTATGACTCTCTCTTGCTCTCTCCACTGCAGCATTAGACTCTCTCCCTAAGCAGGAAGTGTTGTCCATGCAAAAGCTCTGTTCCTCATTGCCCCAGGCAGTGTTCTAATGGACTCCAGGTCTCGAGAGAGACTGAGAGAGGGATTAGGGGTGGGGGAAATGGATGAGTAGACTACTCTTATGACCGCATTAGTGCTGATTCAGTTGGAGGAACGGGCTTGCAAGTAGCATCAGTCAAACTAAACTGTGTTTGCACTACTCCTGTCTTGCTTTGTCATCATCGCCATCTCTGTCAGCTATAATTCTTTTATGAAACGTAGCATTGACGAGGACAGGCCAGAAATGTAAAGGGCCTATGCACCATCCCTGTGGGACATTATATAAATGGCCTCTCATTTCCTATGCTACATGGACTTTGGCTCCAGTAAAGATAACACTCTATAGTGGAATTCTTTCTATAGATAAATGCTGATGGCTGGACAAATATCTCTCCTCATTATTTTAGTGTTGTGGCACGACATTAGGAATAATTTGTGCACCAGTACATTAGGGCTGTGACAGTTGTGTACTGCCACAGCAAGCATAATATGAAGTTTTGTATAAAAGTGTAATTACAGTAATAGTTGCAAATTGTTTTATTTAAACTGTAAGTCTATGGTAATTCACTAATTACCTCAAAC
Source organism: Carassius carassius (assembly GCF_963082965.1). Taxonomy (NCBI): domain Eukaryota; kingdom Metazoa; phylum Chordata; class Actinopteri; order Cypriniformes; family Cyprinidae; genus Carassius; species Carassius carassius. The sequence goes on along the minus strand of NC_081795.1, from coordinate 19,352,279 downwards.
TCCATACACAGTGTTTCCTTTAGATTGGCAGGTTTGAGCGCAGGAAAATACTCTTTATGCATTCAGCAAATTAATTTTGTGTTGGGCAATGGACCTTGTTGGGAAACCAAATACTACATCCCCGATCTGGAGCCATCTCCATTTATGTCACCCATCTGCATTTGCACTAGTTCCCGTGATTGCAAACGCCTGGCTGGTCAGGTTTGGTGAAGCTTTCTCAAAACTGGCCAAATACAAACGAGACAGCGATTAAATGAAAGATGTTAACAAGAAATATGCCAACGATTGCGTTTTCAAAAAGAGCGTGCAGATGAGGAGTTAATGAGCTTGCTTGGCGGCGGAATAGTGAACAATGTCTTCACCGGATGCAACACTGCCGCGTTGCAACAGGTTTAGTCTGTCTAGTATCTACACAGGACATTTGAATTCTGTGTCAGTTCCTCAAAGACCGGACGAGGCAGTTTACTGTTGGGGATTTATCATGTTGTATCATGCTGCATACAGTGTAGCATCACTCATTATGAGTATTTTGTCGCACTGCTCCGCTCGCTACCATTTGACAGGGTGTATTTAACTTTCTTATTTAGGCTACTTTCTTTTTTAACAGTATTATTTCTTTGATATTTTAGTGTTTTGCAGGCTGCGTTCACTGATGGAAGTGCTCAAATAAACATGGACTGACGAGTTAAATTGGGTGTGTTAGATGATTTCAAAAGACGTATATAAATATATATATAATATATATATATATATATAATATATACAAAATATATATCATGCATATGTACAGTTTAAGTCAGCTTTAATCACCTTTTTGGTAACTTCATGACTTCACTAACCACGACACTTCATGCACAGTTTATTTTGCGGTGTAATATGAACCATTTCTGTGCTCACTTAACTCGCACCTGGCGATAAGTGAAGTATAGTGCATTTCTGAAACGTCTCCTGTTTTCAGTCGCTCTGCGACTGAATAAATTAACTTCTTGTCAAGAGGAAAAAGTGACAGAAGCAGCAGTTGTGAGTAGCCCACACTGAACTGAAACTGAAAAAAATTATCGTCTTCGTTAATGAGCTAATTTTGACACTACTAATATATTAATATATATATATATATATATATATATATATATATATATATATATATATATATACACACACACCACCACTGTGGTAGTAAAAATCAGCCACTGTTACAGCCCTACAGGACATTGTCACATGATAATACTCTCTCAACAATAACAGTGTTTTTGGTACCCAAACAATACACATCTGTTATTTACTGATGTTCAGCGACGTTTTCAATCTTCGCTTCTTTTGAAGAGAATATAAAAGACTGATTGATCTGCGAGAGTGTGTGTAAGTGGATGTTTAAAGCTTGTCAGCCCAGATTGTGTGTGAATATCTGTTTAGACAGTCTTCTTCACAGTAGTTTGACAGGAAACAAATTATAGTTTTCATTTCTGTTGGTATTAATTATAATCTTTGAAACTGCTTTTGTCTGTTGCATTTTGCTCTTAAGACTCTTTCAGAGGGGGCTTTATTGTTCTCTAGTTTGATTGTCTCGGCTATGGAGTTGTTCATTACTGGAGGCTGGAGATCATCTTGTATATGATGTCTTAAAGTAAGCGTGTCAACTTTTTTAATTCTCAATTAGATATTCAGTGTGTAGCATGAGAGATGTTTCCAACAAATCTCTTATTTTTCGTTGTCTTTCTAGTCTTGGTCACAGATCAGTTCAGTTCAGGTCAGGTCAGGGGCACTTATTAGCACTCAAAACAGTGAGTCCTTCTGAGATATAGCCATGTCCTTTGAGGAAAAAAAATGCAAAGCTTAACACTGCACATCACTCAGACTTTAGTGTATGGATTTCTTTCCTCTGATCAGCTTGGCCTCTGCCATTTTAATAGTATTCTTAGCCTGTGTGCAGGTCAGGTCCAAGGACGATGGAATTTGACCAGTTTTTAAAGAGTAGCCTAAAACTCAAAATGCTTGTAGAGTTTAAACCTTGACAGTCCCTTAGAAGACTAAACTGCCCTTTAATGAAGCTTTGGAATGCTCTGTTCCCTTATGATTGGCCCCTCTCACTGAGTTAAGTGCAACCCACTGTTACAAGCAAGTGCAAACTTCACACCCTTTCGGCCATTACTTGCTCTTTTTGGTTTAGCTGGCGTCCATTTCTCAGATTGTCTTTCTTACACCCACCAGCTTCCTCTTGTTATGTAGGCATGTGAGCCATGTATGAGGGCAAGTCCAGGCATATCTTCATCTATTAGTGACTGTCCTGACACGATGGGTTGGATAAAGTTCTCAAGTCTGCAGGCTACATGCAAGCTTAGCTTTGGCTTGATGGACTGTATCACGTCTTAACATGGATGTGTGTGTGTATCTCACCTCTGATTGGTGGATGCTGGAACATCTCCTTTAGCCATGTGTTAGGTTGCCATACCTAGTGTTCCCATTTATTTTGCAGATGTGCAAGAGATTGTAAGTTGTCTCATTTTATATTTTTAGTTTCAGCCCCCTCATCTACTATGCACCCTTAATGCACACTTATTTTTGAATTCATGCAAATACAGACTTTATAGCAGACAAATGAGTATCGGAAGGTTAAGTTGGCATTTGAGATGGGGCCTTGTCTTACCTAAACATGCAAGAAGCCATTAGTGTAATCCTGTTTTTATTTCCTTGATGGACAAATGCAACTTGCATGTGAACATTTTCACGTTGTTTACCAGAAAATAGTTTAATTTCTATTTTAAATTATGGTTATTGTCAAATTTAAAACCTAGAGCAGTTGTTGGACAAGAAGTGTTTAGAATTCCAGAAAGACACAAACAGTTATTTGTGGCTTGAACATCTACTTGTGGTGCTTAAGTTTTTATTAGTTGATTTTGTATCAACTATACTAGCCATCTGTTCGCATGTTTGTGATATCTATCATTTGTTTGTTGCTGCATTGGCTCATCAGGGGAAAAATCAAAGGCTGATTTGGCTCTCATCTTTAGCTGTTGTAAGTTTAATTTCGTTCAAGGAACATGGAAAGACAAAGCATTACAGGGAATTACACAGCTGGGACAGATCAAGCAGATGTGGAGTTTCAGAGAGCCAGGTCATGAAGAGCAAAAGAATAATGAGCACTTCCTTAATTAGACTATGACTTTCACAATTGGTCATGAACCAGCAAGCATGGCATCAATTGTCATGTTGGTGACCCAACAAAATAGACACACTGATTTTATTTTATTTATTTTATTTGGTCCCAGAAGCTGGAGTCACCACCTGGTTGTGTGTGATCTTTAGCCAGGCAGGTGTCATGGTTATTTGTTAATGATTTATTTTTCCTTGAGGGCTCTAAAGTGTTTCTCTGCTAAAATTAATTTTCAAGCCACAAAATGCATTCTCACATCTTTTCTTTCTTATTGTAACATCTTGGAATTTAATATGGAAGGCATTATCATGGGTGGCACTTAGTTGTACAGTAACCAGTTCTTGAACATAATTACATAATTACCTACCCTCTATCAGTATGAATGATATAATTACTCCCTCATAGCTTACTAACTGATAACCACATCTGATGGGCTTAAATATGTCCTCATGATTCTAACAGGCAACAAGAGAAAAAATATAGTTCATTTGATGTGTGAATGCAATGAAAATGTATCCAGGTTACATTTCATGTATGATTTTGAGAGGTTCTTGAACAGTTTAAGTGTAATATTTAACATATAAAATGGAGATGATGTTTCCGAGTTATGTTAGGGGAGCTGGTCAATGGTTAAACAAACATAACACTGCCTCACCCACAGCATTGCATTGCTCATTGGCTCTCCACTTCAACTGTAATGGGTGGGGGGGGGGGGGGTAGTAGAATAACAAATTTATTCTTGACATTTCAGGCTTTTTCTCTAGGTTAGCCAACATACCTCACTTTTGTGTTTGCTATATTGCAAGTATCCAGTGATTGCTGGCTAATCATTAAGTAACAATCTGTTTTTAACAGTTATACATGCATGATTCCATTGTTCTTATCACTGATCCAATATTGGCTGGCATGCAAGGCTCAAACTTTGATACCTTTTTCCACTCAGATATTAAGTGTCATAAATTTAAATTAAATGTTAAAACTCTTACATATTTTGTGTTTTCGAGAATGTTGGCTGAACATAGAATTTATTTCACAAAGCAAAATTGCCACAGCAGAATCATTACATTTGGCCCGCACAGTGACATCTGCAACTGCAATCATGTGTCACTTGTGAATGCTAGATGTATTGCCTTGAGAGCTGTTGTCAGCACATATACCTGGTCTTGCCTCCAAGGTGTTGCTGTTGGTCTGGCAGACAGAGGACTGTAGCTTCTGTAGTGCATTTCCTTGACTCCTTGGCATAGGCCCAAATCATTATTTCTGTTTAGATGACTCCCACTATGACAATCTGGGTTTGTCCCAACTTAAGTGCCTGTATATATAAACTAAAAAAATAGCCTATAAAATAAAAATGTATAAATAATGATTGTAATGTATTAAAACAGTAGCAGAATAGCAATAGCAAAATAGATATCGAAAGGTTAAGGATACTCTTTACACTTTTTTCTGTATTCTGTAATTATAGCTACATCTTTTTTGGCTTGTCTCTGCATTTGGGAGGCTATTGGGACTCAGGATTTCAAGAACAGTGTAAGGGCTCCTGTGAGCTCTTGTCATATATTGCCTAGAGGGTTATGTTATTTTTGTAGATTTCCAAAGGTCTTGAATTAATTTGTTTTGGTATCCACATGCTATCACCACTCAATTTAATCATGCATTTCCTGTTTTAAATCCGTTGTTAAATTTGATTCACTCTATCACTCTGTTGTTAATTTATTTTTTTTTATATTTATTTATAGCAAAAACCTTTTGAAAATGATTTTGAGACTGTGGAAAGCAGCCAATATGCATTGCTTCCTATTAAGGGCCATTTTGGGTTTCCCTCGTTGCCTAATTAAAACTGTTATCTCTGAAGCACTTTTCACAGCTTTCATCTGTGTGTATATGTTTGTCTGTGTTTGGGGATTAGAATGTGATGCCTTGTAGGGTTGAATAATTGTAAAATTTTCTCTTTGGTATTATACCAGTTTTGTATACCTTGGTATTGATACCAAGGTTATGCATAAACAACCCTGGGCAACTGTTTAAATGAATCAGGGACTGGCGGTGGTGCCAACATAATCGAATTCCTTGTGACTTTGCACTTGCATAGCCAATACTGTACTGCAATAAAATTTAACAGCAAATATAAAGTCATTCATCTTGATGTGAAAGCGTATATCTTTATAGTCATATTTGATCAAATTTGACCAAAATTATTTGTCCTCTAAGTAGTCCTAGATGTTTAATATGTGTCTTTTTGTAGTTAATTTTTCTAATTATAATGTCTGTTTTATTTCTTGCAGGGTGAGATCCAGGTTGGGTGAACCTGAAATCTACAGTATTTCTGTGTCAGAGTGCCCCTGAAGAGAGGAGATGGGCTGGAATACTAATACCTGCAGCATACCTGCCTAAGTCCACAAGGACTCTTCTCCCCCACCCTCAAACCCATTCCCTTCTTCCCCTTCTAAACCTCGTACCTTCAAATTCGTGAATAGCCAAATTGCTGCAGATTTAAAATTTGATCATTAAAGGCATTGGAGATACTGGACCTGCATGGAAAAAAAATACCTAAAGTAACTTTCAGGATCTTTAGAAATAAATTATTTGTCAAGCCTGAAAGCATTTGAATGGAACATCAACTCAGCAGCTTTCAGTCTAGAGCTTCTGGGAATGGCAAAATGAGTGCTGTCATACAGTGATGATGGCAAAAAAACAAGATGCTCGGGCACCAACCTACAACCTTGTTGTGGTAGGTTTGTCCGGGACTGAAAAGGAAAAGGGGCAATGTGGGGTAGGCAAGTCCTGCCTTTGTAATCGCTTTGTTCGCCCCAGTGCTGATGATTTTTATTTGGACCACACATCTGTTTTAAGCACAAGTGACTTTGGTGGTAGAGTGGTAAACAATGACCACTTCCTGTTTTGGGGTGAGGCGGTACGAATGTTGGAAGAGGGTTCTGAGTCCCGAATGCATGTGGTGGAACAGACAGAGTTTATTGATGACCAAACGTTTCAGCCACATCGAAGTACTGCCTTACAGCCCTATATCAAGCGGGCAGCTTCCACCAAACTGGCCTCTGCTGAGAAGCTTATGTATTTCTGCACAGATCAACTAGGACTAGAGCAAGACTTCGAGCAGAAGCAGATCCCTGAAGGCAAGCTTTTAGTGGATGGATTTTTACTCTGTGTAGATGTGAGCAGGGGAATGAACCGAAATTTTGATGACCAGATGAAGTTTGTCACCAATCTCTATAATCAGCTAGCTAAGACCAAGAAGCCAGTTGTAGTTGTGTTGACCAAGTGTGATGAAGGAGTTGAGAGGTACATTAAAGACTCTCACACCTTTGCCTTGGCCAAGAAGAATCTGCAGGTTGTTGAAACCTCAGCACGCTCTAACGTTAATGTTGACCTTGCCTTTCTTACCTTGGTGCAATTGATAGATAAGAGCAGAGGGAAGCCCAAGATCATTCCATATTTTGAAGCCCTCAAGCAGCAGAGTCAACAGATAGCATCTGCTAAGGATCGGTATGAGTGGCTGGTAAATCGCATTGTGAAGAACCATAATGAAACATGGCCCAACATCAACCGCAGAATGCAGACATCCCCTGAATACAAAGAGTATGTCTTCCTTGAGGGTACTTCCAAGGCCAAAAAACTATTCCAACAACATGTGCACAGGCTCAAGCAAGAGCATATAGAAAAACGTCGTAAAATCTATCTCAGCACACTCCCACAGGCTCTCAATTTTTTGGTTCCAGACCTGGATGAGATTGATCACCTGAGCTGGTCAGGAGTACAGAAAGTTATTGAGACTAAGCGGGAATTCTCCCACTGGTTTGTTGTGCTGGACGACACACCTTGGGAAACTACACCACACATTGACAACATGGAGGATGAACGCATTCCACAGGACCTTTTGGAAACCCCTGCAGCAGAGCAAATATATGAGTTTCACTTAGAACACCTGCGCAATGAGCGAAAGCGGGCAGAAATGCGATTGGAATTCAAAGAGAAACTTGCAACTTCGCCATTTGTTACACCTGGCAAACCCTGGGAGGAAGCGCGTAGCTTCATCATGAATGAGGAGTTTTATCAGTGGCTAGAGGAGTCTGAGTGCCTTGATATCTATAATAAATACCAGAAGATTATTATTGACCAAGCCAAAGAGGACTTCCAAGAACTTTTACTGGAGTACTCAGAGTTGTTCTATGAGCTTGAAGTTGATGCTAAGCCCAGTAAAGAAAAAATGGGTGCCATCCAAGAGGTTCTTGGAGAGGAGCAGAGGTTTAAGGCCCTCCAAAAGCTTCAAGCTGAGAGGGATGCCCTAGTGCTCAAGCATATCCATTTTGTCTACCACCCTACTAAGGAAACCTGTCCATGCAGTCCTCATTGTGTGGATGGCAAAATTGAGCAAATCTTAGCCCTTCGTTTTCCCACTCGATATTCCTTTGATGGGAGCTCAAAATCACAGTTTGGTGAGGGAAAGGTAGATAGAATTAATCTTGTGATCCTTGGCAAAGATGGACTTGCAAGGGAATTAGCTAATGAGATCAGAGCACTGTGCACCAATGATGAACGGTACGTGCTAGATGGAAGGACTTATGAACTGGCTCTTCGACCAATAGAGGGAAATGTACGCCTTCCAGTGAACTCCTTTCAGACACCCACTTTTGCCCCACACGGTTGCCTCTGCCTCTACAACTCAAAGGAATCCTTATCCTATGTTGCTGATAGTATTGAGAAATTACGAGAATCAACCATAGGTCGAAGGGATACTCATCTAGTTCAGCTTCCCTTGTCTCTTCTGTTGGTCACCAAAAGAGGTGTTGGTTCAATTTCTGACATTGGAGGAGAAACAGCACAAAGCCTGATCCAACAAGGTCAACAAGTGGCTGGCAAATTTCAGTGCAGTTATTTAGAGCCTGCTTCTCCAGGTGTGGGCTATGGTCGCAATATAAATGAAAAACATTTAAACCAGATACTCAAAGGTCTTTTAGACACACGAAGACCCTCAGTTAGTCTTGGCAGTACCTCCCCACCTCTGCTACCTGCACTTGCAAGTTTCAGAGACTCCCAGCAGAGCACAGAGGGTGACTTACAAATCATAATGTGTCTGATGTGTGGGGATACATATGATGTTGACCAGCTTCTTTCACCATTCTTGCTGCCCCAGCACTGTCGGCCCTCTTCCAGTCTATCCAATGGAACATCAGTTTTCTTGGATTTATCTATTGGTTGCCAAAGGCAAAGCATTGATCTGTCTGTTCTGTCCTACCACTCATCTTTTTCCTTACGTAAAAGCAGATTAGTGCATGGTTACATAGCAGTGTACTCAGCCAAACGGAAGGCTTCCATGGAAACCCTTTGTGCCTTCCTTTGTGAAATCCAGGACATAATTCCAGTGCAGTTGCTTGCTGTTGCAGAGACTCAATCAGAACTTTCAGACTCTGAGCCAGTCCGAGAGCAGCTTGCCCAAGGGGAGGAACTGGCCCATGAAATTGATGCCCGTTTCAGCTCTGTAATCTGTGGACCTGGTGGGGTGGTGGGAGGCTTGCATCGGATAGACCACTTCCAGCCATTCTTCAAGGAGGTAGTGGAGAAGAAAACCATTGTAGAGGCAACGTATATGTATGACAATGTTGCAGACAATGTCACCAATGAGAATGTTTCTTCACCTCGATGTGGCTCCCCAAGCATCACATTGCTGGACTCGGAGGACGACATCGAGCCCTCCCCACCTTATCCCACCCTGAGAGAAGATGGCACTTTGGCCCATGGTTTCAAGCACCCAGATATGGAGGGTGATGCCTTCTCACTCAACTCTGACATCACCACTTTTGAAAACAAGCTGAACAAAGTCCCACCTCAAGCTCGACCAAAGCTCAATGTCACCTTCGACATTCCCAAACCCTCACACATCAGTTCATACATTGACCTGGGCCCACACGGACCTAACAGGCGCTCATTACCATCAGTCACCTGGCCACCAGCAACTGAAGGTGGTTATGATCCATCTGACTATGCTGAGCCCATGGATGCTGTTGCAAAGCCCCGTCCCACAGAGGAGGAAAATATCTATTCTGTACCACATGACAGCACACAGGGCAAGATCATTACTATTCGCAATGCAAACAAAAGTCATCCTAATGGTGCAGGAAATGGATCAGACAGTGAGGCTGAAAGCAGTTCATTAGAACATAGACGGAAACTCTCTGCTCTTGGAGTTAAACCTGGACTGTATCGTGATCGCTCCAAACGCCTTGGAAAGTTTAGCAGCTTCCGCACAAGCTTCATTGGCAGTGATGATGAGCTTGGAGGTCTTCCCAAGATGAAAGAAGATGAGCTTGGTGCGCAGAAAGGGGACAGTTCCTTGAATGAAGAAGGCGAGGACCCAAAGAAGAGGAATATCTTGAGAAGTCTGCGAAGAAATACCAAGGTAAATTTTGTGGAATTATTTTGTTAAATATATTCATTATACTTCAGAGGACATTTATACAGGCTAACTTTCTTTAAGGTGGCCATAATTGTTTTCATTTTTATTCATATATGACTCTGAAATAATAGACTAAACTTGTGTAAGTGTTTGTTTTAAATGTATTTATATTCACATCTGTGTTGTGTCAGTGTTGTCCCAGTGTTATGATAGGCCTTGCGCTGTGCATGTTCAAGAGCTTCAAGTGCATCTTTATACATTAAGTATTTTAAATATATTAAAATAAAATATAATATACATTATAATGAAAATGTGTCTTCTGTCTAACAAATGCACAGGAATGGTGGTATGCCTTGTGTCATTTCTTGCACTTAGCTTCATCCAGGATTAGGGAAAGTATTTGACCCATGTATGGAGTCAATTTAACGCCGTATATATACGCAAAAAATGTATGTTTTGCAAAAGAAAATAAAGTTTTGCAGATGAAAATTAAAGTATTGAGGAAAATAAATTTGCTTTTTGTAAACAAAAATTAAGAATTGCAAAATATAAATGAAACCGTGCAAAAGCAATGATTTTGCAATACATATTTTCCATGGTCATATCTATTAATTTATTTGCAACGCTGCTTTTATTTTGCATGTCAGTCTAGTTTGAGCTTGCGATATAATTTTTCCTTTGCGCTTCACTTTTCCGAACGTCTCTCTTTGTGGCACTGTTTTGACTTGGGGGCGGAGTCAAGGGACGGGGGCATGTACAACATGCTTCCCTGGAAGTGACGTCATCGGCCCGAGATGCAGCTCACTGATCCAGGTCCTGTCATGATGAGCAGAGACTTTCTAGTGGATCGTTTATTTTTATTCAATAGCATTAAAACATTCATGTTTTCGTTTCATTTTCTTTATTAACAAATGTATGTGTATTAGCAGCATTTGCTCAAGTTAAAGAAGTTGTTAACATGAACATCTGCTGTTTATTTCTCTCGATGTGCACACTTTTATAGCATTAAAATGTGTATTGTTTCAATTGGTTAACTGCAAGTGTTTGTTTAAAATCTCTTAACTTTTTACTCAATTAGTCTGTGAAATTTTTTATTTTTTCATTTTTAGTTTAGTAACTTTTAACTTCTGCTTTAAAAGTGTATATATATATATATATATATATATATATATATATATATATATATTTAGATTACAATGTTATAATGTAATGTAATTTTAACCCTTTATTGCGCACATAGGCTACAGTATACCACAAATCAGCCAAAAAATACAGATATATTAATTTTTGCTCATATTGCCCAGCCCTACTGGAGTTTTAATTAAAGTTTACTGTAAAGTTTTTTTGTATTTTTTAAATAGCATAAATAAATAAATAAATAGCAAAAATGTATTAAACCGTTACGGTAAACAATAAAAAAAACTGTAAAAAGTAAACCTGTAAACTGTTTACCCCCACTTCAACACCTATAACCCCCCACCCCTCCCCATGCATGACAATCTGCCACACTGATGGTACTCCAAAAAAAATTCTAAGGTTGGCAGGTCTGGTGTAGTAACCGTTATAAGCATGATTTAGCTGTTTTTCTTTGTGTGCCTTGGTCTGGGTTGCTGTGTATCCTGTATTGGTTGGTGAACACATTACTTTTTGCATAACATTGCATTCCCAGTAATACTCCCTGTGAAATGTAATTAGAGCACAGATTCTTTACCGAGAACTTGGAGGGAAGGGAGGGTGGTAATTATGTAAACGTCTATTGAGAGGAGCCAGTAGAAATAAAAGGAGTAGAGCAGTGGGAAATGTAAGGAGAAGAAGAGAGAGAGATAGAAAAAAAGAGGAAATGTGGCATTTTCCTGAATGTGTAAAAAGCAGAGCTTTGGCCTGCAGATGTACCAGGAAGCTGGGTCGTCTTTTAGCTACAGAGCAGACAGACTCTGGCTTAATAAGCGTTATAGCTTTTTCTCATTTGACAGTACTGCAGACACACTAGCCAATGAGCCGTGATGCCCTGCTGCAGAGCATTATTGGAAAGCAGCAGTGTGTCCTTCTGCAGAACTCTAAACTTAAAAGTCTAACACAATATACTACAGTATAAGCTGTCAAATTGCTGGAATAACATGAATGATTCACATTTAACTATATTCCACTGACATTTGACAGCACTGACAAGATATTAAAATACATTTAATCTCAACATTATAATTATGTTTTTTCAAAACCTGTTGATATATTTTTGGATGTATTTAAATCAAGTTTAGCTATTGTAATTGTACCAACAAATAAAGTGTTTGTCTCCTATCTAGCAGAAACGTCCAAAGGCTCGTCATTCATCATCGTCCAAACCTCTTGAGAGTAACTACTTTGGCGTTCCCTTGGCCAACGTTGTCACGCCAGAGCGGCCCGTTCCATTGTTCATCGAAAAGTGTATCCGATACATTGAGGCTACAGGTAAGCAAGCACAAAATTCTGACATTTATATTTTTACTTCAGAATGATGTACTGAACTTAGCTAAATGCTAACGCTTGCATACAAAATCAAACAGTATGTGACGAGAAGTCTTTTTATGAAATGACAGTGTTTTCCAAAGCTGGTGAACTGTCTTCAAACTCAAAAGAATGTAGAGTACATACATGTTGTGTACAGTATATGGTGGATAGATGAGATTAATTTAGATGGATACAGTTCAATATTAAAATATTTGCTACCTGTAAACCTCTACCTGTTGGCTAGTAGTAATGGTAACAGCTTGTCCTTGTTGGTGCACCCACCTCACATGGTAGTTGATCCTGGTTTGAATCCTGCAGTTGATTCAGGTCACGGTTCTGGTCCTACTAGCACAGTTGAAGTGGTGCCATGAACCCGGATACGAGGGTTAGTGTAATAGAGATCAGCTAGTAAGACCTGTGCAGCTAAACCTCATTAATCTCCTCTGGTCTCAAGAAGTGCACTAGCGCCTGCAGTACGAATCCTGCCCCGAACCAGTTACATTGGTGCCATGACCCTAAACTCCTTCACTCATCTGCCCTTAAACGAGTAGTTCACCCCAAAATGAAAATGTGCTGAAAATTTACTAACCCTCAGGCCATCCAAAATGTAGACAAGTTTGTTTTTGCAAATTTGGAGAAATATAACGTTACATCACTTGCTCACAAATGGATCCTCTGCAGTGAATGGGAGTCCGAAGTCCAAACAGCTGATAAAAACATCCCAATATTACACACCACTCCAGTCCATTAATTTATGTCTTGTGAATTGAAAAGCTGCGTGTTTATGACAAATTCATCATTAATATATTTTTCACAGATCCATTCACAATAAGAGTCCTCTATCCATATTATTGCTTTACCAAGTTAAATCTGAATGAGTAGAAAAATATGCAAAGATCAAGGACAATTTACAAGCGAAAACATTCCAATACAGTTCTAAACAAATGTGTTGGTGGATTTGGATATGAAAGGACAACAGGGAATGGACTTTTCTGTTTACCGGAAGAATTCTCTGTTTGGACTCTCATTCTGACGGCACCCATTCACTGCAGAAGATTTTTGGTGGGCAAGTGATGTAATGCCAAATTTCTCAAAGGCTGTTCTGCTGAAGAAACAAATGCATCTACATCTTGGATGGCTTGAAGGTGAGTAAACTGTAAGCAGATTCTCATTTTTGGGTAAACTGTTCCTTAAGAGGCATGCCAGCAACTGACACTTGAGGTTGAAGTGGTTTGCTTATTGTATCTGATTTAAGTTAGTCTGAAAACTCACAAAAACCAGCAAACCAAACCAGCTAGCTACCTTAGGCTGGTTTAAGATGATTTTGTCAACAGGGTATATACTGTACGTAACCTATAAAATCATCATTTATTTTAAACATTTCAAAACTATCCCACAGAGCGCAGCATGCAAATAAGAGCCCCTCATTTTTAGAAGTATGATGATGCAATGCATGTTTGCACTTGTTAAGTGTGTATCTGCGCAGCTGTGGATTTGATTTGACTCTGTAGCATTAGCGCCATTAGCTTCCAGGGATTAAAACTCATCAACTGAGAGCAAGTGCATTTGCGCCGGCTGGGGTTTTCTGTAATGCTGAGTTTTGGAGGACACACCAGTATTCCCTCTGGGATGCATTTGTCCATCTGTAGTTCAGATGCAGTCAAGCTTGCACAACCTACTGTGTAATGAGCCTCTGTTAGTCAAATGCTGGCGTGTTCACGGATGCAGATGTAGCATAATTATGTAGCTTTGTGCGTTTCTGGATTATCACTGGATTATCAAGTGATTTGACCGAATCCTCACAACTGGAATTATGATTACACACATACAAGTATAAAAGAACGCAGGAAAATGTTACAATATATAGACAAAGAATCAACTGCATGTGTTTATGTATTACATACTTGAAGTTAATTAATTTCAAATTCCTGCAGAGAGTATTCAACCACACCCTTAGGATTATGTGTGTGAACCACTAGGGGACAGAGCTGAGTCAATGCTGGTGTCATTAATAGTTTTCTTATTCAGCTCCTCATCTTTGTCCCTCATTTCCATTTTCTCTTTACCCCGCCATTCTCCTGCTTTTTTCATGTTTCGTTGAGTATGTGTGTAAACTGCCAAGCCCCTTGCGATTATTTTCTGCCTGAAACTCCCTCATTGAGATCAATATCACATAGCATAAATGGTGAACAATCTTTCGGGCTCAGCTCTTTTTTTGTGCTTTGTGGGTGGAACTGGATTCTACAACAGCTTACAGCATGATGTGCTGATAGCACCCTCAGCGTGAACACTGGAGAATACTCGCTTGCTTGCTCGCTCACTCAAAGTGCCTTACCCATCAAAATAATACAACCTTATCAGAATTACACCAAATTGCTTTTACAAAGGCTTTTGTAGAAAAATGGCAGTTTGACAAGGAAGTCCTGCTTACAGCTATGTTTAAGATGTGCTTAGTCATGGCAGCTTAGTATTTATAGCAACCCTTTGTACCTCACTACCCCATAAAAGGTACATTTACCTCTAGCTGTATAAATTAGGTATTGGTCAGTGTGCTCATATGGAAACCAACTAGTGGGTTTATGAGGTCAGCTATTTAGCCTTTTATTTATTTATTTTATTTTTTATAGCTCTTTTATAAATGAAAGCAAAATCACATAAGTCAAATATTAACTAAGCAAGTGGCGAAGCCTAATTGTACAAGGTTTACTTAAGACCAACTAGTTGTACAAACCAATTTTGACTAACCGACTTTTTTCAAGTACTCATTCAAACGTTTGGGGTCAGTTTGCTTTTTTTAATGTTTTTGAAAGAAGTGTCTTATGCTCAGCAAGGCTGCATTTAGTTTTGGTTACAAATACAGTTGAAACAATAATATTGTGAATTATTACAATTTGAAATAACTTTTATATTTTTATATATAAAAATATCAAACAGTTAAATATATTTAACGATGTAATTTATTCCTATGATGGCAAAGTTGAATGATCAGAGTCTTCAGTGTCAATGTTTCAATGTGAGCAGCAAAGAAGCAATTCCTTTTATTGTCCATGTTTGAAATTTGAAGCCAGAATCAGTTTGAAATACTGTAGAACCTTTTTTTGTCAACATTATAAATGTGACCCTGGACCACAAAACCAGTATTAAGTCGCTGGGGTATATTTTTAGCAATAGCCAAAAAAAAAAAAAAAAAAAGTCAAAATTATTGATTTTTCTTTTATGCAAAAAATCATTAGGTTAATAAGTAAAGATCATGTTTCATGAAGATATTTTGTAAATTTCCTACCATAAATATATCAAAACTTAACTTTTGATTAGTAATATGCATTGCTAAGAATTATTTTGGACAAATTTAAAAGAGTTTTTTGTAATATTAAAAAATTTTGCACCCTCAGATTCCAGATTTTCAAATAGTTGTATCTCAGCCAAATATTGTCCTATGATAGCTTTCAGGTAGGGCTGTGCAAAAAATTGAATGTTATTTTCATGCGCATTTTGTCAATAAAGGCGATCCTGTGATTAGTAGTACTGTACAGACCAAAAGTTTGGACACACTTTCTCATTCAAAGAGTTTTCTTTATTTTCATGACAATGAAAATTGTAGTTTCACACTGAAGGCATCAAAACTATGAATTAACACGTGAAATTATACATGGAATTATATACATAACAAAAAAGTGTGAAACAACTGAAAATATGTCATATTCTAGGTTCTTCAAAGTAGCCACCTTTTGCTTTGATTACTGCTTTGCACGCTCTTGGCATTCTCTTGATGAGCTTCAAGAGGTAGTCACCTGAAATGGTCTTCCAACAGTCTTGAAGGAGTTCCCCGAGAGATGCTTAGCACTTGTTGGCCCTTTTGCCTTCTGTCTGCGGTCCAGCTCACCCCTAAACCATCTCGATTGGGTTCAGGTCCGGTGACTGTGGAGGCCAGGTCATCTGGCGCAGCACCCCATCACTCTCCTTCTTGGTCAAATAACCATTGATGCCTTCAGTGTGACTCTACAATTTTCATAGTCATCAAAATAAAGAAAACTCTTTGAATGAGAAGGTGTGTCCAAACTTTTGGTCTGTACTGTATATCTCCAGCACGTGTGTTCAGATCAGGGTTGACAGGTTTTCACAACAAAGCCTGCCAAGTTGCTTCTCAAAACTAGTCCAAAACTAGCCCAATGGCTTTTCCAGGGGGTTCGCCGATAACAAAATGCGCCCCGGGGATAAAATACATGTTTTTTGGCAGGGTTGCCTTGGTAAAATTCGCATTTTAGGGGCTAAATATCATGCTTTTGGGATTGGGGTCGCTTCAGCCATGACTTGGCAACACAGGTTCAGGTGGAGCTGCATTTACTACACAAAGCCATAGTTCACTGACAAGCTACACAAAATGATCTTGCGATTTTGAAATTAATTTTATGTAGATTGTGTAGAACTACGGCTCTGTGTAGGAAATGCCAACCAGTGTTGCCAAGTCTGCGGTTGTTTTTTCATGTCCTCAGGTCAAAGCGACCCCAATCCCAATAATGTGATATTTAGGAGGAAGGAAACCCCACAAAAAACATGTATTTTATCGCCGGGAACGAAACACAATTGGGATAGTTTTGAGAAGCGATTGGGCAGGTTTTGTTTTGAAAACCTGGCAACTCTGATCTGAACGCATGTGCTGGAGATATACTACTAATCACAGGAGTGTCTTTACTGACGAGAGGCGCATGAAAATCGCATTTGGTTTTTTGCACAGCCCTACTTTTAGGTGATGTATAAATCTCAATTTCACAAAATTTACACTTAAGACTGGTTTTATGGTACAGGGTCACAAATGTCTTTACTGTTACTTCCATTCAATTGAATGTGTCTGTGCTAAATAGAAAATGTATTGGCCCAAAACCTTTGAACAATAGAATGTGCATGCCTAGTCTAAAGCACTTAAAATTCATAGGCATTGTTCATCCAAAAACCATCCAACAATTCTTCATTTTCCCATATATTTCCTTATGTACTAGTATGAAACTTTTGTGGTATTTTGTGAACGTTTCGGGCCCAATTCATTGTTGAGTGACCATCACTTTAATCAAAATTAATTTCTGTTGCTGCTGGGTGAAAAAAAAGTAGAAAAAACAGTTTATGAGCAAACTAGTCAAGTTCTGTTTATTTATATATTTCTGTAGAAGGGTTTATATCAATTTCTTCTATTTCTTTGGTTTTGATGGGGCAGAAATGAAAACACATGCACCGATTCTTACATCCCTTCCGTTATACCCTCTGTACCAAAAATACATGCATTCCCCTATTGTTCCTCTCATTTCCTGTAAATTCTTCTGGGTAAACCTGTCTCTCATTTAATTTCTCTTTCCTTTCTATGCCTTCTCTGTCATATCTGTCAGTCTTTTTTCACTGGGATGGTATGATAAAAAGAGTGTTGGGTGTTTTAGGGCAATTGGGGTCACCATCTCCACATTATTCACTACTTCTCATACTGACAATCACCTGAGCAGTGGCAGGACTTCTTCCAGAATCAGTACAGTGGGAACAGAAAATACAGTATATAGTCTCAGCTAGGCCTGTCATGATAACAAATTTTGCTGGATGATAAATTCCAAGAAATTATCGCGATAAATGATATTATTGTAGTTCTAAGACCGGTTTCAACTAATATAATGATAATGGCATAATAACGCAGGTACACCTTTTCAAAGATCAATAAACTTTTATTTTATTTTATGGCAGAATCGGAGCAAGAAATACCAACATGTTGATTTTGTGTGGCTTAAAATGAATTAATTTTGTATGTTATATTATGTGTATATGCCGGTTAGGGATGCTCATATTGACCGTTTAACCGTTAACCGAAAGTAAACATTTTGACCGATGAAGGAGCTCGATGAAGGGGCCGTTCACATATCACGTCTTTTTTTGTGCTCAAGTTCTTTAGTTCAAATGCGGTATGCTCGCTCATAATGGAAGCGTTATGTCGTTCCACACCGCATCTTGTTAAAAACATCTCAGCTTTTCAGAATGAGGCAAGCGCACCAGGTCATGTGAAAAGAACCGACTCAATCAGCTTCCTTCAGGGTGAAATTAACCGTTGTTTTTGAAAAACGGGGTGCACCAAAACACTGCAGAATTTTTAAGTAAATATATCTTTTAAGTAAATAAATCGTGTAGCAGAGTTACAGCAAGGGTTTTTCGGTGGTGGAAATCCATGACTGAAATGTCCTTTATGTAACGGATATCGCAGCCGATGGATGCTTCGCAACGACAGATGGCTCAGGAGCGTAACTGCCCGAATGCTTTGGAAAGAAGGAGAAGCCTGCGTGCGCATGTGTGTGTGTGTTAACTCACTGGGCGCGTAGACACACGCAACCACATGCCTACAGACATATTTAGCTGAGCAAGTCAAATGAAGCGAGCGAAAAGTAGGCCCATTTCGACAGAAAGGGCAACGAAGTTACTTGCAAAATATGCTACGGGGTATTAAAATAAAGTAGTAGTGCAAGTACAATGCTGTATCACTTGCGACGCAAACATCCACAAGCAAATGAAAGGCGCTTCCCAAAGCTGGTCACTCTAGTAAGACGTTATCTCTTTATTCCCGGGACATCTGTGCCATCAAAGAGGGTTTTTTCTACCGTGGGCTGTCCACAGGCTGCGCTCCAGACTAACCCCACATCATGACATGTTATATTTTTTAATAAAAATGTAAAAAAAATTGCGGCCAAAAATATCATTTTTTTTAATCTTGCGATTAGTTGATTTATCGACTATCGCGACATGCCTATTCCCAGCCCACAGGTCACTAACTGTAACCTGTCACTCAGACCCTATTTTTTTTTTTATAAATCAGATTTTGAAATAGCTCTAGTTATAGAGACAAGGACGCAGGGAACATGACAGCCGTTGGAGTAGGAGAAATGCTGAATTGGCTGATACTGGCCCAAGAGGATATGCTGAAGATGATGGCAGGAAGCGGCAGGGGTTTGTTTGGACATGTTGCAGGGTTAGCTGTGCTTTAGGAGGGCTTTAAGCAAAAAGGTCATGGTGAGTTTCAGTGAGAGAAGCCCATGAGGCTCGAAGTGCTCTGTTTAGTTTTTTTAATGTCTTAACATGACATTATCTTGACGTTGCTAATGGATTTGACGTTCAGTATGAAGGCCAAAAGATTGAGAGTGATTGACATGAGAAATTAATTATATAATGAACTGGAAATATGGCGCTTCCTTGTATTGTCCTTGACCGTCCTTCAGAGGATGTTTCTCTTTCTCTCTGATGCATTCCTGTGGCCTCTGTTATGCTTGAACTTTTTCTTTAGAAGTCTTTAGTTTGTGGTTCAATTTGGTTTAAGCTATGGATGGATAGTCCTGAATCCTTTTAAACATTTTGTCAGTGGGAAAGCTCATCTGAATTAAGTTCATTTAAAGTTCATCAAGGTTCATTTGAATGACTTGCTTGCAAAATGGGCATCAAAACTATTCTGAAGTACAGAGCAGGCCAGTGTGTTCCTGTAATTATAGTGTATAGTGTATTTATGTAATTTACTTTAGTAGTTTACTTATTTGCTTTTGTTGTTAGTTTGTTGTCACGCGCATTTTGTCAGTAAAACCGGTTCCCTGATTAGCGGTAAATCACCATCACCTGCTTTCAAATGGAGCGCCATTTAATAGACAGAGCCATAGATCACTGACAAGCTACGCAATATTGTGTTCATTATCGCAGATGAATCCCCTTGATAATGAACGTGATATTGCGTAGCTTGTCAGTGATCTACGGCTCTGTCTATTAAATGCCGCTCCATTTGAAAGCAGGTTAGGGCTGTCACTTTTGTGAAAAAAATATTTTTCGATTTTTAAGAAATAAGTGTTCATTGAATCGATTGTAAAATCGATTTTCCATGTCTAAAAAAAAAAGACGTTTCCTTTTTCAACGTCAAATAACGGGCGAACGTAAACTCAGCACTGGAAACGCAATTCAGCAATATTTCTTATTTATTGGCATGAAGTATCGTGCAAAATAACAAACCGCAACAGGAGTGCAACATTCTCGAAAAAAATATATGCAGAGGGGACGGCTGCCATAACAAAAGAAAAACATCACTGCAGGCTTCAACCCGGCTACCTTTATCATTTAGGCAATTCAAAAATCTCCAAGATTATTTTAAATAATGATTCAATCCATTTCAAACAACTGTTCAAAAAATGGACTTGAGAACAGGCCATGTGTGTTTTTTTATTGAACGTAACCGACACTTAGGCTAGGCGGCACTAGGCAGGCATAATGAAATGCGCAAAAAAAAAAAATTTATTCAGTATATGTCCAGCTGTTGAGAAGACGCACTCCGACCGCGCTAATGTCCTCATGTACAGCACTCATGTACAGCAGCGCAAGGTGGGGGGATTACTGCCAATTTTCCACCACAAAAGCCGATCGCTTTTTCGAGGTGAGGCAATCAATGCGGTCTGCCTCGGCAACATGCCGACTCGTTTTCAAGAGTGTCTCTCTGCTTCTCGATCTGTCTTCCTCTTTATCAATGTACTTGTTTTCTCTCTGCTTGTGTGAGATGGGCCAAGGCCAGCCGTTCTCTGACTCTTGTATCCGTCTGCTTCTGCAGGGCACAAGACGCACACTGCTGTCTTCCTGTGGCAGCGCTCATTCTTCATATATGACTGAGAAGTCAAACAGTGAAGATCTGAGTGAAGATCGGAAGATCGGAGTGTGGTCGCACGATTAGCAACCTCAGATATAAATTAAATATGTGTAATGCGTTGTACATTCTGAGCTGAAGATAACACCATTGTTGGCTCTTATCAAGCTCTAAAACTGTAAAATGAATATTGCAAAACTCATTAATTAATGTCAACTCTCTCTCACAGGGTTGAGCACAGAAGGGATCTACAGGGTGTGTGGAAATAAGGCCGAGATGGAAAGCATGCAGCGGCAGTTTGACCAGGGTGAGTCACATGACCTGTCTGCCTTTCGATTGCTTTTTCTTTCTTATCTCTCTCTTTTCAGTTTCTGTTTAGTGCGCTTCATTGGCATAACAAATACATAGAAATAGAGCAAATGTAGTGCAGCTAAGTAAGATGCACGGATATTCAATTTAAAAAGGAACAGGGAAGTAGAACTTAAGTTGAAATACTGTAGCAAGGAGGGAAATTAGACGATTGGGAATGATTTATTCAGGTAGACACAAATGAAGCATTTAAATGCTAATCGGCCTCAGCAAAAAAAATCATATTGTCTTGCATCTTGCAGTGTGAATTTTAATGTTATGAGAAGTCTATACTATATACACCTAAAACAAAATCATATTATCTTTGTTAAATGCACACAAAAACAAACAGACTTGCATACAAGATTCTTGTATTGAATCGCACAAAAATGTTGTCTGTTTGAATCAGTCTAAGCTCTGAGGCCAAAGCTACCATGGCAGTTTTGAAATGAGTATGAATTATGTGATGATGATCATGATATTGAATGAAAAATGAAATATTGATGTTGTGTTGACACTGCACATAATACACAGTAATATTGTAAATAATCCAGTGGCAGTAACTGTTGTTTAAGCTGTCTTGTTGACACTCCGACGTAATAGGTTGTAACTTAGTATAGTAAAACTGTTTGACATCCATCAGAAAATGGAAAAATAAAGACTCAGTGTGTAGCTAGTACTGCTGCACTAAATCATGTCAGACTAAATGACAGACAAAAATGAGACACTCTACCTTCACCCAAAAAAGTTTATTCGCCAATGTTACAGTAGCTATGCTGATCGACAGTTCTTTTCAAAAACTACACTTATTGTATAGTTATTGTTATAAACTCTCATTCTGTTTCCCTACACTTGTGTTTAAATGTGACAGCATTTCTATGGATATCATGAAAATATTGTGAGTAATGAGAATTGTTTAGTGAAAATCTGATATCATGATAACAGCCCTAGTATGAATCTGTAAAAAATGATTTAAATATGTTTCCCTGTCTCATTCTCGCTTTACACTATACTAATCTATTAAAGGCAAGAATAATCCAAAATATATTTTTAGAACTGTATGAATCTAAAAGTAAAGGCTAGATGCTGACGTTTCTGATATCAAAATGAAAATGTAGTGGTGTAGTCTCAGTACTAGCATAATGTCTTAGTCAAGTATGTACTTTTGCTGTCGCCACAGAAAGTAGACACTTTTAGACTATTATACTTACTGTATATGCATTTGATTAGACTTCAGAAGTCAGGTAGGTATTTTGTTTTATTCTTGTCAAATTTGTGGTGTTGATGTATACTTTTGTCATAAAACATTATGGCAAATATTTTATGTATTAAGTTTAAAAGTTTACTACACATAAGAAAATCCCTGCGTATGAATATGCATCTTCCCTGCTATATAGTAGGGGGAAAATAGTGTGTAAAATTAGTAAGAATTCATAGAGTAGTGTTTATAAAACTGTAGACGAAAAGGACTCGATATTAGTAGTAGTCAATAATCCGAAGTGTGTCATGTGGCCATTGGCGCAGGAAAATAGTGGATTAATAGTGGATTACATGAAGATGGCAAAATAGCGGATGTAGTACTGTACATCCAGATTTGAATTACACCACACATTCATACTAAATAGAACAGACTTTTTAAAAGTTGTGAAGCTTGTTTCTTATCAAACGTAGTACGTACTAGACAGTATGTGATATCAGACACAAATAATAACTGTTGTTATATGAAGTCCTGCAATATCTTTTGTAGAGTTTCAGATAAGACTTATGTTCACTACAAAAGTGCACTTACAAAGCTGCTATCTTGTCAAGAAAAAATGATGTCAAAAAAGCCAAGGAGGTCTATAATATCTGGAGGAAACTGTCTGGAAGTGTTTCCGTTCGTCTTGGTGACAGTTGTTTAGTTGCTCTCTTTGCTCATGGGCACTGAATTCCACATAAAACTCTTATTTGAGTTTTATAACACGACCAATTGTGTAATACTAGATGTGATCGTTACTTTGATGTATAACATGAATGATAATATCATAAAATGTGTCAGATGAAAAGGGGTTTTCAAGCATCAAACAATAAAAGTTTAATATAGCTTTCAGTTTTTTCCCCGTACATTTAAAATGTCTTTTTTTTTTTTTGAGCAAAAAATTGACACTCATACATTTTTACAATGTTACAGGCATATTTACTTAAATAATTATTAGATGCCATTAAAGGTAAGGTAGGCAACTTCACAGAGGCTAGCAATAGCAAGCTAGCATTGAAAGCATAAGATTTCACCCTTCCTGCAAATCACTCTCCAAAGCCACGCCTCCTCCAAAACACATGAACACACACAGCAGACCAGAGGCAAACCAGCTATAAGTCGCAGGACCAGCCAAACTATGAAAAAAAGTTCGACTTATAGTCCGGAAAATACGTAAAGGTCATAAGTATATTGTTTTCATTTTTACGTAAATATTTCTCTTATGCTGAATGACAGTGATAAATTATTTCTCCCACATTTTGTAACTTGCATTTAATATGCTTTCATTGTATATAAATCACCTTTATAAATTTTATTTGATGAGGAGGTCTTGTCATTGACCCATGTACGGTTCATTTCCCTGTACTTTGAAGAAATCATTATGATACCATGATACGGTTTCAAAAGTACCACTTAAAAAAGCTTGTGAAGCTAAGAACATTACTAAAGTATAACAAGAGCAATGACTCCCACCACCTGCCTTCTCTCTCTCACTGCTTTTCTGGCCTGCTCTTACATTACCCTGCTTTTCTAGCAGCTTATCTAAAGACATCTCATGGATATCACAGTACATACAGAACTCTGTTACTCATATTTGCCTTGGGGAAAAGTTTGAGTCGGCCAGTCACAGCAGACCCAGCTGATATCAGAAATAGGTGCTATTCCTCGGTGTGTGGATCACATTTCCGTCAATGAGCACATTGTAGAGCAGATGAGCTCAATTAACTGGGACTGATCCACAGCTATTACTCCAGCCCACTGTGGGCCATTATGAAGCATAATGTCAGAGTGCATAGATTATGCTTGTATTATGTGCATACTTGAGAAGACGCAGCCCAGTGTCTGTTTTCGATTGCTTATTTTTAAAGGTGGTATGACATGTATATATAGTTCAGACTAGTATATGTCTATTTGTGTGTATAGGCATTTGTTTATATATGTATATGTGAATAATATAATAGGGCAAAATATAATATTCTATGATTTAAAAGTTTTATATTAGATTTTAATATCATTTATATACATGTTATACATATTGTATAAGAATAGCTAATAAGATATATTGTTTAATATATTGTTTAAACTTCTTATTCTTAAAAATAAATTAAATATTTATTTAGACATGGACGAAACTCATGGCCCCAAATCTCTTTTTGTTTTTATTAGGCTCTTTAAAGAAACTGCTGTGCACTGTGTGTGTGTGTGTGTACCCACTTATACCATATTTTGGGGACAAATTTGTACCCAAAATTGAGCAAAACCTGCAGAATTGCAAAAAAAAAAACACCTTAATTTGGGCACATCCTCATTTGTAAAACTGGTCTAAAAATCAAGTGAACAAAGTTTTTTTTGAAATTGTAAAAATGCAGAAAGTTTTCTGTGAGGGGTATGGCTAATTAAATGTGTGTGTGCACGTGTCCGTCACTGTAGGCTGTCCTGTTTGTGTGTTTGCGTCGGAAGAGAAGGTCAGTTAATTACCAGCAGATTGGTTTGGGTAATGAACCACGAGCGAGCACGCTCCACTGATCTGGTCGGGCCCGGTTTGGACAGGCATGAGCTAATAGAAGGCGAAGGCTCATGTCTGATCGATCAAAACCCCGCACAGCCAGGTGACGATACAATTACGGAGGAAATTACTGTGCAGGTATGTGCTCAGAAGCATCCCGGCCAGCTCCAGCGAAATGTCAGATGACTCACAATCAGGTGCTACACAGCCTTTATCGATCTCTGATCAAATAGATTCAGGACGGTTAGAGTAAGTAACTGATCTGGGGTCAACTGGATTTAACATGCTGGACTGAACGATAATAATTGTAATACAAACATGGAGTACTTGTCTGTGTTTGTAGCTTTAGCTCAATCATATTTGCTGACCGAAGATCAAAACTGTTTTGTGTTTTTATTCGGCGTAGTTTGAATACATTCTCCAATTAGATAGACATTTGACAGTGTGATTAGAGAAGCATCCAGACAGCAAGAGTTGACCGGTTTGATTATAAGAGGCTTGTGCATTCAGAAGGACTTCTTTTGTGTGAACAAAGAAGATACATTTTGGAAAAAGTCTGCTGTCAGTGATGTTCACATAATCCTGTGTCTGATTATAAGAAACCGATCATTCATTATTAATTCCGATCAAGTACCTCCTAGAAAAATGTGTCTATTAGTCTTCCCATTCATCTCGATGCCAGTTCCTTGGTACAAAATGTATTTCAGGATCAGAGTGACTCAAACTTTCAGTGCAGGTCACGGTGTTTCTTTAGTTATTGCCACTTTTGGCCTTGTGTAAGTTTTCTCAATCTTATTACTTTAATTTGTAATTTGTTTTCTGTTAGTGATAACATACAAATGAATGTATTGTTCAATAGCATTTTGTGATGCAAATGTTCAGTATCCGTGTGGTAGCTGTTTTAATGCCTGATCCAAAGTTACTGTGAACTTGATACTACTACTAATAACAACAATAGAACAAATTACATAATTGTTGTTATTAAATAAAATATCTGGACATTTAACACTTATTTAATAACATTTCAGATTGATCTGAATAAACGGTATGTGTAACTTTGGTGTATAAGACAGCAGGCTAACAGGGTAGCTATATTTTGTGCGAACGATTTATAACTCATAATGTGATTTTGTAGAAATTGTAATTGGATGCTAAAAAAAGAGTACCCATTAAAATGTCTTTACATGAAGGACCTGATCATGGAAAAATGCACAGTACAAGTGCAGTGTTGAGCTTCTTAAGTCTGTACAGTAAGGAGCGTTTTGATTTGTGGATTAAAAGCTCACCACGATTGGCTGAATGGAAAATCTTCCAAAAAAAAGATATTTATGAACCTTAACCTGTCGGGAAGGTCTCAAAATAGCACGCACAAATTCAAAGACGATTAGTAAACGCAGATTCAACGATCCGTAAATACATGTAACATCATTCATAAATGTTTGATGGAAATTAATTCAAGAACTTGATATATAAATTTTTTATGTGAACATTTTAAGTTTAAGATGCATTTGGGGAAGTATTTATGCTTGTGTTTTTATGAATTGTGTTTTGAATTTACGAATCAGATTTTGTAATTGTAAACTGTGCCGTGCATTTAAGAATTTTGTTTTGTAAATTTATTATTTTTGAGGCTGATCTGGCTCCATAGCAATAACTAATTTTATCCCTTAAAGGCACAATATGTAAGATTTTTCATTAAAGTATCAAAAAACCACTAGAACAGTGTTATATAGTTTGCAGACTTGTGTTCTTATATTATCCCAAATGTTTCGAAGAATGTTTAAATCCAGAGAAAGAAGCAATTTTAAGGTGTGGAGGTGGTCGACTGTGGCATGGCATTGGCTCCGCTGCTTTCGAAGTGTCGTGCTCGTTCAGCGGCCTCGTTACGCTTCGATGGCTTTCAGCCTCATCCTGCTTTATTCTGCTACATTAATAAATCATTAGCTCATCCATGAACATTATTTCTGAACGAGTCACGTTGGATTGCATCGGCTGTGGGGATGATCACAACTCCCATGATTCAACACTTAGTCACAGCGTCATCAAACTACACCTTTGTTTCTTTTTGTTTTGAATACGTGCCGTCTAGCGGCGAAAATCTAAATGTTCTGTCTTTAATACTCATCTTTGATTATAAAAATGCACCCTTACCTCATTTAGTATACGCAGGCTATTACTATGAAAATTAGTCTCCGCCTCCACCCAATCACACCAGCTTGGACCACCTGCTCCACTTTCATTCAGTTAACTGAAGTACTAAATGCTACACAATGGCAAGTGGCAGTATTGGATTAATTCAACCATATATGTTTGACCCAGAAACTGATTCCACAGAAGAAAATAAAGCGTGAATTATACAGGGTCTGTATAGAGATGTATCAGATGCATTTTATGTATCACTCTGTACAGCATCAGACATGAAACAGTAATTGACATCATTAGCCTTTGTTAACAGCTAATAATGTCTTTCTGAAAATTAACATCCTCAGGTAAACACTTTGCTAATGATATATAGCGCAGGTTGACGGGATTGGCCATTGGTTTGACGGTAGGAAATTGGCGGTTCCAAGCACATTTTTTTGAATTGATACACTGTCCGTTTAAGGAGAAAATGCTCAGCAATAATGCATACTGAATTATTTTATTGATTTTTTTACTTTTTAGACTGTAATTTAACAACTTTAATTTGTGAATCGCTTGAGAAGCTGCAGTCGTTCACAAACTTCCATTTGAAAGTCTAATCGAATTCTCTCTCTCTTTCTGTACATTATAGACCCTAACATTGACCTGATCGAGAAGGACATGTCTGTGAACACGGTGGCTGGAGCGATGAAGAGCTTCTTCTCAGAGCTGCCGGATCCTCTGGTACCCTACAACATGCAGACGGAGCTGGTGGAGGCCTTCAGTAAGTATCAACACGACAGTGAGCAGACGAATGGACCTATCTAGGCTCTCACAATCAATAAAAACAAGGACAGATGTTTTCCACGGCCAGATGTTTACTGTGCTTGGTTGTAGTCCTCTGAGGTTAGTGTGCTCTGGAGATCTCCTCTGCTGGACATCCTGTGTGCGGAGAGATCTTGTTGGAGGCAGACAATGAAAAACAAGGGAGAAGCCAGCGAGTAGAAATGGATTGGGTTTCCGCAGTGCGTTTTCCTGTTGCGGTATTATAGACTTCACTCCCCATTCTTCAATACACTCACTCTCTCTCAGTGTGAAGTTCAGCATTGTCTACGCTAGGCATCCCTCCAAGCCAGCAACACACAAGCAATGAGACTTAAGCCTAAGATTGCCGTTAGTCCTTCACTCCAGACTGTTTCTCAATAAACAAGCCCTTTCAAGTCATGCCATGCTCAGCAGAAAATAAAGTGTAACACCCAAACCTGCACTGGTAAAGCACCAAAGAGCAGATTTGATTGGTTCAATTTGTCAAATTTTGGCATACAAGAAAATATTGGTATATAAATTTGTTATACAAGACAAAAGATCTCAGTAGTAAGTCACCTGCATATTTTTTTAAGTGAATTTAATCTGCTAGATACAAACAAAATCAGATACTAATTCAAGCTGATAATAGTTTCTCAAACCCAAAATAGTTTTTTATGTTTTCTGATGATAATGTGAGGGGATCTTGCCTGTGCCCGTCTTGACAACATAATGCTATGGGCATCGCCGTTCAGTTGCTAACATGTTCTGAGCGGTGTTTGATGTGCAGGAAGTTAAGATTAAAGGAATAGTTCACCTAGAAATTAAACTTGTCATTATTTACTCACCCTCATGTCATTGCAAACGTGTCTGAGTTTGTTCCTTTTGTGAAACACAAAAGATGATATTTTGAAAGAAAAAACTGGTTTGGTTACCAACGTCATTCACACTGTCTTCTTTCATGTTCTGCAGAAGAAATGGAACGGCATGAGGGCAAGTAAATGATACTATGACTTTAATGCTTAGGGTTGCCCTAAATATAATCAATAATAATAGTGATGCTTGTCTTGGCAAAGCCACTTATTAATAGTTCAAGTCACAGCTACACTTATAACCAAACGCTACTCAATACAAGAACATTACAAAAGCCTGTTGAGAGTAAGAAGGAAGGCATAATAGAGGGAGAGGACAGACGGCAGGTCACCTGACTGCCGTGTCACTCTCTGCAGGTGGTGGGCGGGGCTTTGCTCCGGTCCGTCTGTCATCGGCTTGTTCTGTTTTAGTCTCTGGAAACACAGTGAGCACCTGCTCTGCTTTAAGACCTTCTGAATATTCCTTCTATTAGATGTCTCAACGGGATATTTAGATTAATGCATTTTCTGATTGGCGGTTGGTAGTTTATTCGGATTCATTAGATGATATTTGCAATATTCAGTCTCGAAGTCAACAATGTCTGGCTATTACTACTGCTAATACTTGAGGTCACTGTTTCATTCAAGTAAGTAATTTTGAAAATTAAGCCTAAGATATACTTTAGTTTTGACCTGAATACTTAGTGTTTCTGTGGCAGAGTGGTAGAGCATTGCGTTAGCAGCGCAAAACATTGTGGGTTCAATTCCCAGGGAACACATACTGGTAAAAAAAATCAAAATTATAGCCTGAATGCACTGTAAGTCGCTTTAGATAAAAGCATCTGCTAAATGCATAAATGTAGATATGCGAACAGCAGAGCCTTTCAAAAAACCAAAAGGTATTTGTATGCACCGAGTATGTGCATTCCTGTTTGCGGACGGTTTGTGTGTACTAAGCACATGTGTGAGATGCGTGTGCTGAATATGCAGTTATTAAAATCGTGCCTATGTAGTATTGATGATGAAATGTACATCACATGTGCTTACTAATACCCAAGCATTCACATAAAAACATATAGCTTTAAACTTAGGCCCAAAGAATCTTTCAGTTTTGATGTAAACATGCCAAGTAAACACTGTTTGAACACAGGTGCTCAACATTTGTGCACTAAAGTTTCATCCTTGTCTAGTGTCTGCGCTATTTCTCTCTTAGAGTTATAACTGATAAAAACATGTTGTATTCTGGAACTTGCTGGTGGTAACTCTGCATCTGGGGCCACAATGCTTAATGCTGATGTCAGTGTGTGTGTGTGTGTGTGTGTGTGTAACGCTGACATCAGAGTGTGTGTGAGACTAGGGAGGAACACATCTGCCGTAGAGGTCACATGTTCTGACACAGGGCTCACAGCGTTAAGGGCTGATGTAAGCCGTTCTGACTCACCGCAACCATCAAGCTCGCTGCACCCAGGGTGTGTGTATGTGTGTGTCTCTGTGTGACTGCAGTGCACACACTACACATTTATTTTTGTACATGAACTGTTTGTTTGTGTGAGACACCGTGCTTCATTGAACAATCCCTCTGTCACTCCAGATGAGACTGATGGGACGTTTTGTATGCTTGCACACACACACACACCCTTTTCACTGTTACTCCTCCTTGCAGTCACCTATCTATCTATCTATCTATCTATCTATCTATCTATCTATCTATCTATCTATCTATCTATCTATCTATCTATCTATCTATCTATCTATCTATCTATCTTTCATTGGTTAAAGGTTCTACTATATATAATAAAATGCTAAATATAAGAGAATAGGTAACAATTGCAGAATAAGTTTTAATTAAGCGTCACTTGACATGGACTAGCTAGTTTGCTAGTATTTACATTTTTGGTACATTTTTTCCCTCTTATATTATTTGCAACATTCAACCCTGTTGTTGGGACTTTGATAACGGAGTTGAAGGTTAAGCTTGACAAATGCAATGTATGTGTGTAGAAAATGCAATGTGATTGTTTTCTTGTATTTCCACCATGCTGCAGAGATTTGTACTTCCAAAATGTTACAACTTGATGAAACTTAACGAGTGCATCATTATGGTAACAGGGTTGAACACATTGTATATGTGGGAGACAGCTTAATATTACGTTTATGGTTCATACAGTTGATAATAATTCAAAACATGTATATCTACTTTCTCTAAATAACATGGGGTTTGTACCGAAACGAATAGGCCACAATGTTTGAGATGTCCCATTAAGAGAGACCTTGACATTACAGAAACACATTGATTGGTCTTGAAGGGTCTTCAAGCGGTTGTCAAGACGGACTCCTGTGTGTCTTGTCGCTCTCTATCTGTTTGTGTGTTCTGGGACAAGTGAACGCCTGTGAAGCATAAGGAAAAATAAATGTGTTTGGGTCTCATTCTGTGCTCCCTCTCGGCCCCCTGCAGAAATCAGTGATCGAGAGCAGCGTCTCCACACCATGAAGGACGTGCTCCGCAGGTTCCCTCGAGAAAACTGCGAGGTCTTCAAATACGTCATCACTCACCTGAACAAGTGAGAATCCCAGCCATCCCTTGGGCAACACACAACCAAACTCACTCACTCAAATGTTTTCCATTCTCACTGTTTCTCTCTTTCTATCAGGGTGAGTCAAAACAGCCGCCTGAACCTGATGACCAGCGAGAACTTGTCCATCTGTTTCTGGCCGACACTAATGCGGCCCGATTTCACCACCATGGACGCGCTGACGGCCACACGCACCTACCAGACAATCATCGAGACCTTTATCCACCAGTGTGCTTTCTTCTTCTACAATCAGCCTTTGGCCGACACACCCAGCGGCCTGCCTGGACAACCCACCTCGCCCACCACCTCCTTGTCTTCTGCCTCCCCTATACCAGGCTCCGCCTACTCCGCCTGTTACACCCCATTACAACCTGTAGCCCCGCCCTTCAGCCCAGCCCAACAATCCCCACCCCATTCTCCACCCCCAACCCCTCAATCCCCAATCCAGAGCCTGCTGCCTTCGCTCCACCCCCATCACACACCTACGGAGCAACACACACTTTGGGAGCACTGAAAGAGATTAAATAAATGGAAGAAACTTCCGAGAAGATTGCACGGCCGTGCCTGACTTATCACAAGCAAAAGCAGTAGAGGAGCGAGAACGAAAGAGGTCAAGAGTACATGAGCTACGTCAGCTACACTTCATTGCCCACGTTCTGCATCATGCTACACCATAAATTCTCCATAAAAATCTCACACATAGATAACTGCTGGGGAAGTGTGGTAACCCCAAACATAGATCTCTAATGGGTCCATGTGATGTAGATGTTGCACTCTTCTCTTGCTGGTTAAGCATTAACTTCGTCAGTTGGCGACCAATGGGTGTTGGGGTATATATGAACAAATGGGCTGAACCCCACCACATATTAGAAATAAAGTTAAGCGGGCCAAGAGGGTGGCCTTTATATTCACCAGATATTGGTTGCAACTTCCGACCGCAGTTATTCTCATATTAGAAAAAAAGAAATGCTTTTTCCCAATGCAGCACCACGACCGTATTCGTACACCTTATTTAATCTTATTAACTTGTGACAGCCTTTTAAAGAAAGACAAAAATCAAAAGACAAAACTAGAGTCTCTGGAATGCTTTTGCACAGCATTCTGGGATCTGAAATCTTTTCCTCACCTTTCTCCCCTGTCACATGAGCCTCCCGAACATGCTGGTAGACTAACGCTTCTTTTATTCCAGAATGTCCTCACAACCAGACAACCCTCAGTTTCCTGCTCCGCGAGGATCTTCGACTTTGTTCAGTGTCTGTTCATTTGGGAGCTTTATTATTGTTCTTTTTACATGTTTGCAGGAAGTCCCTAACTTCTGGCTCATGCTTGATCTGTGGACTGCTTTTGCGCACATGGTCGGTGAACCAATGAGTAATGGGTTCTAAGGGATGGGTAAAGGTTGTGGTCCACCTGCGTTTGAAGGAGAGGTATGCACTAAATCAAGAGTTACCTCACAGTTCCAGAAGGTAAAGGAAGTCTGCACTAAAGAAGACACTGTGTCTACATGTACTTATTCAGATGGCATTGAATCACTGAGCTGTGGAAGCCTAGAGGAGGATGAGAGTGAAGATAGAGGCATAGCTGAATGAAATAATGGCATTAAGAAAAGTCTTCAATGTGTTTGAAAACAGCATCACGTGGTGTGTTATCAGAGTGAGAATATGAGCTGGCAGTTAGTGGCTTTTTATCAAGACTGAGTAAATATCTGCACTTCATAGTTGACCTCAGAAAGAGGACATTGTTTATAAAATGCCAGAAGCTTCTTTAAAGAAAGATTAGGGCAAGGAAATCTGGGCACGGAAAGGGGAAAGCTAAAGTGTCCTTTTTGTGGGCTCTTGGAGCACCCAGTGGACAAAGTAGGTATTGCCTGATTGAAATAAATCAATCTAATGCTACATTTTTTTATTTGTTAGGTTTTTTTTTCTTCTAGAAAATGCTGGATACATTCACAATCGCCTAAATCACTTTGTAGCAAAATAGGGTTGAACCAGAAATCCGCTGCAATTCAGCATTCAAATATATATACTAATATTCCCCAGCACTTATGCTTTGTAAGTTTACTTACTCCTGATTAGATAACAGATCATTTTCTTTGACTTTTGTGTATTTGAACTCAAAAGAGTCTCTATTTTCTTTTTTGAGCCGTGGTTTTCAAGCAGGGAGGCGTTGTTAAACTGTGAAACAATCATGTTTATGGAAATAAATGAATGTATGCCACAGTAGATTTCACATCATTTTTGTGCATATCTCTCCCAGTAATATATATTAACCAGTAAGTGAACCACACCTGCCCTGTCCCATTATAACATGCTAATCAACATCTACTCTGACTTCTGACTGGCTGTGATGAGCACCTCCTTACTCATTTTTGCTTAAACACTACATCTTTTGCCCTCAGAGAGCAGAGTAATGGTATATTTTGGGAAATCGGGAGTTGTGTGGCCTATATGCCCCTGGTACTTTGTGTATGAATTCTGCATTCGCTGTGTATTTTCAATGTATTCTTTCAGAGCCACTTGTCCTTCGCAGAAAAAAAAAAACTGCAACAAAACAAAAGTAATTAAAAAGGGCAGGGGAGGACGAAGATAAAGCGACATTAAAAATGTGACATTGGTTCAGCAATTCTATTTGGCTGCATCACTTTATTTTTTGTTTCATTTTCTTTTTCAACAATGATGACAGATTGTCTGTTAAGTTAAAGAAGAAAGGAGTAAAACTATATTCAGAATGGTTGTTTATTTGTACGTTAGGAGGTCTGACACATTGCCCTGTAGTCAATGGTGATAGAAAAGGTGTTATGTTTTTATGTTTTATTTTAATAATTAAAAATGAGACCAAGCATTTTTAACAGGTATTTTTTTTTTCTTTTTTTTTTTTTTTGTGAATGGTGTAAAGCCCACCATGATGTAGTGCATGATTCAAGTCCAGGTCAGGGAGAGGGGTCTGCCGCTCTCAGTATATATATAAAAAAAAGAACAAATAAATACTAGTATGAGTACAGAAATAAATGAAGTTACATCAACAAAAATACATGTCATTACAAGTTGGTAATTAATCTCAATGGGAATGGTGTATAAACAGTAAGGCCTTCTGTGACCTGTATCATAGTTAATAAATCAATCTTGTAAAATCGGTCTCATGTCCTTATTTTATAGTTGCAGGATGTGCATTAATTCCATTAGATTTGTGCTTTTGCTATTTACTTGTTAAACTATTTGATAACACAATAGGCACTTTTAACAAATCAGGACCATATAGGGTCTGAGGTGCTTAGAGAAGATAAAAATTTTTTCCTTTTAAATAAAAACTAGTCAGTGAAATTCATGTTTAAAAATATCTTAAATAAATGAATTGGAATATCACTTAAACAGGATAGTCAAAATTAACCGGCCACATCATTTTATGGAGGACAGAAATATTTGGTGTTTAAATCTAGCTACTTTTCATAGGATACTTTTAAGCTAGATACTAGTTTATCTCTAGGCGATAAGGCCTCACAAAAAAAAAAAAAACATTTTTACCTCAAATACTATAAGTATAAAATATGAAAACCGCACTGTATTCGTGGAATATTTGTATGTTAAAAGTTGTAAGTTTATCCGTGTTTCACATGCAATGACAAAAGCAGACCACTAGGTGTCTCGATTGTTTAAGAACTGGGTCTTTGACGTTATATTCTCTCCATATGGACGTTATTAAGGT
The DNA here is from genome assembly GCF_963082965.1 of Carassius carassius. Classification (NCBI taxonomy): domain Eukaryota; kingdom Metazoa; phylum Chordata; class Actinopteri; order Cypriniformes; family Cyprinidae; genus Carassius; species Carassius carassius. The sequence goes on along the minus strand of NC_081795.1, from coordinate 19,317,455 downwards.
CCTTGGACTCACACCTGTTTAACGCTGCGGGTGCATTATTTTCATTAGAGACGCATGTTCATAATTTAAAGTTCCAGCTTATTTCTAAGTTTTTTTTTTTTTCGTAAGAATTAATGATATAAACACGCTTTGTAGAATTTACAAGTACTAAAGATTTCAACTTAACGATCTCATATTATTCACATTAATGTGTTTTTTATAGGCCAAACAAACAGTCATTATTGTTTCGTGAATCTATTGTTTCGGTAGATCCGAACTTTCCAGAGAGTTTCAGAGTCTGGAGGTAAATCTGTACCGGTGTCCGGTTCATCTTATGATCAGTCGAGGCACGTTTCGCTGCTCATCCGTGTCTTCGCGAGGCTTGAATTCAGATGCGTCCGACTCCAAACGATTCACAGCTCTTTCTTATTAATACCACCACACCAGCATCAGAGATCCTCCTGTAACATGCATCCTGATTCTTACATTGTCTGTAGGCTAGCCTACTACAAAAAGTGTTTCTTTAAGTAGAAACAATAAGGTTAAATTTGATTAGGCCTATTGAATACGATACTGACATTAAGACATGTCAACTAAATAGTGATTTTATATGAAAAGCATGCATGCATAATACATTCACAACATTTTTAGTTTTTAACCAACAGTAATTAATCAACTGTATTTAATAAATTGTATTAGCCTGAACCAGAAAACAATATTCAGTTTTGTAAAATTTGTCACAACTTACCCCAGTCTCTCTTTGTGACAGAACAGAATAAGACGGCTTCCTTCGGCCCATGTTTGTCCTTCGACTACGGTTCGATTGTCCGGCTCTCTGTTGGTGTTTTGTTTCTGATTCCTCCATTGATGGCACTGCTGGGAGTAAGGATGCTGTTATTGATTATTTGATGGTCAAATTGATGAATGATGCTGGTACTATCAGCTGAAAACACTCAAATTCAGCTGAACAACACCCAAGCCCCAGATAACTTTTTTCCTGTTTGCTTTCCAAGGAATGTGAATACACACACACACAAGTCAAGTCTGCTCTATTGTCAATTCTTCCACATGTACAGCACATACATACAGAGAATCGAAATTGCGTTACTCTCAGACCCCGGTGCATACAGATAACACTAACAGTAGAGCCTAAAAATCAAATATAAAATATAAGATAGAGCTATACAATAAGGGAATGTAAAAAAGACATATAATAAAATTAAAAATCAAGTTAAATAAAGCAGCGCAAGGCACATGGCAGATAGAGTGCAAACCAGTGAAGTGAACAAACAGTGCAGATAAAAGATTTTTAGTGCAAAAATAAGCACTACCATTCAAAAGCCTGGGGTCAGTAGTTTTTATTGTTATGTATTATGTTTTTATGTTGAACAAAAAGAAGATATTTTGAAGAATTTTGATGAACCAAACAGTTGTTGGTCCCCATTCACTTCCTTGGTAAAAGTGTAAAACTGTTTGATTATCAGCATTCTTCAAAATATCTTTTCTGTTCAACATAAGAATTAAACTCATGCAGATTTGGAACGACATGAGGGTGAGTAAATGATGACAAAATGATCTTTTTTGGGTGAACTAGGCCTATCACTTTAATGTTTACAGTATGCCGTTGACATTTCTGGCCAATCAAAATGCACTGGATAACTGGCCAATCAGAGCACACCGTGCTTTTCAAAATGATGAGCTTGTGTAAAAATCGACATTTCAGAAGGCAGGGCATAGTGGAGCAACAATAATGTGCATGATATGAAAATTAGTATTTTTTATTTTTTTCACCTTAAACCGCATAAACACATTGCACCAAATACACAATGTATACACATATATATATATATATATATATATATATATATATATATATATATATACTCATTAAAGTGACATTAATCTTTAGAAAAGCTTTGCACCAGATGCCTCTTGGTTTTATATTTTATAATGTAATGCAACAACACCTCAGTGTTCAAAAGTTTGGGGTTGTAAGATTTTTTTACAAAAGATTTGTTAAAGTTTTTGGTTTACCAAGGCTACTTTTATTTGATAAAAAATACATTGTGAAATGTTATTAAAATTTTAAAGAAATGTCTTCTATTTTAATGTATCTTAAAATGTGAGTTATTCCGCTGATTTCCAGCATCATTCCTCCAGTCTTCAGTGTCACGTGATCTTTGTGCTCTTATTTATAACTGATTTTTTACATTATAAATGTGTTTACTGCCACTTTTTAAAGTATTAACTTCTTTAAAACAACAACAACAACATTTTACCACTCCCAAACTTTTGGGCGGTACTGAACATACTACATTTTTAAGTGTGAACTGATTTGTGTCCACTGTAAATTGTATCAGTTTATAATTTTAATTCAGATTAGGTGATCATTTTAATCAAAACTTGCCAGATGAAATCAACTTTCTCAGATAGATTTATTGCTGATGTGTTCAGGTCACTGGTTTTTGGCACTGAAAGCCAGGCAGACATCTGATGCAGATCAGTTAGTCAGTTCATGGTTGAACTGATAAGAAATGCAATTATTAAGTTTATTAACAATGTGGTTGTTTTTCCCCCTTTTCCTTCATCTTTTTTTCTGCTATGATTAATTATGCTGTTTAATTCTGACATTCACCATAGCTCTCCTGTAATTTCCCCATGGTCTTTCTTGTGCGCGTGTGTTTTTTTCACTCTGATTTTGTAATGAGTCACGAGTTCGGTTTCACCCCGGGGAGCACCGAGTGAAGATGATTGCATTGACCATTCAGAATCAATATGGATGCCTGGCATGATTCTATAGCAAGTAGCGAGAAGTGAGTTAAGCACATCCAGCTGCTTTTTTCCCCTCCAACTTCAGACTTTGAGTAGCTCCGTCTTCCATAGAATATTGAATAAGGTTACTGTGGCATGGTGAGCACGCGCGAGCGGCTCCGTGCATTGAAGCGGCCCCTGCGAATCTTCCTGCCTGGCTTTCAGAAGCCCTTCATGCGCACTTGACAGTTCCAGGTTAGCTCCTCGCCTCTCATGTCTCCTCGCCTCAGTATGTCATGGGTCTCCTTGAGCTGATGGCAAATAAGAACGTTCATGAAAAAAATAAAATAAAATAATAATTGGTTTAAATTAAAAGAGGAAATGTACAGCATGTGACACTGATTTAAACATGGAATTTTGAAGTAGGAAAACTGCAGAAAAAGTGTACTCTTACTCTAACTTAGATTTTTTTTTAATTTTATTACAGTTTTTTTAACTGTGTGTTCAAGTTGATTTAAAAAAAACCTTTATACAATGTTCATCAAAACTTTAAAGTAATTATTATTAAAAACTACGGTCATTTTCCTTACACATGCACTAGCTTTTAAAGGTTTTGGTTTGGTACGTTTTTTGTTGTTGTTGTTGTTGTTGTTGATGTTGTTGTTGCATTAAATTGATCAAAAGTGACAGTAAAGATATTTATAATGTTACAAAAGAAAATTTCAAATAAATGACTTTCCTTTGAACTTTCTATTCATCAAAGAGCCCTGGAAAAAATGAAATAAAATAAAATGTAATGTTTCTTAAGCAGCAAATCATCGTATTAGAATGATTTCTGAAGGATCATGTGACACTGAGGACTGGAGTAATGATGCTGAAAATTCAGATTTAGCATCACAATAACTTACATTTTAAAATATATAAAACAGTTTTTTTTTTTTTGTAATAATATTTCACAATATTACTTTTACATTTTTTTATCAAATAAATGCATGACTTTTAAGAACATAAAAATTCATTACAAACCCCAAACTTCTAAATTGCGTGTGTGTTCACATTTTAACTGTTATATATATATATATATATATATATATATATATATATATATATATATATATATATATATATATATATATATATATATATATATATATATATATATATAATTATCCAATGTATTTAAAGCAAAAAGTTTTTCATAATAAAAGTTTCATAAATTGGTCATTTACAAATATCTCTATAGTTGCACCACACAACATTGTATCACCTGAACCAACATGCCTATTGCCTAGTCAAAAAAAGGGCAAATTATTAAAATATTTGAAAAAAACTTATTGTCATAGGGGTTCCTGCATGTTTCTGCATGTTGGTGGCATCACATGACTTTGCTTCAGTATACAATATTTTCCCAAATGTTTGTAATATTTAAACAACAAGTCTTGCCTGCATATTAATTCCCATAAGATCCATGAAGACTAGAACAGTTCATGCACTAATGTCTAAATGTGAGCTTTTTTTCATAAAACCATCTGTATGTTGCAAAATAAACAAACATATTGGATAGCGTGCCCAGAAATCTGATCTACAATATTTGTTTTACACTTGAATATGGCCACCTTGCCCTAATTAAATGTGCTCTCTAGCACAGACTCTCCTATAGCTGCTTTAGTCATTTCTGGTGCTGTTATGCAGGCTGCGTGGTGCTACTAATGAAGGCTTGTATGCAGATGAGGGGCTGAGGTCATCTCTAGAGCAACGCTGCTCTGTCTGACCTGGTGACCTCTGGCTTTCTGACTGCTACAGGTCAGTAGCAGCTGTCAATCACACACACAGCGGTGAGGTCATGCAACAAACACTCAAACCACCACAAGCACACACCTAATGATCTGAGGAAGAACAATAATGCCAAATATATACACTTTAACACATTGACCATATGACACGAGTGCAAGGCCATTGCTTGATGCAACAGGACACGTTTTTTTATGGACGTGACAAATAGATAAAAGATAGTTATTACTGTTAAGTATTCAAAATCATTGTTAATGGTGAGTCACACCACAACATTTTACAACCTCAACTAATCCTGCCATAAAAAGGTCAAATTATCTGCTTTATTATCATTTGTTATTATTATTATTATTATTATTTATTTATTTATCCTTGACACATAGTCAAGAGGGTCTGCAGAAATCCTCTCTGTTACATCACTTCCTGTTTTTCCCCCGCAATGTTGGTTGCAACCACTTTACTTTGATTTAGCAGACACAATTTTTTATTACATTTTTTATTTATTTTTTTATAATAAATAGTAGAGAAGCAGCATTTGTTATTTTTTTTTACTAGTAAGATTTTTTTTTTAAATAAATATGATATTACTTTTTTTATGTTTTTTAAATATTTTGTGGGGCTTTATTCATATTGCATCACAACAGTTGTATCGCCTTTTATTCCCTCAAAAATTCAGAAATGTGAAAACATTGTCACAGAAAAGGTGCATTCAAGTCTTAGTATGTACACCCCCCAAATAAAAACCATTATGTGACATAAATTAATAATTTCTTAGCAATTAAATTTACTGTTTTGCATTTTGGCTGCATTTCCACCTCTGGGCAATTAATTTATTAATGCCATTATTTTTTTATGAATTAATGTAATTAACATGAATTAAGAGGGCATTATTAATTACTTGTATATTATTATTATTGTTATTTTTATTATTATTATTATTATATATTAATGTATTAAAATATATAATGCATATTATGCCTTGAAAAGGGTTTTATTAGGCCTCTTAATTTGTGTTCATATGTGTAATGCCCACAGTCCCAATCTCGCAGAAATGTTTGACACACATCATTAGTGCTGTGAGATTTGTGCAGGCAATGCAGGTGGCATCCAGGGTTATTACTGTTAACCAAAACTGTTAAAAAACATTTTGTTAATTGATATAAGCTGAAATAAAATCAACTATTTGATGAAAATCCTATAAAGAGAGAGAGAGAGAGAGAGAGAGAGAGGGCAACTAACTGATATGTTAGTTAAAGCACAAATATCACTAACTGAAAATAAATAAAAAGTATACCTAAGTAGTATTATTAAAAAATAAAAAATACATTAATAATAATAATAATTGTAAAAAGGACATAACAAAATTACTGAAAATTAAAATGAAAACTGAAAATATAAAAATAAGTTTCAAATAATAATTTGAATATTAATATTATATAAATAATATGAATTTAACACTGGCGACATCCTCAATAGAAACTCTTTGACATTTCTAATCTAACTCTGCCTTTACCTCTATATAGCGTGACCAAAACTCAAGCCCTCGTTATCTTTAGATTATGATCAATCATAGTTCACTGTGTACAGGCATATGTGATCAGTAAACTCTCACAGTATAGTAAATAACTGTGCATTTGTGTGTAAAACATGCACATATGTGTGTGTGTGTGTGTGTGTGTGTGTGTGCGTGTGTGCGTTCATATCAGTCTCCATATCTCTATTACCAGTGGAGCAGTACTGCACTCTTCATCTGCGGCTCATATGCAAAGCCAGGGTCCTGCCAATCAGCTGCCCCGGTGACACAGGGCTCCACCTCTCCAATTAGACCTGACAGGGCAGGATTAGGTGCTGGGCGGTCAATCACGTGCAAGGCGTCCGCTCGGCTGTTTACTGTCAGATCTCATCCATGTCTGTCAGGCTGAGAGAGAGACGCCAGGGGAAGTGGAGGGAGAGAGAGAGAGATCTGATCAGAATTAACTATGCTCTATTAACTTTCCTCTGCAGACTGGTCTTTTAATTCATGAAAGGGGGGAGGAGTGCATTTAAATCCTCGAGATGCCCACCTTCTGTATGTTAGAGCTACACCGTGTTGTTCTCTCTGATTGTGCAGTCTGTTTCCATTCATTTTGACAGTCAACACACAAGAAACACACAGTTTGATGTGATGCAAGCACTAAATATGTGTAAAAAAAGTTTTTGATAGAAAATGGTACAAAATGAATGTTGTCTTCTGGTCTTTAATTGTTTGATAATGAAATATAGATGTTATACAGTAATGGACCTTTGTAAAGGACCTTTGCAAAAAAAAAAAACATTTATACATATACATATATATATATATATATATATATATATATATATATATATATATATATATATATATATATATATATATATATATATATATATATGGACGTTCATGTGTGCACGAGAAACTATTAAACTTAGCATATCGGACAATGCATTCTGATACAACTCTTTTAATTCATGTGCATCCATGCTCTTGTTTTCTTCATAGATAGCAGTGAGTGACACACAAAAGAAATGTGTTAAAGTATATACTGTAAAACTAGAAAATGTGACGCACAAGCATGGAAAATATTCCTGTGTGCATGTGAATAGTTTCTTAAGTGCACAAAAAAAGTTTCTTGTGTGCATGCAAAAGACTGTATGTATGAATGTGGGATGATCAATGAAAAACCCCTGAGAAAATACAAATTTTTACAGACGATTGTACTGTATATTGTATTGTACTGAAAATAAAGCTGTATGAACCATTTATGTTAAATATGTTCTAAAAAAATCTACTGAGAGGTTTGCAATTTAGAGTCTGGAAAAGTATAAAATTTTGAAATGAAAATAGGAACATTGAATATATATATATATATATATATATATATATATATATATATATATATATGAAGCAGATTATTTTAATGTTGAAATCATGATAATTTTCAAAGAGTTCCTTGATGAATAGAAAACCAATCCCATTTATTTGACATTGAAAACTTTTGGAGTATTATGAGTGTATTTACAGTAATTTCTTGTCAATTCAATGTATCATTGATGATTAAAAGTATTTATATGGTGAAAAAAGACAAAAAAAAACTGACCACAAACTTTTGAACAAACATAAATAAGATCATATTTCAATACTTTTGAATGACCATCAAAGGAAAAATAAGTTTTTGCTAGCATAATGTGTAGTTACAAACCCAACAGGGGCTACTGAACATAACCTTGCCAAACCTTGCACCTCTTCTCACCAAAAAGCTAAATTTAAGATCTTAAAGATCTCGGATTTAAGATTTAATCTTTTTTTTACAGTAATAATGTTTGAACGTGGTGAATAATAATGCTTATCTTTGCCTTAGCGAGCACCACTAACAATGTCTCATCTTTGTATCGTTTCAGTCAACTTCTGAGTTCCCATCTCAGCATATATTTCTGAGTTTCCTCTCTCCAGGGGGGACAACCAGCTGCCCCAGAGATGTGGTCCCGTGGCCCCCTAATCCCAGCGCAGACCCCCATCAGTGAGGATTAGAGACTGATCAGTGAGAGGGCAAAGCCAGGACCAACCGACACCATCACAGCAGCCAGCCAGAGCCACTAGAGAGCGGTGACACTGTAACCTGAAACCTAAATGAAGAGAAAGACCTGCAAAAACACACACAGGATCGGAAAGAGAGTAGAAGAACTGGCTATTGACAAAAAAGAGAAAAAAGCTCAAGTGATTCAAATGTATAGGCTATAATCCCAAAACTCGAAATCTATACATTATTGTGTGATGAAATGTGTCACCTCATAATGCAATTCAAGTATGTTTTGCAATCTCAGTGCTGCCACAAGTGCCACTATAGTGGAAATTAGCATGAACTTTCTCAGAGCTTGAATTTTTCATTTATTTTTTTTATGCATTTACTCATTATGTTGCAGTAGTCAGAGCTGTCTAAAACTTCAGTTTATGCTTTTACAATCTCGATATTGCAGTAACTCAAACATGGCATGAACACACCTTTTTTCCTCACTCTGTATTCTGTCTGTTAAGAAATGCATTGTGAATGCTGTATTAAGTCAGTCTGGTAATTTGCAAATCAAATGACTTTATTAACAGCTAAACATTTTCTTTCTTCTTTGTACTAAAACTCATCAAAAGTCTGCCTTATATGCACAATCAAATAATGTTTTTGTCTGATTTTCAGTCATGGCATGTTCACTAGCTGGAGTCATGAGTTTGGCAGTGAGTCAGGTTTCATCCCTCAGGATTCATAAGTTCTGTGAGCTCCAATCTCCTGTTTATTCACCGTTTGTTTGTCTGCCCCTTCTCTGTCTGGCAATGTGTTATGCATATACAGTGGGTAATAAAAAGAATCACCCCCCTTTAAAATAATCACATTTTGTTTCTTCGCAGCCTGAAATGAGGACGGACACAGTTTTTGTTTTATCCAGCTGTATTTACAGTAGAACTTATAGCCTCCAAGTGAAATGTCAGAGAAAAAAAATAAAATAAAATAAAATAAAAACCAAATCACTGAGTTGGAAAAAGGATTACCACCTCGTAAAGGTAACTCTTAGAGTTGCAAATGACCTTCTCTTATCATCTGATCGTGGTTGTATCTCTCTATTAGTTTTATTGGATCTTAGTGCTGCATTTGACACAATTGACCACAACATTCTTTTGCATAGACTTGAACACTTTGTTGCCATTAATGGAAGTGCATTAGCATGGTTTAAAATCGTACTTATATGACCGCCATCAGTTTGTAGCAGTGAATGAAGATGTATCATATCGATCACAAGTGCAGTATGGAGTACCTCAAGGCTCAGTACTAGGGCCGCTACTCTTCACTCTTTATATGTTACCCCTGGGAGATATCATCAGGAAACATGGTGTTAGCTTTCACTGTTATGCTGATGATATGCTGATGCTCTATATTTCTTTGCGGCCCGGTGAAACACACCAATTTGAAAAACTAATGGAATGTATTCTGTCCTCTGCATGCGCGTGCATTGAGTATGCATATACAGATAGCCAAACATTGTAAAGAGATGAAGAGGCTTCAATGACGACTCAGATGATTAAGTAAATTTCCTCTTTACTTGACTTTGTTGAGTGCAATCAAGTTGTTTCTCTCAATCTCTGTTATATTCTTTTTGTGAAACTGCAAAATAAATACAAAAATGCTTGCTTTACATAAACAAACAAACAAACCCGTTCTTCAATTTTTACATTAACATCGCTAAATTACGGTAGTTGTTATGTTATCACATGGCGATCCTTTGAATGTACACATAATGCACGTGAAACTGTTAACATGCTTTCAATATATATAAATATGAACATGATCCAACCACAAAGTATATAAAATAGCAAATATAAATGGTAAACTTACAAGCAAAGCTTCTCCAGGGCATTATACAACGAAAAGAAACAGTTTAAAGGAGCTCACAATCTCTCTGCTGCACAGAACGGGAAAAAATGGCTGCTGAGCTTTGGGTGCTTGAAAGCATAACAAATAAAGTTTTATCAAACAGTAGTTGAGCTTAACCTATGACAAACAGCGCCCTCCACAGGGGAGGAAGGAGTAATGTTACACATGGCATAATACTCCCCATCTGGTATTAAGTATAATACCACTCCTAATTTCTGTATTCACATGATAATTTAAGACATAAGCAAAATAATCCTGTAATAGGTCGTAAAAAAGTTTTAGCAGTTCCTCTCTTAGTGACTTTTAGTTCCAGTTTTCTGACTTTGCCATCCGAGTCAACGTTAGCTTTGGTGACCAAAGCCATTGGCCATTCTTAACCTGATTATCTTTCAGAAGAACCAGGTCTCCTTCCTTGATATTAGGCTTGTTGTCTTGACATTTCTTACGGGGCTGAAGGGATGCAAGGTATTCTCGTCTCCACCTTTCCCAAAATAAGCTGGCAAGATACTGTTTTCCACTCTTTTCCACTGTTTCCGATAAAGATCAGCACCTTCAAATGGTCCAAGGGGTGCGGACTGAGTGCACACCTTTTGGGAGAGGATCATTGCTGGAGTGAGGAGAAGTGGCGATTCAGGATCGGTAGAAATGGATACGAGAGGTCTTGCATTGACAATAGCACACACTTAAGCCATTAGAGTTGACAGCATTTCGTGAGTCAGATGTGAGGAGCTGATTTGAGGAAGCATGGAGTCTAAAATCCATCTTGCAAGTCCGATCATCCTCTCCCATGCTCCTCCCATGTGGGATGAATGAGGTGGGTTAAAGATCCACTTGCAACCTTCTTCACTAAGGTATTTTGTCATGCTTGAATCTTTGGTAGAGACCGCAAAAATGTTCAGCTCTTTGCATGCTCCCGTGAAATTAGTACCACAATCAGATCGTATGATCTTTGCCGGGCCTCGAATGGCGAAAAACCGGCGAAGTGCATTAATGAAGCTTGACGTGTCCATTGACTCTATCAGTTCAATATGGATGGCACACACAGATAAACATGTGAAAATCACTGCCCATCTTTTACTAAAAGCATGATCTCCACGGGTACGGCGTGCTGACACGTTCCAAGGGCCGAACACGTCTAAGACGACGTTAGTAAAGGGTGGCTCCATGCTGATGCGGTCAGGTGGGAGGTCTGCCATTTTCTGTTCAGCTGTTTTACCTCTTTGTTTGCGGCAAGTGATGCACTTGTTAAGGATGCTATTGATACGTCTGTAACGATAAAAACTACATAACTATGGGAAGAAGGAGGCAGGAACCGGCGGACAATCAAAATGAAACTTTAATGCTCAAAATAAATACAAAACAAATATAAAAAGCACAAATAAAAAGCAAACTAAAACTAAAACCCAGGCCTGGTCCTCTCTCGTCCGTCACTGTCGTCACTCCGATTTTATATCCCTCCATCTCCTCCGTGGGACTTGAGACCGGTGGGTCGAGCAGGTGTCGCTCATTTCCCCATCACTCCACCGGCCTCGCTCCTGTCCCCATGTCTCTTGGCCCCGCACCACTCGTCACATACCCCCATCGCCCCTCGCAGGCCGGGGGTACTCCCGAGACTGCGCTCTACTCCAACCCCCCCCCCCCCTCCCTCCGGGAGGGAACGGTCACGGGGACCTGCGGGAACCAGGGGGTAGGACAGACGAGGCGAGAGAAAAGGAGATGGAAGGAGGAGCGACAGAGACGAGAGAGGGGAGAGAGGAAAAAATAAATAAAATAATTCAGGCTCCCAGACGCACTGCCGCTTGGCCCTCCACCAGCTGGGCGATCTCCTCCGTGGTGACTGGCAGTGGCACTGGACGGCCCTCGGCGGACGGCACGTCACTCCTTTGCCGCCTGGTGGACGGCGACGGCTCCTCCGATTTTGGGCAGCCGGCAAGAGTCCCCCGTTCCCTGCTCCTCCCCATTCCAGTGGATTGCAGCAGGCTCCGGCCCCTTGGCGAACGGCGCCTACTCCTCCGCTCCCTCACGGAAGGCAGCTGCCCCTCCACATCACAGGCAGCTGGCAGCGAGCTCGCCCGTCCCCGGCAACTCACTCCAGCCCACCGCCTCGAGCGTCCATGGCGGCACACTCCCTCGCCTGCTCGATGGCACCGCGGATTCACCACAGCGGCGAGGGATCTTCAGCAGCGCGTACCTCCTTCTCCCGGGTTTCGGCACCACTGTAACGCTAAAATCTCCATAACTATGGGAAGAAGGAGGCGGGAACCGGCGGACAATCAAAATGAAACTTTAATGTTCAAAATAAATACAAAACAGCGCGTCAGCCCCTCATGGACGACTGACGCACACAAATCAAAACTAAAACTAAAACTAAAACCCAGACCTGGTCCTCTCTCGTCCGTCACTGTCGTTGCTCCGGTTTTATATCCCTCCATCTCCTCCGTGGGACTCGAGACTGGTAGGTCGAGCAGGTGTGGCTCATTTCCCAATCACTCCACCGGCCTCGCTCCTGTTCCCACGTCTCTCGGCCCCGCCCCACTCGTCACAGCGTCTTTTTGCTCCGACTATCCAGAATCCTCCAGTACGGATTGCTCCTTCGGTGAATATTCGACGTTGCTAATTTACTTTCTCGTGATAATGCTTTATTAGGAGGGTTGCTATGTAATTATGGCAGGGAATGTGGGTGTTTCTTGCTGCTGAGGAGGATGGAATGTTCTAGTCTGCCTCCAATTCTTAGAAGTCCGTCTTCCAGGACTGGGTTGAGCCTCTTGAGGGAACTTTGTTTGGGAATGGCCTTTTCATTCTCCAGACAAGCAATTTCTACTTTGTAAGCCTCTCTTTGTACGCATCTGATGATGACATTTTCAGCTTGAGTTATTTTCTCGGTTGTGAATGAACTCTCACTTCGGTGCCAGCCGCGGCATATCTTTTCATTGTTTTTGAATGACAGTGCAATGTGAATTGAAGCTATGGCTCTTTTTAAAGACTTCCAAGAAGAAAATCTTTCAAAGCGTTGAGAGCCGAGACAAGGATTAGGGTTTAAACAGGTTTGGGCATGCGTTCGCACCTCCATGTCTGTATCTGGATCAATGAGCCTATAGAGAGCCTCTTTCACGGGGGTGGATGCTGTATGTTGCAGAAATGGTGGACCAGTGAGCCAATTTGTTTCAGTTAGGCGACACGCAAGTACTGGTCTAGTAGCAACATCAGCAGGGTTTTGTGAGGTTGGAATGTACCGCCACTGCTCTGGGTGAGTAAATTTTCTGATTCTTTGCACTCTGTTGCTGACGTACACATAAAATCGTCGGGTCTCATTGCAGATGTACCCCAGAACGACTTTGCTGTCAGTGTAGAATAGTAGGGTGTCAGGTTTGATGTCTAGTTCTTGGACAATTTTTTCAGCCATTTCGAACGGCAAGGACGGCCGCACTCAGTTCAAGTCTAGGAATTGTAAGTAATGTTTAATTACTAAGTAAGTCTAAGGTTAGAGATAGCCAGCATATCTTTGGTGGCCTTAAGCAAACTGATTGCTTCGCTGATTGAAGAAAGCGACTTAAGTCCGTCATCAACGTAAAAGTATCTTTCGATGAAATGTCTTGCGTCTGTACCAAACTCCGCTTCACCGTACAAGGCAGCACGTCTAAGACCATAAATGGCAACAGCTGGGGAAGGGCTACTGCGCACTACAGCGAAACACTACGCGAATTTGACCAAGCTTTTGTAGATGATACACACCGAAAGAGGGTAAGTACCAGCACTCCTCCCCTGGGTTCACAGAAGGTGCTAGCTCAGCATGATCATTATCAAAGATCCTCTTCATAAACTCTAGAAAGTGCTCTCTCATCTCTGTTTTTTTTTGCGTAGTGTGCGACAGAGAGAGGTGAAACGACTCAGAGCTTGCTCTCTGTTGTTTGGAAGGCGTTGTCTAGGAGAACGAAATGGAAGGGGCGCTACCCAGCTATTAGTGTTATCCATGAACATTTCACTGTCCATCATCTGAATGAACTGCCTATCCTGAATTGAAGGGGCAATCCTTTCATCATCTTTTGTTCTTTCGAAGACTGAGGTGGCTAATGGGCTGGGAGCAAACTGGGGAAGGAGAGAGACTTTAACACTTGACTGGGCAGTTAATTGCTCCTTGAGGTAGAGTTTATTGGGTAATGGGCTAAAGCAGGATGGATGTCCATCTGGTAGAATGTTTGTACTGTAAACACTCACAGTTGAGGGCTTGTGAGCAGCGCCTAGACACACTTCACCAACCACAACCCAGCCTAGGTCCAGTCTTTGAGCATATGGAGCATTTTGTGGCCCATTACGTTGCTCTCTTACCTTATGCAATTGGAGGATGTCACGTCCGAGAAGTAGAAGTATTTGAGCATTTGGATCTAGAGGAGGGATGAGATGAGCAATAGATTTGAGATGTGGGTGTTGTTTTGCTGCTTCAGGTGTGGGTATTTCTGACCTGTCTTCGGGCATGTAGTTGCACTCAATGAGCGTAGGGAGTGGAACTGAAAGACTGCCATCTAGAGGGTGTGCAATAAAGTCCATAGCTCGTCTCCCAGACATTTCTGTGACTCCAGCACATGTGCGCAGAGTGTAGGGAAATTCTGTGCTCTTGAGATTAAAGAGGTCGAAGAACTCAGACCTGGCAAGTGAACGATTACTTTGATCGTCGAGAATAGCATAGATGTTCAGTGATTTGTCTGGCTCTCCTTTGGGGTGTACTCCGATGAGACAGATTTTTGAACAGGATCGCGAGCTATTAGCATCCCCACAGACCTCTGTGCATTTAGAGTTAATGGAAGGGTTTGTGCTTTCTTTCTCCCCGCCATGCTCTGTATTGGGTGCTTTTAGCATCCAAGGAGCTGGTCCAGGATGAAGAGCTGTGACATGTTTGTTACTGCCACACTCTATGCACTGTATGCCAACATCACAGTCTTTGGCCACATGATCATTTGAAGAACAACGTCTGAAACAGATGTTATGCTCCTTCAAAAACATTTTCCTTTCCTCAATGCTCTTAGCTCTGAAGGCTCTGCACCTTTTGAAGGGATGGGGTTTTTTGTGAATGGGACATTGTCTTTTGATATCTGGCTTACTGTTCGGCGAATCAGTAGAGCTGGTTGTTTGTCGAAGTTCGAAGATGAGTGGAATGTGAAACTTGGGTCATTACGCATGTTGGCTTCCCTGCTTACAAATTCTGTGAAAAATGTGAATGGAGGAAATGGTACCTGGAACTGAAGCTTGTATTGAGACCCTTGGGACATCCACTTCTCTTGGAGGTTAGGAGGAACTTTGTTGACAATAGGTGCCACGCCCCGTGCTGTGTCCAAGAAAGAGAGCCCGGGTAAGTAGCCTCCAAGCTTTGCTGACTACACTTCTTTGAGCAGATCTGCAAGTTCTCTTAACTTTTGGGGTTCTTTGTAGCTGATTTTAGGGAAACAGTCCAGTTTATCAAAGAGCATTTTCTCAATTATTTCCACACTCCCAAAGCTTACTTCTAGACAGGACCATGCCATTCTACAGCCGGCTGCCGGATCAGCGACATGAACAGCTCTCACTCTTTTAACTTGCTCTGAGGACTGGGGTCCTAGCCATCTTATCAGAAGATCGAGCTCCTCCATAGAGGTGAGCGATAGTCCTTCTAGAGCATTAATAAATGATAACTTCCAGGCTAAGTAATTTTCCGGGCGATCATCAAACTTACTAAGCCACGAGTTCACAAGCTCACGACGTACTAGGCATCTGGCTATTTCACTCATACCTGCATGGTTTGAAGAGGATGGCTGTTGCGTTGTACTGCTAAGATAGGAAGTCTGAGGTTTGTTTGATTTCTCTGAAACTGGAACTTGTTGATATGCTTGGTTATGAGAGAACGATGTGTATGGCAGGTTAACAGGAGTGTGCTGAGGAAATGATAGCTGTGTGCTGGGCATTCTGGGCTGACTTGGTATGGTTTAGGAGTAGACATGCGGTTCAGTCTGTCAGCATCTTGTGTGACATGGCTTGTGGCAGTCATAGTGGGCAGTGCAGGCGGTATCATGAACTGTTTGTCATCATGGGAATCAGGCTCTGCTTTAACGAGAGGGAGACAATGAAAACTTGATCCAGAAAGACTGTCCACATAGTCCTTTGTGCGTTTTTCGACAGTCTCCTGTGGAAATGCTGTGACATCTATCGCCATATTAATTTCTCCTGACTCAATCTCTAATGCAGCTGCTTCCAGAATCTCGGCTTCTTTTGCTGCCGCTGCAATTTCCTTTATGCTGTAGAGATAACAGTTCAGATTCCAGTTTATCCTTTTCTAGCAGTACTTCTGCCTCTCTTTGGACGAATGTTGTACGTGCTCTAACTGCTTCCGCTTTAGCTCGTGCTCTGGTTGCTGCCATACTTGCAGTGGACGATCTTGAGCTCTTGGAAGAGGCAGATATCAATGACCTGGTTTCCAGCTGATTGAGGGAGACATTAGATGTGGCCTGCTGTTGCTCCTCAGCCTTCTCTTTAACATCCATCTTGAGCCAGTTGCGATGGGTGAAATAACTGAATAGCTGTTTTTCTTGTAAGTGCCGTGTTCTGCCTATTGCTATGATGCTTTTTCACTTTTCTGTCCTCTGCATGCGTGTGCATTGAGCATGCATATACAGATAGCCAGACATTGTAAAGAGATGAAGAGGCTTCAATGACGACTCAGATGATTAAGTAAACTTCCTCTTTACTTGACTTTGTTGAGTGCAATCAAGTTGTTTCTCTCAATCTCTGTTACATTCTTGTTGTGAAACTGCAAAATAAATACAAAAATGCTTACTTTACATAAACAAACAAACCCGTTCTTCAATTTTTACATTAACATCGCTAAATTATGGTAGTTGTTATGTTATCACATGGCGATCCTTTGAATGTACACATAATGCACGTGAAACTGTTAACATGCTTTCAATATATATAAATATGAACATGATCCAACCACAAAGTATATAAAATAGCAAATATAAATGATAAACTTACAAGCAAAGCTTCTCCAGGGCATTATACAACGAAAAGAAACAGTTTAAAGGAGCTCACGATCTCTCTGCTGCACAGAACGGGAAAAAATGGCTGCTGAGCTTTGCTTGCTTGAAAGCATAACAAATAAAGTTTTATCAAACAGTAGTTGAGCTTAACCTATGACAGCGCCCTCCAAAGGGGAGGAAGGAGTAATGTTACACATGGCATAATAGAATGCATAGTCGATATAAAAAACTGGATGACGAGTAATTTCTTACTGCTAAATTCTGAAAAAACAGAGGTGTTAATTATAGGACCTAAAAACTCTGCATGTAATAACCTAGAACACTGTCTAAGACTTCATGGCTGCTCTGTCAATTCTTTGTCATCTGTTAGGAACCTAGGTGTGCTATTTGATCGCAATCTTTCCTTAAAAAAGCCACGTGTCTAGCATTTGTAAAATTGCATTTTTCCATCTCAAAAATATATCTAAATTACGGCCTATGCTCTCAATGTCAAATGCAGAAATGTTAATCCATGCATTTATGACCTCAAGGTTACATTATTGTAATGCTTTATTGGGTGGTTGTTCTGCACGCTTAGTAAACAAACTACAGCTAGTCCAAAATGCAGCAGCAAGAGTTCTTACTAGAACCAGAAAGTATGACCATATTAGCCCGGTCCTGTCAACACTGCACTGGCTCCCTATCAAACATCGTATAGATTTTAAAATATTGCTTATTACTTATAAAGCCCTGAATGGTTCAGCACCTCAGTATTTGAATGAGCTCCTTTTACATTATAATCCTCTACGTCCGCTACGTTCTCAAAACTCAGGCAATTTGATAATACCTAGAATATCAAAATCAACTGCGGGCGGCAGATCCTTTTCCTATTTGGCGCCTAAACTCTGGAATAACCTACCTAACATTGTTCGGGAGGCAGACACTCTTGCAGTTTAAATCTAGATTAAAGACCCATCTCTTTAACCTGGCTTACACATAACATACTAATATGCTTTTAATATCCAAATCCGTTAAAGGATTTTTAGGCTGCATTAATTAGGTGAACCGGAAACACTTCACATAACACCCGATGTACTTGCTACATCATTAGAAGAATGGCATCTACGCTAATATTAGTCTGTTTCTCTCTTATTCCGAGGTCACCATAGCCACCAGATCCAGTCTGTATCCAGATCAGAGGGTCACTGCAGTCACCCGGATCCAGTACGTATCCAGACCAGACGCTGGATCAGCACCTAGAAAGGACCTCTACATCCCTGAAAGACAGCGGAGACCAGGACAACTAGAGCCCCAGATACAGATCCCCTGTAAAGACCTTGTCTCAGAGGATCACCAGGACAAGACCACAGGAAACATATGATTCTTCTACACAATATGACTTTGCTGCAGCCTGGAATTGAACTACTGGTTTCGTCTGGTCAGAGGAGAACTGGCCCCCCAACTGAGCCTGGTTTCTCCCAAGGTTTTTTTCTCCATTCTGTCACCGATGGAGTTTTGGTTCCTTGCCGCTGTCGCCTCTGGCTTGCTTAGTTGGGGACACTTCATCTACAGCGATATCATTGACTTGATTGCAAATAAATGCACAGACACTATTTAACTGAACAGAGATGACATAACTGAATACAATGATGAACTGCCTTTAACTATCATTTTTGCATTATTGACACTGTTTTCCTAATGAATGTTGTTCAGTTGCTTTGACGCAACGTATTTTGTTTAAAGCGCTATATAAATAAAGGAGACTTGACTTGACTTGACTTAAAAATTACTTGTGAACTAATCAGGTTTAGCTAATCACCTTCTCACAATTTTGTCTAAGCAACCAACAGTGGTGCATTTCCCAACAACAACATAACTCGCAGCTGAACCACCATAGTAAAATGCATTGTTTCAGATATGAACTAGCTAGACTGTAATACCTTTGTGACACAAGTGTCATTTAAAACATTCATTCAAGACAATTTAACAGTCATGATTGATGTCACACAGGTTGAGTAATAATTTCTGCTAATTCGGTGTAAGACTGAATAAATGCCTGTTTATTGATGTAAATAACAAACATGGCATTTGAGGACTACTTTATTTACCGTTTGTTCAGTGGTATGGGTTTTCTCTTCCATCATGGGGTTCAAGAGCATATTTGCACAAGTTTACTCTTCAGAAACTGTGCTTTCATGAGGGGTTTGTGACATTGACAATTGACAAAAAAATTGATATCTCGATATTTTCTGTGATTTTACAGTGATGTGTGTTTTTGTGCTGGTGCTTATGGACAGCTGACTCTAAAAGCTCATTCTTCATATTCTGAGTGATGCTGAGTTCACAGCAGACTGAAATTAACTTTCCCAATTTTGGCCCCCTTAAACTTTTTAAAAGTTAAACGATACTTTAAATTTGACAGTAAAACTGGCAGAAGGTGAAGGTAAGTCACTGTCTTCATGAGTTGAATCAGATTTGTCCAAACGGCTGATTCATTTGGTCATTGAAAGTGAAAGTGACATGACATTCAGCCAAGTATGGTGACCCATACTCAGAATTCGTGCTCTGCATTTAACCCATCCGAAATGCACACACACAGAGCAGTGAACACACACACACACACACTGTGAGCACACACCCGGAGCAGTGGGCAGCCATTTATGCTGCGGCGCCCGGGGAGCAGTTGGGGGTTCGATGCCTTGCTCAAGGGCACCTAAGTCGTGGTATTGAAGGTGGAGAGAGAACTGTACATGCACTCCCCCCACCCACAATTCCTGCCGGCCCGGGACTCGAACTCACAACCTTTCGATTGGGAGTCCGACTCTCTAACCATTAGGCCACGACTTCCCTAGTTGACGACTTCCCTAATTGAATCATTCATCAAACTGATTCATACACTGAATCATTGAATTGTATCCAATCAACTGAAACATTTCTGCTGTGGTTTCATTTAGAAATGTTCATTGAAGAAACAAAGCAAAAACTGTATACTGACAACTTAAAATGTTAACTTGTTTGTTGAACTGTTTTAATAAAATGTATATGGCATTCACAATCATGCAGATATTCGGGAAAACAGCTAGCTTGCACGTGATATTGCTTAACTATATCATTTGATGAAAGTATAAGACAGATCTCGTGAGGCAAGATGGCACAGTAGGCTTATATCTTGATTTTAAAGGTCAAATGACTTTAAAATAGCTTCAAGCGGTGGAAGTTTTTCATTTTTTGATACTTGATAATGTCAACTCACACGTTGTTAAAACAATACTTACACTATTATCATAGACAATACATATAGCCCTCCTCTGCACTTTCATTCTCTTAAACTAAAATTATACTATATACTAGAATTATATTTGTATATATGGAATGTAAGATATTCTACTGCATCTTAGTCTGCATTTTTCCCCTTCAGAAACTTTGTTTCTGATGCTGTTTCTGAATGTTTTCTTGAACTATATTTTTGGGAAACACAGAATCATTAAAAGATTGTTGGAAAAAACAACCACCTAGGAATGCCACACTGTAACAAGCACCAAAACCAACAGCATCATAAAGATAGGTTTCGAACAGTACATATGATATTTTCTCAAACGTCCAGATATAGTTGTACTTTGGTTCTCCTTTTGATGCTCCAAACTGTCAGTGTATTTCCAGTCTTACAGATATACAAAGCATAGCAATATTAACTGGCCAGCTTTGGTCTGCTGCTAACTGTTCTTTCCGGCCCTCATAGCCTTAGCGCTAGAAGACGGTCTGATGCCGTATTTCTTTGTGTCTTCGTTCTCTTACTCAGGCTGGTAGCGTTAGTCTCAGATAGGGCAGTCCAGTTAATTGCCTTGTATATTGCCGAGCAGTCAGCCATGTCAATGCACATTCACAGCATATTATACATAACTGGCAATCACAGCTCATTCCCAACACTGCGTCCTGTGCGCCATGCCGTTTGGACTGATAGTCTGTTTACGGCAGAATATATGAGGCTGGAATGATGGAGAATGTTTTGTTTGCTTTGAAGTGGATGTGTGTTTGCACGTCTCTATGTGCCCAATGTACTGTGTGAATTTAAAGAAACAATACATCCCATTGTAAATCTATAATTAATATTTACACACCCTCATCTTCCAAATCCATATGACTACTGTTCTTTGGATCTTTGGATGAGTTTGTATAATGTGATTTGAATGAAATTGTATGATTTTTTTTTTAAAAAAGCGGATTTTACGGAAAGGTACCAATGAGATCGAACAAATTTATATGAATAAGCCACCGTTTATTTTGGTGCGAGTAATTTCTTTAGATTTTTTTCTTGGTCAAGACTCATTAGAAAAAATATATTTTTTAAAAACCAAATCAGTTAAATAATACATATTCATATTAGTCAAATCTAATAAAATTGTATTATGATTCAAATTGAGTCATTCTAAATTTGCAACAACAAAAAAATGCTTTTGAAATGAATCCAAACCTATGGTTCATGAATGTTGGAAGTCACAAACTGGTCTGAATGATTCAGTCAATTAAAGCTTTCGACTCAAAAGAGTGTTTTGTTTATGAATCAGACATTAGAACCCGATTTCATAAGAAAACATTTTACATTTTGGCAAATTGATTGCGAGATTGTATAAATTTGTACAATTTGATTCATTCCAAAATGTATGCTTTTTAGAAAAAAAGGGAAGATATGTGAAAATGTACAAATTAATTATACAAATTCATACGATTTTATACCAATTCACCAAAACTTGCAATGAGACATTACTACTTGTCCATTAAATCAAGATTTTTCAGTTTATAACAACTTAAATTTCTGATTTCTATTTCTCATACTAAACTGTATAGCTTCAAAAGATTTGGAATATCATATGAGTAAAATAGGCCACTTTGAGAATAATATGAAGCTGTTTTTTTTGTAATTAAGAATTTAGACAAACCCAGTCCCCAATGATTTTCATTAAATGGAAACGAGTCACTTTATGGAAAAGTTGTTAATAAATTCAACATTTGTGTTCCACAGAAGAAAGTAATACACGTTTGGAATGACAAGAAGTTGAATAAATAATCTCTGGATACAGAAATCATTTAAAGGGAATATCAACATTACGATTGTGAGAGCTCACACAGTCAAACTATGAAAGCGTTTCTGGTTCGGTACGACAGGATGGACAGGAGAGTTAGGAGATTCTTATTCGTCCAAACGTTTTGATGTCTTTAGTTGAATGGCTTTGGCACAGGAGGGGAAGTCTGGAGGAAGTTGTCATCCATCATGATTTCAGATGTACTCTTTCTGATGATGCCGTGGCACTGTGATTGATGTGCATGAGGATAGAGAAAAGAAAGGAACTGAGGTGTTTCATGGCATTTCTTGCAGGTTAAGCTGTACTCTGATGTGCCTGTGTGTGTGTGGCATTGATTAGTAGTGTTTGCTCATTCAAACTCCTATGCATTGTACATGATATCAAACTGTGGCTCAGTGACAAATAAGAATTCCACAATAAAGAAAAGTGTGTTCTTTGAGATGTTCCTGTTGGTTTCATATGTTTGTTGTTGTTGTTGTTTTCAAGAATTTTCAAAAATGGTATAGGGTAAAAGTTTCAATACATAACAACATAAATATCTATATATAATGTCATTCACACAAAACATCCAAATTAGGTAAATAAAGAATTATTAATTGAAAAGGGGTTTATGCAATAGTACAAATACAGGTAAAAATAATGTGCTTGGATTTCCTTCAATATACTGTATATATGCGAGAAATCACAATTTTTAATATTTTCATAATAATTTTCCAAGTAGGGCGTATTTTTAATATAATTCAATATAATCACCTTGTCAACCTTGAAAAGTTCTAATTCTGATATACATTTTTTAAATAAAAAATAAAGAATTAAATGTATAAATAAATTGGTAACACTTTAGAATAAGGTTCCATTAATTAATGTTAACTAATGTTTGTTAATGTTAATGAAAATACAGTTGTACATTGTTAGTTCATGCTAATTCACAGTGCATTAACTAATGTTCACAAAGCACAACTTTGATTTGAATAATGCATTAGTAAATATTGAAATTAACATAAACTAAGATTAATAAATGCTGTAGAATTGTTGTTCTTGCTTAGTTCATGTTAACTACAGTAGTTAACTAGCATTAATGGAACCTTAATCTAAAGTGTTATCAACAAATTTAACTTGTGATGATTTGTGATATAACATCATGGATGATAAAACATGCAATAAAATCAATATAAAACTGGAAAATTTACTGAGAATATCCCCAACAACAGTCTCTTGTCATGATGGTTTTGTAAAAGAAGGATGAAGTTGCCGTGAGCTCATGTTTATGCCGTGGCGTGTACGTTTGCTCATGGGTGAGCTCTTGTACTTGTGTCTGTGAGAGTACATTCATTTGTCTGTGTCAGTCTCCTCCCTTGAGCATGAAGATACACCCAACCCCGTTCTTCAGTTAACATGCTCTAGATATTGAAAGGAGATTGGAGATTGGCCTTGACAATCACTGTCCAATTAGAAAGAGCCTTTCCGTGAGTGTGGGTTTAGGATAGAGTCATTCATTCATAGCAAATCACTGATCATAGATGTCTTTGCACTCATGTGAGCGCCTGACCAGAGATCTGCGTGTGTTTCTGTGCATGCATACTTTTATGTGTGTGTTTCTAGAGCTTCTTTTGAGATCAGTTGATCACTGGTGACATCTCTCATCCACGCTGATCATTTTCCATCTTTAAAGGATAGTTCAAGCATAAGATGTTTGTTTTAAAATGTAGAAAATTTTGGCTTCGATATGATTTCTCTTAAATCACTTATGCTCACCAACGCAAACGCAGTAACCGCAATACTGTGAATATTATTACAATTTAAAAGAACGGTTTTCAATTTTAATATATTTTAAAATGTCATTTATTTCTGTGATGACAAAGCTGGATGTTCAGCAGTCTTCGGTGTCACACATGATGCTTTTAATTTGTGGATTTGCTGCTTAAGAAGCATTTTATTTATTATTAGCAATGATAATTAATAACTTGATAAAAGTCGTTTTTATTATTTGTTTGATCTTTTTTTTCTTGGTGGCTGTAATTTGTCATTGACTCTGATGATCTAATTTGTCATGAAAAAAGGAGAAATACAGTATGTTTGGTTAGAAGAAGATACAAAACAGAAGGCAGAACAGAAAGTGTTCCCAGACTTTTGGACCCCATTATAGATGAACACAGGAGACTGACAGCAGTCTTAGTCTTACTCGTAATTTTCCTATTCACCGCCATCATCCTGAAAAACGCCGCCTCATTCACCCAGAGCTGCTCTGCTGCAATGACACAGGCAGAGACACAGAGCAGGAAAGGGAGAAACAGGAAGAGAAAGGAGAGAGAAAGCCCCTCTCATTGCTGCCAGGGGGCACACAGACAGTCCCTGTTGTTACGGGAATGCTAATTCTTTTGATTCAACTTCCTCTTTTCATGGCTGTCTGGGAAGTTGAAGTGATCATTGGACATGACATAGGCACTGATGGCTTGGTCACTAGCAAAAACAGCATAGTGTGTGTGTGTGTGAGACCCCCCCCCCCCCCCCCCCCACCCCCCAGCAGCCCCCTTCATCCTCTTACAATCGGTGACATCATATATGTTTATGAGCCAGTTGCCATGGTTATAGCCTTGTTGCCTGGAGAAGGCCAGCGAGGGGCAGACGTGGGTGACCTTTGTGACCTTTGCCGTCTGTGTTCCTGCCATTCACCTCTCTCTCCCCACTGGAGTGATGGATTATTATTATATATCGCACCTCTCATGTGATCGCAAAAAATCAATGAATGCGATATTGTCAATCATCTTCAGTATATACTGTATTAAAACTGATCCAGGCCTTTCGGGTGCGACGTCTCTGGCTCTTTAGTCATGCTGTATGGACAGAAATGACTGCAGGGCCAAAAGGGTTGAAGTGTGATCTATTTAGATAACTTGCCCTTTCCTTTCCTCCGTTTGACAGTCAGGGCTGAGAAGCTTGAATGACAGTAAGTAAATATTTTATGTTTACAGGGGCCTTGGCTAAAAACCACTTGATTACCATTTAAATGTTCAGATCTGCAAGAATTATTAATATTATTATTTTTTTCCAAAAGCATTATTTCAAAGCATGGCAGATCCACCTCACACAGCTTCACATATCTTTCGTGGAGAAAGGAAAAAAAGAAAGAAATTGGGAGGACAGAAATGTTGTGTATATTCAAATACTAATTCATATTCTAATGATTTAAATTGATGGAGCGAACTGGCAGATGTATCAGATTCAGTCTTGTTGAACAGCTGGTACTTTTTATTGTTTGCATCTCTTGTTGCTGTTTGTTCCAGACAGACTTTGCATTAATGGTGGGGATGTTTCAGTTAGTCTTTATACACTGATACACCAGTAGGTGGCGACAAGTGACTATATGATCAAGACTCATTGAATTATTCAAACCAATTCATTAATAGAAGCTGATTCATTCCAGAAACGATACAATTATCTGACTTTATGAATGAGTCAGTGAATCATTTACTTTACTCCAAAACACAGAATCAATCATGAACCAAGAAATTGAGTCAGTGAGGGAGTCACTGATTATTCACCTAAATGAATTGTTTAAAAACGCTGATTTATTCAGAAAGAAAACAAGTGAACAACTTTATGAGTCACTGCATCATTTACTTAACCAATTTGTTCAAAAACACTGAATTATTCAGGATTAAAACATCACTACTGTGTGTTCCTTCATTTGGAGCTATTTACATTGACAGAGAAAACTGCTGATGTGTATTATTTACTTAATATTAACTTCTTGTTTATTGAACCTTTTTATAAAAATAATATCACAAAATTGCAATACAGACTTGTTTCTCCAAAGCCAGTCCAAGCTGTTGGTGCTTATTGTAATATTTTGTTTTTGAATGAACAAAATACATGGCACACACAATGATCTTTGTATATTTTTGCCTTATTAATTTACATGAAGTACACACTGCTGTACTCTTATTAGTGCGAGTGACAAGCGTGTTGTGGTCATATAACACACTCTTGCTCATGTGATATTGCTTTAATCTGTCATTCAGTAGATACAATTGTTGAATATGTTTTTTTTTAAAAGAAACCTTTTATCCAGTTTTCCATTTGTGTGTGCTACTTATTGGCGTGTTGTTAGTAGCTTAGGAATCTGTTGTGAGTTGAACTTTATAGTTTTACAATACAACCACAAATGACGTTAAAGAGCCCAGAGTAGCAAGAAGTATAACTCTTCTAGCAGCTGAATTGATTTAATGCATGATATTTTGGTGATTTCATTTGGGAAAAGCAGCTTTTTTGAAAACAGCCATGCTTTAGATAAATGTGATTAGTTATTCCTCAACAAGAGTATTTCAAATCAGCTAAGGAATGTCAGTATCAAATGTAAATTCAGTTTTCTAAATGCATGTTATTTATTTTATTGTATAAAAAGTTTCCCTGGAAAAGTGTACGGTATCTCTTTTTTGATTTCACCCTACGATACAATATGTAAAAAGAAATCAATAACAATTCAAATATTTTGTAGAATGTTTCTAATTCTACTATTTAATGAATGCCATTTATTAGTAATTCCAGTCTTGTTTATCCATGTCTCTCCCTTCCTTTCTTTTGGCTCGTGTCTCCTTGCTCATCCCTCTCTCCTCTTATCTGTTTTCTTTTCTTCGCTGTTTTCCTTTCACCCCCACCTTTTCCCTCAATCTGTCTCCCTCTCTCTCATTCATTCTCCCGCGCCTCTCGCTGTCCCTCTGTGGCTCACTGTGTCGTGTCCCTAATTTATTTATAATTAGTGCTCTTTGTCAGAATGCAGGGAGAATGTTAAAGTACAAGATGCTCTGGTCTGGGTACAAATGGGCCAGTGTCTTCCTCCCTCTCTCCCTCCTTCTCTCCCTCCTTCTCTCTCTCTCTCTCTCTCTCCCTCTCTCCCTCCTTCTCTCTCTCTCTCTCTCTCTCTCTCTCTCTCTCTCTCTCTTCATCTCTCTCTCTCTCTCTCTCTCTCTCTGTGTATCTGTCCACATCTTTGTTCTTCTTAAAACTCTTCATCCATTAGCTCTAAGGAGAAGCTCAGGACCCAGTCAAACAAATTTAAATAAAAAAATAAATAAAGGGCATAATACATTTGGAATTTTTTTTTTGTGATACTTTGTTGTCTTCATGTCATTTGTTTTAACACTTCAGTCCTTATTCAGTGTAATGCAATAAAATCAAATGATAAGTACATTATTCACAATTTCTCCTCTTGACATAAACATTAAATGATGACAGAAAACACTTTTTGTAAATAATATGATCACTGATCATAATATAGATGTACTCTGTTTGACAGAAACCTGGCTAAAACCTGATGATTACATTATTTTAAATGAGTCCACCCCCCAAGATTACTGTTATAAACATAAGCCGCGTCTAAAAGGCAAAGGTGGAGGTGTTGCTTCAATTTACAACAACGTTTTCAGGATTTCTCAGAGGGCAGGCTTCAAGTATAACTCGCTTGAAGTAATGGTGCTTCATATAACATTATCCAGAGAAACAAATGTTAATGATAAATCCTCTGTTATGTTTGTACTGGCTACTGTATACAGGCCACCAGGGCACCATACAGACTTTATTAAAGAGTTTGGTGATTTTACATCCGAGTTAGTTCTGGCTGCAGATAAAGTTTTAATAGTTGGTGATTTTAATATCCATGTTGATAATGAAAAAGATGCATTGGGATCAGCATTTATAGACATTCTGAACTCTATTGGTGTTAGACAACACGTTTCAGGACCTACTCATTGTCGAAATCATACTCTAGATTTAATACTGTCACATGGAATTGATGTTGATGGTGTTGAAATTATTCAGCCAAGTGATGATATCTCAGATCATTATTTAGTTTTGTGCAAACTTCATATAGCCAAAATTGTAAATCCTACTTCTTGTTACAAGTATGGAAGAACCATCACTTCTAACACAAAAGACTGCTTTTTAAGTTATCTTCCTGATGTATCCAAATTCCTTAGCATATCCAAAACCTCAGAACAACTTGATGATGTAACAGAAACTATGGACTCTCTCTTTTCTAGCACTTTAAATACAGTTGCTCCTTTACGCTTAAGGAAGGTTAAGGAAAACAGTTTGACACCATGGTATAATGAGCATACTCGCACCCTAAAGAGAGCAGCCCGAAAAATGGAGCGCAGCTGGAGGAAAACAAAACTAGAGGTATTTCGTATTGCTTGGCGGGAAAGTAACATATCCTACAGAAAAGCATTAAAAACTGCTAGATCCGAATACTTTTATTCTCTTTTAGAAGAAAACAAACATAACCCCAGGTATTTATTCAATACAGTGGCTAAATTAACGAAAAATAAAGCCTCAACAAGTGTTGACATTTCCCAACATCACAGCAGTAATGACTTTATGAACTACTTTACTTCTAAAATCGATACTATTAGAGATAAAATTGCAACCATTCAGCTGTCAGATACAGTATCATATCACACAGTGCACTATAGACCCCCTGAGGAACAGTTCCACTCATTCTCTACTATAGGAGAGGAAGAATTGTATAAACTTGTTAAATCATCTAAACCGACAACATGTATGTTAGACCCTATACCATCTAAGCTCCTAATAGAGGTGCTTCCAGAAGTCATAGATCCTCTTCTGACTATTATTAATTCCTCATTGTCATTAGGATATGTCCACAAAACCTTCAAACTGGCTGTTATTAAGCCTCTCATCAAAAAACCACAGCTTGACCCCAAAGAACTAGTTAATTATAGACCAATCTCGAATCTCCCTTTTCTGTTCAAGATACTAGAAAAGGTGGTATCCTCACAATTATATTCCTTCTTAGAGAAAAATGGTATATGTGAGGATTTCCAGTCAGGATTTAGACCGTATCATAGTACTGAGACTGCTCTCCTTAGAGTTACAAATGATCTGCTCTTATCATCTGATCGTGGGTGTATCTCTCTATTAGTTTTATTGGATCTTAGTGCTGCGTTTGACACAATTGACCACAAAATTCTTTTGCATAGACTTGAACACTTTGTTGGCATCAGTGGAAGTGCATTAGCATGGTTTAAATCGTACTTATATGACCGCCATCAGTTCGTAGCAGTGAATGAAGATGTGTCCTATCGATCACAAGTGCAGTATGGAGTACCTCAAGGCTCAGTACTAGGGCCGCTACTCTTCACGCTCTATATGTTACCCTTGGGAGATATCATCAGGAAACATGGTGTTAGCTTTCACTGTTATGCTGATGATACTCAACTCTATATTTCTTCGCAGCCCGGTGAAACACACCAATTTGAAAAACTAATGGATTGCTTAGTCGATATAAAAAACTGGATGACAAGTAATTTCTTACTGCTAAATTCTGAAAAAACAGAGGTGTTAATTATAGGACCTAAAAACTCCGCTTGTAATAACCTAGAACACTGTCTAAGACTTGATGGTTGCTCTGTCAATTCTTCGTCATCAGTTAGGAACCTAGGTGTGCTATTTGATCGCAATCTTTCCTTAAAAAAGCCACGTTTCTAGCATTTGTAAAACTGCATTTTTCCATCTCAAAAATATATCTAAATTACGGCCTATGCTCTCAATGTCAAATGCAGAAATGTTAATCCATGCTTTTATGACCTCAAGGTTAGATTATTGTAATGCTTTATTGGGTGGTTGTTCTGCACGCTTAGTAAACAAACTACAGCTAGTCCAAAATGCAGCAGCAAGAGTTCTTACTAGAACCAGGAAGTATGACTATATTAGCCCGGTCCTGTCAACACTGCACTGGCTCCCTATCAAGCATCGTATAGATTTTAAAATATTGCTTATTACCTATAAAGCCCTGAATGGTTTAGCACCTCAGTATTTGAATGAGCTCCTTTTACATTATAATCCTCTACGTCCGCTACGTTCTCAAAACTCAGGCAATTTGATAATACCTAGAATATCAAAATCAACTGCGGGCGGCAGATCCTTTTCCTATTTGGCGCCTAAACTCTGGAATAACCTACCTAACATTGTTCGGGAGGCAGACACACTCTTGCGGTTTAAATCTAGATTAAAGACCCATCTCTTTAACCTGGCATACACATAACATACTAATATGCTTTTATTATCCAAATCCGTTAAAGGATTTTTAGGCTGCATTAATTAGGTAAACCGGAAACACTTCCCATAACACCCTATGTAATTGCTACATCATTAGAAGAAGGGCATCTACGCTAAAATTTGTCTGTTTCTCTCTTGTTCCGAGGTCACTGTGGCCACCAGATCCCGTCTGTATCCAGATCAGAGGATCACTGCAGTCACCCGGATCCAGTACGTATCCAGACCAGATGCTGGATCAGCACCTAGAAAGGACCTCTACATCCCTGAAAGACAGCGGAGACCAGGACAACTAGAGCCCCGGATACAGATCCCCTGTAAAGACCTTGTCTCAAAGGAGCACCAGGACAAGACCACAGGAAACAGATGATTCTTCTGCACAATCTGACTTTGCTGCAGCCTGTAATTGAACTACTGGTTTCGTCTGGTCAGAGGAGAACTGGCCCCCCAACTGAGCCTGGTTTCTCCCAAGGTTTTTTTCTCCATTCTGTCACCGATGGAGTTTCGGTTCCTTGCCGCTGTCGCCTCTGGCTTGCTTAGTTGGGGACACTTCATCTACAGCGATATCGTTGACTTGATTGCAAATAAATGCACAGACACTATTTAATTGAACAGAGATGACATAACTGAATTCAATAATGAACTGCCTTTAACTATCATTTTTTCATTATTGACACTGTTTTCCTAATGAATGTTGTTCAGTTGCTTTGACGCAATGTATTTTGTTTAAAGCGCTATATAAATAAAGGTGACTTTGACTTTGACTTTGACAGGACTAAAATTTTTGGGTGAACTTTTCCTTTAAATAACCTAACGCCTATATGTTTCTCAGGGTAGAATGTAGACTAAAATGAAGACCCACTATGGTGGACATTTTTCAGGGAACATGTTTGGATGACCATGGCTTGCTGTACTAGCTGGCCTCATCTTTGCCATCTTTTTGTCCTTGAACAGAGAGATCACCTGCGCCGACTCCCTTCCCTCTTTCTGTGATCTTTCCATTTCCACCCATGTGCCATATTCCCGGTCTATCCATCTCTTCCTCTAGTCGTTCTCCTCAATCTCCTCATCCCTCTCTCCCTCTCTCCGCTGCCCAAGGCAATGCCGTCCTGCAGGCTTTGATCACAGGGCCAAGGAGGAAATGGGAAGTGGGTCAGAAAGTTGTGCTGGAGACCGCAGGGAAACAAGGCTGGAATATCGAGTAGGTGAACAGGGAGAGAGAGAGAGAGAGATAGAGACCAGGGAAGGGAGAGGGAGGACGAGGACAGGACACATAGAAGACTCTGATCCCGGCAGAGCAGACAAAAACACAAGAATTTGATCAACAGGAGAGGTGAGTTGAAGCGGAGTCAGAAAAGGTGGTCAGTTCACATCCACATGAAATCCACATGGACTGTTTTTACTCATTCATGCTCATTCCTTGCTGGTCTCACTGTCCATTATTAATCTGAACTCATTACTCAAATAAATAAACAATATGATAAATAATTACATAATTAAATAAATAAATAATAATTTTAAAAAATCATCAAAATGTAATTAGTTTCTTGACATCTGTAAGAAGTTTTTTCAACTACAGGCATTTTGTCCATTTGGACTTTTAGAAAATAAATTCTAAAATAAACCTAATGGGGGAAATCACCACTGCCAAGACGGGCTTTTAGTAAAACTTGGCTGTCTGTGCAGTAGACAGACTATTTTTTTTATTTGTATTTTTTTTATCAGTGCTTTTTAAAAACACTTTTTGCATCATCTGGTGAACTTTTTCATGGCAATTAAATAAAGAAATCTGGAAACCGGTAACTCAGGGAAAGAGTAAACATTGTTCATTTGCATATATTACTGACAGTGTAACAGTACAAACATATTTTATTTGTCACTAATAATTTGGAAAAACAATAAACTGATGTACATCACAGAAGAATCATGTCATTTTTATGAAACATGAACATTTCCACCCTATCTCTAACATATGTGTTATAGCTTTCTGTGGTGGAAATTAAAAATTGTGAATAAAATGTCAAAATGGTTGAATAAAATGGCCAATCCTTTCTCTTAATAAGGCTAATTTCTTATCTAGCATTTTATTTATAAAAATTTTCGTTAAACATTTTTATTTTATTCAACCTTGTTACACTGTCAAAAATTACCAGTCAACCAGCCTATAAATCTTGTTATGCTATATTATCACCTAATTTTGGATTCAATCTTTTTGTTAGCTTGTTTTCTTTCAATTGACTGGTTTTGTATTAACTTTTGGAAAAACCTTTTTTTTAGGCCTCATTAATCTGAATTTACCCACCACGGTTTTTGAAAAAAAATAAAAAAATAAATAAAGCCATATTTGTGGATAACTGTCAATATTAAATAAAATATGAAAAAAAAATCACACTAGCATACTCTAATGTTTAGAAAAGGTAATATTACACAAAATAACACTTTTGTTGTTCCTGTTAAAAAAATGGGTGGCCTACCAAAAATGTATTATAAATCTCTTGTTGTGCTATATTATCACCAAAAATGGAATTCAGTTTTTTGTCAATTAGTTTTCCTTCAATTAGGACTGGTTTTGTATTTAATTTTGATTCGGAATTAAGATCTTGTTGATCTTGGCTTTATTGGTCAAAAATGACCTTAGAAATATTTAGTGTTCACACATGTATTTGTACCTGCAAATACACTGCTCAAAAAATAAAAAAATAAAAATAAAATAAAGGACGCCTATTATGCCCCTTTTACAAGATGTAATATTGATCTTGGGTGTCCCCAGAATGTGTCTGTGAAGTTTCAGGCCAAAATACCCAACAGACCAATTATTATAACAGCTGGAAAATGTCATTTTTGGGGTGTTTCTAAAAATGAGCTGTTTTGGAGTGTATGGAAAATAAAGGTTTTTATGTTTGATTGTTCCAAAAAAAAAAAAACACATATTTTACATTTTTGCATCACATTGCTTCCCATTCTGTATCAAGCACTGTTTTAGTTCCTGTTTCAATGAACCCCTTACCTCCTTCTGAAATAAGAAATGTGCTCTGATTGGATAGCTGGCCCAGTGCATTGTGATTGGCGAAGAGCGTGTTCTAGAAATTATTCTCTATGGGGTTCAGGTCTGGTGAGTTTGCTGGCCAGTCAAAAACACCAACACCATGGTCATTTAACCAACTTTTGTGTGGGCAGGTGCCAAATCCTGCTGGAAAATGAAATCAGCATCTTCAAAAAGCTGGTCAGCAGAAGGAAGCATGTATTCCTCCAAAATTTCTTGGTAAAAGGATGCAGTGACTTTGGTTTTCAAAAAACACAATGGACCAACACCAGCAGATGACATTGCACCCCAAATCATCAAAGACTGTGGAAACTTAACACTGGACTTGGGCTATGAGCTTCTCCACCCTTCCTCCAGACTCTAGGACCTTGGTTTCCAAATGAAATACAAAACTTGCTCTCATCTGAAAATAGAACTTTGAACCACTGATCAACAGTCCAGTTCTTTTTCTCCTTAGCCCAGGTAAGACGCCTCTGATGATGTCTGTGGTTCCTTGGCACGTCTGTGTGTGGTGGCTCTTGATGCCTTGACCCCAGCCTCAGTCCATTCCTTGTGAAGTTCACTCAAATTCTTGAATCGATTTTGCTTGACAATCCTCATAAGACTGCGGTTCTCTCAATTGGTTGTGCATCTTTTTCTTCCACACTTTTTCCTTCCAATCAACTTCCTGTTGACATGCTTGGATACAGCACTCTGTGAACAGCCAGCTGTTAGGGTTAGGGTTAGGATTAGGGTTATTGGTGGTTTTTTGTTAAATGTGAGCCAAAACCATCACAATTAAAAGAACTAAAGACTTAAACTACTTCAGTCTGTGTGCACAGAATTTATTTAATACACAAGTTTCACAATTTTAGTTGAATTACTGAAATAAATGAACTTTTCCATGACATGGTATGTTGTTGTTCTTCTGTTTTTTTTTACGCGTTGCACGCCACTATGTTGACGGAATTCGTGGGATTTCATGTGTTGCGTGATATCTCTGCGCCGAAGTAGCAGTGCTTCGCCTAAGCAGCAGTGCTTCGCCTGTGCTTCCCCATAATATAGTCCCAAGTCAATATCTGCCTAGGAAATCGCCTAGTGTTAATCTGGATCGCTATTTGTACTCGTTGTAAATACGCAGGCCACAAGAAGTAATTAGGTGGGTTTTTTTTTATTTTTTTTTGATCACTTTTACTCAGGCCATGCTAGCTGGCAACAAAGGATTCCATTCATTGTGCTAAGCTAAGCTAACGCCGACCCAGTCAAACTAAAACAATGCATGCACTGACACAAAAATGCATTTGCCCACCTATCTAAATGTAGGAAATAATGTGAATAAGCCCTATTTCAAAAAACGGTGGAGTGTTCCTTTAAAGTGTTTTCTGTTAATGAAAATGTATGGAACTTTTTTGCTCAAACTGCAACATTATACCCACTAACTAAAGTTGAAGAAGTGAAAACGCATAATAGGACGCCTTTAAACAATTCCTTTTACAGTGGCGCCACCTATACAACCAAATAGCTTTTTATAAAATCAAGTTTTGTCCAATTTTATTGGTAATCATTGAAGATACTGTTTTCTGTTATGCATAAGAGTCCACAACACAGTTGCTCTATCTGGTCTATAACATTGAAGCTCTCATTAGACGGGATCAGACATCCATGTATTTTCCATCTCATTGAATTGCTCATATTATTAGTATTCTAAATAGCTAATTAATATTCCAGTATCATTAAGCCCTCCTGATGTAGTCAGCTCACCTGGGACAGGGATGGGGAGGAGGGAAGGGTAGTGGAGGTCTGGCTGGTCAGGGCGAGGTACAGCAGGGTGTCCCACATGGGAGAGACGGATTTGGGGATGAGTGAAAGCTGAAGAGGGTTAGAGGATGAGGAGTGGGGTGGAAGGGTGTCGAGTGAGTAATTGGACCGAGGGGAGCCTACATACAGACAAACACATTGTGATCCACATGAACACACATTAATATGCAGATACAAACACACACACACACACACATTACCACAGTTACATTTTTGCTGACATGGCTGCTAACACACACACACCCATACAGACAGAGACATGTTCTATAAGTGGACAAGGTAAATTAGAGAGGTAATTACTTTTTGTGCTGTCAGAGCTACTAAAGGTTGAGAGATGCTGTATAAGACAGCTGTGGCTCACTGCTGAATGAGAGACAGACAAGCAGATGGACAGGTAAAAAGTCGAAAAGAGTATCCAAGTTCTGAGTCACACTGATGTTATGGACCCTTTTCACTGACTGTGACACATTTCATCAGTAATTAACATCTTAAATCCCGCAGAGTTTTTTATATTTTCAAGGGTCTTTTTAATACAACTGCTGAAGGAGTGATGGTGAATTTGACATCTTTCTCTACATTATGGCCAGAGGTTGCATTAACCCAAAAAAAATTCCATCACAGAAAAATCTAAAGGCTGTCTGTAATTTTTGACAGATCACACTGAGGGTGGTCTGACTTGTAACTGTAATTCCCACCCCTTTCCAGTTGGTGGTTGAGATAATGAAGATGTGACATTGTGCATATATTTAGCAAACTGCTCCTTGCTAGAGTTATTTTCTAGCTGACTATCCAGTTTATGGACACAATGAATGGCTTTTCTGTTTCATTGATGTTTTTCCACGGTTGAAACTCTATATTACATCATTACATGATATAGATTTTGCTAAGATACTGGATACTTGGTACTGTATCTTTCAACATACCTTCTAATGTTCATTGATGTTTATTTGGTACTGTAACTAATAGTTAAGTGTATCCTAGTAGTAAAGCGGAAGAGATGATCAGTTAACATGTTGCCCCTTAATTCACAATGATCTGTAACGCCACATTAAAGAGCATTAAAATGGTAGCCTAGGTATTGTTTGAATTAAAATGGACATAATTTGAAATCTAAAACTTTATTGCATATCAAAAGTAACAAAGCACAAAGCTTTTATGCCATATTCTGAACCAGCCATCCGAATGTCACAGCAGAAATCGAGACTCATCAGACTGAACAGCGGTTTTGCCCAGTTTTGGTGAGCACGTGTGAAATGTAGCCTCAGTTTCCTGTTCTTAGCTGACAGGTGTGGCACCCAGTGTAGCCCATCTGCTTCAAGGTTCAATGTGTTATGCATTCAAAGAAGCTCTTCTGCATGCTGTACTTGGGTTGTAATGAGTAGTTGTGTTACTGATGCCTTTCTATCTTCTCGAAACTGTCTGGTCATTCTCCTCTGACCTCTGACATCAACAAGGCATTTTCCTGCCCATTATCGGTAAACCCTAGAAATGGTTGTGTGAGAAAATCCCAGTAGTTGTTTTTGTTTTGTTTTTGTTACTATAAGATGCAAATTACAATGTACAAATTTAATAAACAGTGCTTTCAATATTTCATGTACCGTAAGTCTATTTACACTGATTCTTATTAATGCTACTGAAATTATTCAGTCAAGAGCAGTGAGTGATTTTTTTTTTCTTTTTTATTTGATTAACATTAATGACAGAGAGCAGCAGGTTATTAGGCTGCACGTATCCGATGCACAAATCCAATATGCTGATACACTTTCAATTTTATCCTTGCTGATTACATAAAAAATGGCACATTTCTAAAAATTTAATTAATTTGA